>NC_134850.1:24885794-25203470 GCF_965363235.1 Mytilus galloprovincialis
TTTAGTTGAATACTTCTTTATCATCAACATCCTCTACAAAATATTATGACAAGAAACGCCAGCATTTAGATTTCGTTTCAACTGGAAAATGTATATGCCATAGCCGGGCTCTACGTTAATGCTTTACAGAAATGTACATTTCATATTGGTATAATGTAAATCATTTCTTTTATCTACATATGACAAATGTATGACTTGCACGATATAGTAATAACGGGCATACACCTTAGGAAAATAAAAAACATTTGAAAAATACCACAAGAAAACCCATTCATCTTAAATTGAGAGACATTTCAGGTTCTTCGGATAAATTTTATGAATGTTGGGTACACACTTCTGAATATGAAATTGTTATGTGTTTTACTTGTATTTTCCCAGACATAATTTTTTAAATAAGTTTAAAGAGTTCAAAATTAAGTTATGTATTTTTACAACAATATATTTATCATTTAGCCAATCAAAATGTATTTCAGATTTTCCTTGTATCTTATTTTTCACTATTTAAATCAATCGGATGTGACCGATGTAAAGTATTTCTGAAATCACTCCAAGTGCGGACAAGTGTACATTATTACTTTACAGGAAATTTAACAAGTACGTTTAAAGTTAAGAGATGATCAATTGATGTATTATACTTTATACATCCTCTGAACATTAAACACTGGAGTATCTTCTTCGTTTTGATTTCTTGTTTCTTAATTTATACATGCGTTTATTTGATTTGACAGATTACATAGGAGATAAATAGACGCTGTTCGGATATTTACCTTAATTTGAATAGGATTTAATGGATATGCATTGACATTTTGTGCTATTGATGGATTAATGGATTAAAGTCACATCACTGAAAAAAACTGTAAGTACACTTAAAATTAATACTTGTTCTTAAATTATTTTGTTAATTTGAACTTTGAACGTTCATAATGCTTAAACAAAAGTATACATTTGCATTGAACAGAATTTGCGAACATGATTTACAGAAAGTATTTTTTTCTTTATGTATATCAACAAATGAATAATTCAGGCCTAACTATGCGTGTCTTTTTGATACATGAAACATATTAAAAGACTACAACTTGTCAGAGTCAGAGTTTGACATTTTTCTCTTATTGCAGAAATATGAGTTGCATGTTTTTAATTATTTCTTATGTTCGGGCGCTTTAAATTGATTTATTGAAAAATTAAGTTCAAATCAAGTTTTTTTGGTAACTATAATATTGACATGGATACAATTGACACTTTAATTGCATGAAACGAAAACAAACGAATCGCAGATACGAGGATTGAACTTTTCTATCTGCTCCAGTCGCGCGTTTCGTCTACAAATGACTTATCAGTGACGCTCGCATAAAAATATTAAAAAGCCAAACAAAGTATGAGGTTAATGAGCATTCAGGACCAAACATTCATAAAAGTGTTGCCAAATGCAGCTAAGATGATCTCCCCCTGGGATAGCAAAGCCTTAGGTTTAAAAAATTCAAAGTTTTGTAAACAGATGATTTATAATTATGACCATATCGATGTCAACACAAAGGTGGTGACTACAGGGCTGGTGATTCCCCTAGACATACTAAAGCGCAAAATACAGATGGCTCACCAACACAGTACAAAATAAACAAAACTACCTGAGATGACATGTCAGGTACAAATTGCTTTATATCAAAGTTCCAAAGGTAGTTCATATTAATAAAGAAATTAAAAAAAAACGGAAATAATGTGAAAGTCCTTGATTGAATGAATATTTTCGTTGTACTATATCATCTTAAGGAAACTCAATTTTGGAATAATCATTTGCTTCAGGTGATACATTTGCACGTGAATAGTTATGTAACAGAAACAAAATGGAAAAAGAGCATTTTGAAATTGGATTTTAGATTAAATGCAAAGATCATTGATTTTTTCCACAAAACTGGAAATAGGAAATTAAATGATGATCAGATTAAAACTTTAGGCTTTCATTTGTTCATCGTTTTATCATCAGGGTTCAAGCATTGGAAGAATTGCAAACACATACAATATGTTCACCACATTTGTTATGTTATGTCGAATAGACAGAAAAAATATTACAGCAATTTCTTATAATTTAATTCAAAATTCCATTTTAAACCAGAGTAAGCCATGAAACATAATTGATGACGTCACGGTCACATGACAAAATTATGTCTATGAACTGATTAACAAAACAACGTCAGCCAATCAGAAGACGCGGTACATTGTGACTTGGATGAATGTTGTCACTCTTACTACATCTTCTTATTTTTATAAACGCGTTTATGTCTGTTATAGTAAGTGTCTTAATGAACCAGCTTTGCTTAATGTTTTGTACATTTGGAACAACTAAAAATAACTCGAAATATTCAGCAATCTATATCCACTACCGTTTCTCGAGGTTATGGCTTGATAGTAGTGACTGCTTTATAATGATTGGATTATTCGGGTTAAACAGTTTGAACTTTTAAGTTTGACGGGAAACAACATCTGTTTATTTTGAGATAACTCGTTTGAATTGTTTTATTTTTGTCATTTCGGGATATGATGTAGCTAACTATGCAGTATGGATTTTTGTCATTGTTGAAAGTCGTACGGTGACCTATAGTTATTAATGTCTATGTCATCTAGTCTCTAGGGGAGAAGTGTCTCATTGGTAAACAAACCACATCTTCTTCTTTGTATATCAACATTTGTTTATAACTTTCTAATTACATGTCATACTCAGCTGACAGTCTTTTAAACTATATACATAACCAATATTTTGTTAAGTAAGAATTGGATTGGAATCTCGTGATTTATCGTTTTCTCTTACTTGTCGAGACTTCGATACTCGCCACAACTACTTGTCACTTACGACAAATGTACGATATTGGAACTATCATTCGGTATTTTTTGTATCGAGTTATGTTTTTATACAAATTCTTGACATATCATAATCTCATCGTCTTTCTTTTTTTAACATTTTATCCATTCATTGATTTAATACAATATTTACAAGATAGTATATCAGTTAGCATCAGCGAAGTGAATACGAATTGTAATTATCTATTTTTCATTACAGCTTTTGTTATCATTTACACTCTTATATATGACGTTAATATTATTTTATCACGTTTAATATCCATGTAATTACTTGGAAATGTCTATGCGTGGATAGTTGTCTCATTGGCAATCGTACCACATCTTCTTTTTTTTATATTCACTTACATTGATTTACTTGATTATTATTTGTTTATTTCAACACATGTATTAATTCTATAACCATATTATGAATCCATTTTTGTATAAGGAAAACGTAAACTAGGCCTATTACAATTATAGATAAATCACAAATTGAATACATTTTAAAGCTCGAAATGATTTATAAAAAGTTTTTGAGTCAACGGTTCCACGATTTCTAGAAAATATATATATAACGTACTAATCGCATTCAAGTATTCGGAAATATGCAAATTTTGAAAAGTTATTCAATTTCTTGTGTTTTTTTTTAGAATCGATTTGACCTGTTGTTCAATCTATAGTTTACTGTGTGGTATTATGTGGATCGAATCCAATTTACTTTTTTCGTTTTCTAATTTACAGTGCTGTTGATTGTGCCTTTGTTTCAAGGCCTGACCAGATTCACATTGTTTTTCAAAAATCAACACCGGTTATCAGTATTAATCGATATGCAGCGCACTCTTATGATTTGCAATATGCATGTATTTTGTTTTAATAAATATCGTTAGGTGCCTAGCTGTTGTTTAGAAGAAAACAGCTCGTCAGAGATACAAGGATCATATTTTGTATGTAGATGCACGTAATGTCTGCAGTGACGCTCAAATCAAGTAAGTTAAAACACCAAATAAAAGACGAAGTTGAGAAACATCGAAAACCCAAATTCTTGAGTTTGCCCAAAACATCTGAGGTTTTCAATAGTTATTAATCCTTAGTATTGGAAAAATTCAAAGTTCAGAAAAGAGTTAACTTAATATATAAATATGGCCACATCGATGATAATTGATGTCTACACGGAAAAGCTTAGTGAACTAGCATTTGATTTTTATGGGGAGCTAGGATGAAATTTGAAAAATTATTAAGGAATTATTTGCAAAAAAGTCAGGATGAACTAATAAAAAAAAAGACAGACCTGAATAGATTGAAAAATAAAAAGGCAGGACAGAGTTCAAAACTAAAAAAAAAAAATTATCGAATGTAGCCCCCCCCCCCCCCTAAACATCAAAATCAAATGGTATCTTCCTTACTAATGGGCTGGGACGAATCCCTAGTCAACAGTTGTTTGTGGTAATTATGTGTTTCGATTCACAGTGCGGGGCTATTAGTTTCAGTCGAAATACACGCCATATTGAATAAATTACTTATCACGTATAGATTCTGACTGATTGGATGCGGCTGAGATACAACAACAACTATTAGCTTAAATAAGATAAAGAATTACAGACTTTTCTCCGACAGGATAAGACATCAAATGCCGGAAAATTGACTATGTGAATTTCATTTCCGATCAACTATTATTAATTCCTGTTCGTTTCATTATGCATACATTTCACAGATAAATTCAATATTGAAATATCAATTATTGATACGCGTTTATTTGCTTTGTCACTTTGCAATTTGCACGATTTTCTTTCCTAACAATGTTCTTATACAATGTTTACAAAAATGCATAAATGCATTATCTGTATTTTATTTATAATTCTTTTAATTTCTAATAAGATTTTTTTTAAAGCATGTATAACGCAAACTTTTAAAGTACATTCTTTTTTTTATCAATCAATATCTAAAAATACCACGTTTCCAATACCAATTTAACAACCACATGCACACATATAACCTTAAAGTAGCGTAGGGCGAAGCAGTCCATAGCTTTTAAGACAGTAAAACTTGTGTTGTTTACTTGATTTAGCGCAACTAATGACAGAATTTGTTTGATTTCTGTGTCGCTTATATACATCTTCGTTCTTTGTTTCTTCGAATAACAATTAAATATGTTTTGCTATTTTGAGGCCGTAGAAAGTAGAGTGTTTGAGGACATTTCAAGGTTATATAAAACACTTTAAAAAAAATTTTCGACAGTATGAGTGACCATCTATAATTTGCTGATATAGTAAAATATAAGTTGTATGTTTCTTGTAGAATTTCAAGTCATAATTGTAATTTTAGAAGTATATATAAATAAAAGTGCTATGTCTTTAAAAAAAAAAAGATATAAATGTTTTAAACAAATATTAAAAACAGTTTCATGAAATATTATTTTGACCGTTCGGAAAAGAAGTTAAATCTGATTAAAAAGAAACAACTGCACATATACACAACTTTATTTTTTAAAGATATATGAGCTGCGTTCATATTGACCATATACAAATGAATATCAATAAATCTGTTTACATATTTTGTGTTGAACAAATCTTTAAGGAAAGCATGGGACTGTTTGGAAAGTGAGTTCTCGTAAGAACCCTACAAAAACAAACCAAAATTCCTCTTCTATTTCGTATTCAAATGTTCCAAAATAAATCAATCTTTTAAATTTTCATGTTTACATGCACTTGCATAAGGTCGTTTTTATCTCACGCAGCTTAATTACAATGATATAAAATAAAGTTTAAGTCATTTTAGAATTTTTGTATTGATTATATAGAAATGATTCAATATCATGATATACCAACTAACACACAACAAAAACCCGAACTGTAATTATCTGATTTCATTGTTGTAATGATCATTTGTTCTTATAATAATTGCTGCGGTTATAAAACCCAGACCATGTTAATACCTCGTTTGTCTATGCAATTATAGGAACAACAGTATAGGAAGCCGCAGCTTATTGCGTTTAATGTTAAAACAAATCTCTAATGACTGCAAATACTTTTATTTTATGTTGTGCAATAGTCCATGATATTATTTAAGATCGTGTGTGAATCTCTAGTGTTAATTCCGGCTGATAGAAACCAGCGGTGAAAAAAAAATCATATTACCTTATTGCTTTCTAAATCGAACGCCGAAGGAAATTGAAAGTTATAAACAATACCACAAAAAGAAAGAAAAAAAAAAGAAAAATCAAAGGATTTCAAAACCTCTTTAGAATTTGACTTTTGCAGTACTGTAAATATATTCTTTAGTTTGAATAATCAAAAGCATTGAACAAGATAGTGTATATAACGAATATAGTCTAGTGATCATTTGCTTTATTGGTAATTCGGTCATAGACACTCTATCTAAAAGGCACAGACTGATATCTAAAAATATTTCATATGATTGGTCAATTAAACTGCAACCCATTGACACGTAATCCAAACTACAGTTAGTAAAAATTTAAAGAAATCAACAGTATACGCATGTCCATAAAAGAAGTCAGATACAATATCTTGTCGAGTCAAGAATAACCATGAATACATTGACAGGGTATGTAGTAATATGAGCAACACGACGGGTTCCATATGTGTAGCAGTTTCTGCTTATCCTTCCGGAACACCTTAGACCCCCTTCTCTGATTGGGTTTGTCTTGCTTAGTCTTTAGTTTTCTATGTTGTGTCTTTTGAACTATTATTTGTCTGTTTGTATTTTTCATTTTTAACCAATGCGTTGTTTCGATCTGAATGTCCCTCTGGTATCTTACGCCTTTATATTTTGAGCAAAGACGTGCATCTTCAATTAACTTAAAATCCAATACCCAAACGACAAAGAGCGTTCGGCCATAATTAACGAGGTTTCTAGCACGGACAGACACACGAACACAACTGAACTAAACAGCAATTGACAGTGTTCCGACTAATGGTTTGTCTAGACGGTGTCGAAAGAGATTTTTTATTAGTTTTAGTTAAAGATAAATGAAAATGATGATCAAATTGACTTTTTGTTGATCTCTGGTTCAATAAAATGCAAAGTGTCATAAATGCAATAAAACGTCATGTATCAATACGTATCTTGCGAACATTTGAATGAAGATGTTGACCGGGTAATATAATTTTGTTATCACCCTTAATTTATCAGCATCAGTAGATGTCATCCAAGTTCTCTATGTGTTCAGATTAAGTAATTAAATTACAAAGTTATTGACAGGAATCAATGTTAATTGTTCTGTAAAAAAATACAATGAAAAGTGTCGTTAATCGATTTACCAATGAAGAATTAAGTAATTGGTTAATGAGTAAAAAAGAGCCTGACTATGGTAATAACCTTATACTAAGAGGTAACACAATCACGAGAGTATGTTTTTCAATATCGATTAAAAACCTATTTTTTATCACAGTTCACGCAAAAAGACGCGTGTTACAGTGTTCAATTAAGAAACAATAGATAATTCAAGTTTCTTTCTCCCAAAGGAACAGTTAAATTTAGATGTTTTTTTTATAAAAAAATAAAGAAATAAATGTTCTCATGCTTAATACTAATATATCATTCTTCTTACGATCCCATTACATAGAACAGGCTTTTTCAGACAAAGACAAGTTCGTGAATTGTAGTTGAAGAACCATGGCTAATGACGACAGACTATCGAGACATAAAGTGAAAGAAGTAATCAGAAAACTCGTCATCAGCGATTCACTTAATGTAAAAAATATCGGTTCGTCGTACAATGAACCTTGGTTGCTGTTTCATACTTGTTTTACTCTTTCGAATTATTGTATATTTCGTAATGTCAAAGCCTTTTATAGATTGCCATACGGTATTGTTTTTATTCAGATTATTGAAAGACGTACGGTGATCTATTGTTGTTGTCTTCATCTTCGTCATTTTGTCTCAGTTGGATATATATCTATTGGAAATCATACCAAATCTCCTTATTGTAATATTTATGTTCTCTCTTAAAGGTACAAGGAACTTGGTTACAAGATTCTAAATATGATTTCATCAAAGCATATTACATTTTAATAATGCATTTGTGTGCAATGAAATATCAAACCAAAGAAACTTACATTAAAAGTCGATTAAGGTGGTACCTAACACTACAGGGAGATAACTCTGTAAAATTAGCTAAACGTTTTAATTACGTTGTGCTGTTAAGGGAATATTAAGCTTCTCAATGATCAAAATTAGTCTTTGTCAAACTGCTATATAACCAGTGTAATTTTTCTGATAAATTGGTTGGTTCAAATTTTTTGAAATTTATATATTTTTGTCAAAGGGTCAAAGTAAATACTTTGTCAAAATTTAATGAAAATTAAACGAGCCAAATTAATTTTAGTGAAGGTGTTGGGTACCACCTTAATAATTTTACATAAAGTTCATGAAACTACATTTCTTTATGAAGGACATTTATACACTGTTAAATTTTAAATATATACCATGTATAGCATGTATAGAGATCAACAATTTTATTAAAAGTGATGTGTAGCCAAATCAGATCCTGAATTTCCTCTATAAAATTACGGTGTAAGACATTGAAATTAGATTTTTATTCAATTTGAAGATATTCGTTGCATTGTTTAATCTAGTTTATGTCATAAACTAGATCACGCAATCTTGTTTTTTTAATGTTATTATTGAACAAAACGTCAAAAAAACAAAAAGAAAAACAGCTTTCAGTTTGTCCAGGTATTTCATTGATGGTTTGACTTCTAAGGATTTCTAACTAACACGGCTCATTTTGAAAT
The DNA here is from genome assembly GCF_965363235.1 of Mytilus galloprovincialis. Classification (NCBI taxonomy): domain Eukaryota; kingdom Metazoa; phylum Mollusca; class Bivalvia; order Mytilida; family Mytilidae; genus Mytilus; species Mytilus galloprovincialis. The sequence goes on from NC_134850.1 coordinate 24,894,380, forward strand.
TCTAATGCTTCTACTTCTAATCAACGCGTTGTCAGTAAAAAATGAAATTTACAAAGAACATCTTTTAAATTGATTTAAAGCTTGACGGTGCATCCTTCTTTTTTTTTGTTTTCAGTATTTGACCTTTGGCAGTTTCGTATTTGACATATATAGTTAGAATGAAAAAGTTACAAAAATTATGGTATGACTATTCTTTTCCTAAAGTTAACGTACTGTTAATATCATCATATAAAACATGAAAAACTGAAATCTATTTTAAGAATTGTATATACAAGCTGTCAAAATATGACATATTTGTAAGCGAAGGTGATGTATGCGACTGTTGTTAATGCATTAGGCTTACTTTACCAATGACACGGCACTGATAAAAGTAAAGAGGATTATGTCTAAAAAAAGATCATTAGACTAAACATCTCAAGTAAATGACCAAATAAATGCAATTAATGACAATGAATTACAGATGTTAGACGAAAATTTGCAGCGATGAAGACTCAAATTACAACACTGTAGAAATTAACTTATATACATTATCGTGTCACATTTAAATGACCGTAGTCTATTTTGTTTTACTTCGTTGTCGTTTGTTTGCACATTCATGATAAACTCGAAGTGGACTTACGTTTTTATATATTTCCCATTTCTGTTTTTCAAATGCTTAGGTTTACCAGAACAGTGCTTCGGACGCATCAAATATATAATCAGTTATTTTCATCTAAAGCAAAGATATAATGTACGTTTGTGTGCGCAAACTGGATGTTGGCAGTAAACACAAAAAGTATGTACCAATATCATATCATATCAAGAAAAATGCTGAAGATTCCAAAATGGAGATATGATGATTTAATACAATTTTAAGAACGTTTTTCGCCGAGTTCTTTTATATTACAATTTTGGAGTCGTCAGTGGTTAATAATCCATAGGCGTGGACATATTTGCGTCAATGTTTGTGTCACGAATGTAATCAGATTGATGGGTCCTTGTTTTTTTTTTCTTTTTTTTTTTCAATTTCACAATAGACGTAGAATCAATTAGATTTTTTTTCCAGTCTCACAATACTTATGAACTTATCAATACCTCACTCAATATGTTGCTTAAATCACCAAGGCTGTAAGAAGACAAATAAGATTCCCTTCTCCAGACAGAATTGTCTGACACTAATTCCTGCATTATGATATATTAAAACTTATTGATAACACACAGCAATTTCCTACAGGAAAAGTGCAATTCAAAACTATGTGATTTATTAAATGAACAATATGTCGACATTTAATGCTGTATATCTTCATAGGCTTAGAAAATTAGTTTTCTGTCCACAGTATATCACGAATTTTCTTCTAATAATGCTTTCTTTTTGTTATAATAAAACACCCATGCAACCACGCATCCCATATTTCATGATAGGACCCGACACTACTTTAGTGTTTCGGCAGTTAAGCATGGGATGGTCATTTTAAGATGCATTATTTGAATATAATCAAATATGAAAATTATTCATGTATTATAATGTATTGATATATTTATATTCTAATTCTTCTTCAATAGATCTAATTATTATGAAAGATCTGCCATCATCAGGGGTCCAACTGTCAATTTTATGTTAAAGTCTTTAACTTTAATCTACTAAGCATATCTGTAATAATGTTTATGTTTGCTACACGCAACTATTGGTGCTGTATTGAATATTTGTACACAATCTTTGTCGAACTGTAATAAATGCCAGTGCTTCATTAAACGTTTCTTTAATTTACGTATATATGGAATATTTCTAGTTATTAAAACTAACGGAATAATTTGTTTTTTCTGTTAATTTTACTTGTTGTAGTAATTCAGTATGGTCAATTGATAAAGCATCATTAATACTATCATTTATTTCCACGTTTAATATCATAACCCTATCTAATAATTTCACTTTGAAATTAGTAAGAGTGTTTATTTATTTGTTATGGTCACGTGTGTTTCTAATTTGCCGTATTGCTTTACATTTAATAAATCCTCTGACTATATGCTGTGAGTGACAGCTAATTCTGTGCAGAAACAGTTAAGAATTTATTTCTTTAAAATGTATTTCAAGGTCAAGAATGCCATATGTTGTAAATCTTTGACCTTTAATTACATCAACATCTAAGAACGACATTTTATTTTTTTTTAATTTCAAGGTGAACTTTAATAAGGGGTTTTAATTATTTGCTAGACGAAAAAAATCTTTAATTTCATCTGATGTTCCATCATACATTATGAATCAATCGTCTCTATACCTTTATATCTGCCATGAAAGAATATTTTGTCTTTAAATTGAAATGCAGAAATAATTTGATTGATTATTTTGAATATAAGTATGTCACAGATTTCCGGTGAAGGAACTGCACCAATTACTGTACCTTTTATTTGTTTGTAAATTGTTCCATCAAATTCAAATAATTTCTAAAATGATTCTCAGTAAACAAAATTGAGAGTGGAAATAGGGAATGTGCCAAAGAGACAACAACCCGACCATAGGGGAGACAACAGCAGAAGGTCACCAACAGGTCTTAAATGTATTAATACATTGACTGGCGGAGCATTGACTTTGAAGTTTGATTTGTCAATTTGTCAAAACTGTCATAGGCTCGTTCAACCGCACTCAATAACGCTTCTTGGGGTAGATTAGTTAACATCTGTGTTACATCATACGAAACCAACAGGCTGTTTGCCATAGGTTTTAATTTCTCAATGATATTAATGAACGATGTAGTATCTTTTATATATGTAGACCATTGGTATAAGAAAATAGTCAACGTACATGTAATGACATATACGTTCAATTACAAAACCACACTGTGATATAATTGGTTCGCCAAGTGGAATTATATTCAATTCATTTAATCCATCATGTTGTATTTGTTTAAACGGCTCTGTTTCAAGACTGTGAATTTTTGGGAGAATATAAATTCTCTCTAATCGTGGATCTCTTATTTTTACCATTTGTTAAAAATTTAGCATGGTAGTCATTTTTGAAATAGTTAAAACTCACACACCCAAAAACAAACACAAACACACACATATTAACCAAAAGTAATCGAGATAAGTCACATTGTGAGAATTATAGTTTAGTCTAGTTGGACAGCGATAGTGCTGAAGGTAGCGTAGAACAACCGCAATCAATCATTAATTCAAAATATATATTATTGGTAAAGCAGTAAAAAAAAAACCCTTTTTGTTAAAACATTATAGATTTCATGTTAAATCTACATCACTCTTTACATTGATACTTGAATTCTGATCTAATATGTTGCATGGGACATCTTCTCTATATCATGTTTCGTGTCTTCTGCTTTCTATTGACTTAAGATCAGCCAAAACGGATCCATCAGAATTAGGAATCGGTTATGATGGTCTAATAGTTGTTTGGCAAAGGCCATTCAGTATATTGTTCACATTAGTATATGACATATATTTCTAACCAGTGGTTTCAGAGAAAGAGGTAAGAGTTTCAAGAACAAACATGTAGAATGGAAAGTAAACCTGCTTCACTTTGATATTTCATTCATTGGTAAACTAGATGTACACACAATCATATTTATATTCCCTCCTCTTTGAATAATAGTGACATACTTTCATTGATAAACATTTGTTGAAAGGGACAGAAAGGGATGGTCGATACATGCAAACCTACAAAAACGTAAATAGGGACAAGTGACCTCAGTTTCAAAACCCTTACCAGATGCATATTTATCAATGATTTTTGTAACATTACTAGTATAGTTATAACTATAAGAAAGTGTACATTGCAACATGATAAAGACACTTTGATGGCCTTTAACTGTTGTTTGATCGGGTAATTGGCTCTTTGATATAATTCATATATTCTTAAAATCTGTTTATTTTCGTTTAAAACAAAGTTACTTATACATGTATTTATCACTTAAACTCGAATTGGTTAAAGTGCAAACTCCAAATTGCTTTGGAATACAAATCAAACAACAAATTAAATTGATTACATCATCAGTTCATTAAAAATCCCGAATGGATTTCCTTCGGAACATCATTACATCAAATAGTCATCAATCTCAATCGGCATTGCATATGGTCATGATCATGTTAGTCGTATTTCAGCATTGTTGATGTCAACATGTGCCAATTCAAACACTTTTTTCAAATGATTTATGAGTTCACAACGACCAAGAAGATTGTTTTTAGAAATTACTTTTTCATTAGTTATCACGTTACTTTCAAACTGTCTCAGTTGGGTTTTATTATTGTTTATACTCCTGGTTTCCTTCCATGCGTATTCGTTAATATTTGTGATGGTAACAGTTACGTGTTATAATCCTATGATAGCAAAAGTCAATGTATGTGTATCTGAGTGCACGTTAAACATTAACCAACAATTTGTTGTTGTTTTTAGTAGAAAATAAGAGTTGTTCGTAAGTTCTTTGTCGCGATTTTTCTGATTTTCATGGAAAACAATCAGTAATCAAACATGTTAAACAATCGTTACATTTAAAGAAACAAATGCTGGGCACTAGGAAAAGTACTACACCTGAACTCAAGCATATCAACAAGATAGTTTATTCGCGTTTGTATGTCTACTGAAGTTGTATTAAACTGATTTTTATAATTCATAACGTGTTCCAATTCATTACAAAATTACAAAGTTTCGCCCATTTCACATTGAACCATAGGAAGAAACGACTTCAGTATCACATTTAAGTTTGGTTTTAACTTTCCCTTACTGACTTATTTCGTATTTTCATTACTTTGAAGATCTGCCATTTATCATAAAATTCTAAATCAATTTTCAATTATTGAATTCCTAAAAGACGATTTCTGTCAGACATAACAACTTTTAATGGTATTTTATTTTGCTCATGCACACTTGATTCTAAAATGTTTTTATTTAAGTTTGTCGCTCTTTCGGGTAGACCCTTAATTATCTGGTAAATAATCAATAATTCTGATATGAGGTGCAATTGGTCATTAATGTACATGTACACTAATATCGATTTTGTCATTAGCAAATTAAAACATAACTAAATTGTATTTTCTTTTGAGGAGGGATGTATAGAGACACACACACGTTAACTTGTATCTCTAAAGAAGTCGCTCCTTACTATCCTACTACCTGCCGATACATTTATTTTTGGTATTGCACAAGTCATGTCTACTCTGACTGTTCATGACGTTAAAACACTAAATCCCTGGGATGTGTTTGAATTGATTTTAGTCTCTGATGCATGATTTTTTTTATTATTAATTGTTTTGGATTTTAACTAGCTGTCAGTAACTGCGAGTACTCTCAAACCGTACTTTCTTGTTAATTTGACCTGTTGATACTATTTGTAATGTTTGTTTGTTATTTTATATTAATATGGATATTGTCTATATACCAGCTTTGATTATTTTGAATATCTACTAATATTCACTTCTTCGTACTAAGAACATCAAATTTATTCTCCTTCAATCTGTACAGGAAGTTTTTTCTAGCTCTAATAGTATAGTTTTATTGTAGATATTCACCCCATACGTACCAAGTGTTAAATAAGATTATTTATATTACAGAACTTTCTTGGTGTCCTTATTGGAAGATTTTATATCCACAGAGGTAGTATACCTAAAACGACAAAATTATTTTTCATTTACCTGTATATATTATGGAACCGGTTTTTTTTCTTCTTCAAAAGTGATGATTTTCTAAGGGTTGTTAAATATTTCGCGGTTGTGTCTTGTCATGGCTTTGTTTGGACTTCTCTGTTTGCTTTTGGCTTGAATCTTTGTCCCTAATAATTTTATAAGCTATGTATTTGCATCCATGTATCGCAGATAAAATTTATTCGTTCATAGTGTGTTAATTTATGTTTTTTGATGAGTTAAGCCTTCCAAACTGATATTTTATCGTGTGTTTTTCTATATTGTGATGTTATACTATAGTTGCAGAAAAAGGGAGAAGGTTTGGTACCATTAAAACGTTTAATCCCGCTGCAAAGGTTTGCACCTGTCCTAAGTCAGGAATCTAATGTACAGTAGTTGTCGTTTGTTTATGTCATTTATACGTGTTTTTGTTTCTCGTTTTTTTTTTATAGATTTAGACCGTTGGTTTTCCCGTTTGAATAGTTTTACACTAGTAATTTTGGGGCCCTTTATAGCTTGTTGTTCGGTGTGAGCCAAGGCTACGTATTGAAGGCCGTACATTGACATATACTGATTTATCTCTATAAATTGTTATTTGGATGGAGAGTTGTCTCATTGGTACTCATACCACATCTTCCTATATCTATGTATGTTTATGAGCTGATTTTTATTGATTATTTACCATTTGTATTGAAAAAAGTAAAATCACAAAAGTACTGTACCCCGACGAAAATTTAAAATGGAGAGTCCGTAATCAAAAGATAAATTGAACCCTGAAAAATTAATTGATTGAATGGCATATACAATATATAAATATTTTATATGTCTGCAATACACAGAAATAGTTTGAACAATTGTTGCTGAAAGTCATGTTGTTTGACAAATTGATTTCTATTAGAAGAATTTATGTCCCTGCAGCTACATTAAGGAACGTTGTATTGCTTTTTATGCGACAGCAATTATAATCAAACTGTTGAACTTTATTTTTATGTTATAACACAAGACAACTTGCGACTCTGACAGCGCACTTTATGGAGTTCATGAATTGTGATATCTCACTCCATATAACTGATCTTTCCTACATACTTTGATATACCCTTGCATTGAAAGCAAAATTTACAACACAACTACAGGTATGTGTAAGATTTGTCCCATAATAAATTTTCTTTAATATGATTTAAAATAGAGTGAACATAAAAGAAACAGCTACATAATAAAGTTTTGTTTTCTTTTTTTTTCTAAATACAACATTAAAAGGCCCATATTTTCCCTACCCAGAACACGAAATTAGAAATTTGAAAAGTAAAAAAAGATATGATAATACATCTGAGCATTTCAGAAATAATTATATGATTTATGCGTCAACGAAACAGGATCACAGGGACATAAAAAAAACACCATCTTTATGTGCATTTTTGCAGACATCTCTTATTAATATTATATATCTGTAATTCCTTTCCATTTGAATTTTTTACTAAATTATTTAGCAGGTGTTACTATCAGATTATTACATGGCATTTTTTATATCGCATCTTTTATCAGCCCTAGGTTAAATATCAGCCCAAGAGCCGCATGGATCGAGGGCTGATAATACATGCGATATGAAAAATGAGATGTTATGATTTTTTTATCATATGCTACAACAATGGAGAAAAAAGAAACAGATTCATATATTGATCCTTTTACGTGGTTCCCAAATAGAAGTTCAAAGAATGAAAAGTTCACGGACGTCGGATCCCAAATTTAGCATATTCGATATGACATCTTTCTATCATATGTCTCAACAGAGAAGAAAAATATTTTAATATGGACGAAACGACAAAAATATACATAATGAACACCGTTTGGAAAAGTCAACTGTCTTAATGTAACTTTCTAAACAATGTTTGAAACTTTTAAAAATGCATCTATTTCATAATTTGTTTGTTTTCTTTTTTTTTATTTGAAACAGTATACTTTTCAGTATCCAAATAATTATTTTGTACTCTACTTTGTAATGTTTTGCAATGAAAACGTAGCATTGAGGTGTATTTTCCGGAATTTGCCGAGTATCACCGGAATGCCATGCGATAAAGTTACGGAAAGGCATGTGATAACAATCGAAACATGTGATAAACTTTTCATATCAGCCTGTTAAGCACCAATTCGAAAAATATGGAATTTACGTTAATGTAATGCTATTATCATACAGTAAAAATCATATGTTATTTAGTCTAAGTATATGATAAATGTAGGTACAATGTTATAGTTTGAAGTAGAAGTACAATAGATATCCATTATTTACATTACAAACTATACAGTGATAACATTACAAAATGCTATAAAAGTATATTACCATTTACAGAATAATATTGACATGCGACAAGATATTAAAAAAACTAACACGTAGTAGACAGTTGTCAAATTAAAGTGACTTATGTCAGTTTAGTTTGAGTTTACTGAACATACATCATTTGATATTACTTTGAACACGCAGATCCATTCATTGTAATACGGTAGGGAAATCCGATTACAATAATATGAAATGATGAATTAATACCTGAAGTCAACTTGCGGTTATCGAACAGCAACAAAAAGCCATATCATATACGGTTTAGTATACACATGCCTTTTATAGCTCACTATGCGGTATGGGCTTTGCTCATTGTTGAAGGCCGTACGGTGACCTATAGTTGTTAATGTCTGTGTCATTTTGGTCTTTTGTGGATAGTTGTCTCATTGTGATCATACCACATCTTCTTTTTATATGACCTTATAATTGCTGACGTTTGTATTTGGGCTTGATGCCGTCATGTACAACCATGACAAATATCGATACCATCATCGATGTGTGATAATGAACGATTAATTGCTATTGATTGTATCATGCCGAACCTTTATCGATTTTCAATTCAAAGTGAACATTACAATTTATTCTATATCAAGTCATTAATTTGAATGTGATAATAAACGATCTATTTGTCATTTTTATTTTCTCTTTCTTTTTAGAAATTAATTTCTACATAAATTTTACGGACGCCATCACAAGTTGGTTGACCGTTATGGAATAACCGTTTCACAAATGATATCGGATATGTTCCTTACGTCGTAACTACAGTCCCCTTCCCTTTCATGAATGTTACCTACCGAATTAGACTATTTACCGGATTTGTTATCACATAAGCAACATGACGGGTGCCACATGTGGAGCAGGATCTGCTTACCCTTTCCGGAGCACCTGATATCACCCCTAGTTCTTTGGTGGGGTTCGTGTTGTTTATTCTTTAGTTTTCTAAGTTGTGTCATGTGTGCTGTTGTTTGTTTGTCTTTTTCATTTTTAGCCATGGCGTTGTCAGTTTGTTTTAGATTTATGAGTTTGACTGTCCCTTAGGTATCTTTCGTCCCCCCTTTTTCTAACTCATTTCTTTCATGGTCAGTTTTTCGGTATGCTTCATGTTGTTATTATGTAGCATATGCTTAGAGCTTCACAATACTAAACGGGTAAACATTTTACTGAGTATTATTTTGATTTCTAATTCTCAAACCATGGAGATTTTTTTTACACTTTGCTTTTAATTTGTAATACGATTTTGATATCTAAACATTTAAACATACCTACCTACTACTTTACAATAAATGTCAGAGTCGTGTCACGTATTTCATACTTGCTCACTGCTTCATCGTAATTTTCATAGTATAGAGATTTGAAATTTCTCCCGTCACTGAACAATGAATGCACAAGTCATGGAATAATGGCGACGTCTTGTAAATAAAGAAAATAATTGCTTGATTGAAAAGGAGTTATTCGCATCTTAAAACAAAATTGCCTGTCTATTATATTGACTGAAAAGACAATGTTAATCGACCATTCTGTCAAATAATTTAAGTATGTTTTATAGACACGCGTTACAGGAAAAGATTGTATTGACTCAGCATATTATATATTTTTTATTTGATGTAGTTGTTTTAAGATTGATTCTCTCTGGTAAGTTTTTCTTTATCATATAGTTTTGCCAATTCGTTGTAGAGTACACAAACGATTAAAAAAGTTCCGATCTTAATTGGTGCAATGTATATGTTCTGCAGTGAAAATGGCAATTTTTTGCGAGTGGATGTTGTCGATTATCTCGAGATAAAAAACCATTGCGCAAAATGTCACCTCGCTAATATTCTTTAAGGAGGACACACACAATGGCTCTCAAAAACAAATTTTTATTTTAGAAATCAGAAAACAAACCATTAAAGATTTGATGTATCGAAGGGTATTTTTGTCTGTATTTACCATCACTAAGAAGACTCAGAGCCGAACGTTTGATCGCCAAGGATGTATAAGAACTGAAATGACTAAATTCGTATCAGTATAAAAAAGAAGATGCGATGTGATTGTCAATAAAATAACTATTCGCAAGAGACCGAATGACACAATAATTAACAACTACTAGTATCGGCCACCATAAGGCCTTAAATCATAGGCAAAACCCATAACGCGGATTCAGCTATAAAAGGCCCCGAAATGACAAATGAAAAAATATTAAAACGAGAAAACTAACAGCGCAATTTATGTACAAAAAAATTTAACAAAAAACAAACAAGTATGTAACACTGTAACAAACGACACACACTGAATAACAGACATCTGACTTGTGACAGGCACAAAAATACAGTTAGTGACGGGGGTCATCTTTTCTTAAAGTCGACTTTGCCTGAAGAAGTTGAAATTTTACTTTCTTATCGATTACTGAATTTGTAGACGGTCAATTTTAGGCAGGTTTGTTATAAAGAAGTTCCTTGACCTATAATGGTTTACTTTTATAAATTGTTACTTGGATGAAGAGGAGTTGTCGCATTGGCCCTCCTACCACATCTTCCTATATCTGTGTCAGCATAAATGGAAATTAAAGCTATACAAAATCATTTTCAACCAGCTTGTAAATTTAATCACGACAAACTTGTTCACGCTCAAAAGACATGAATTGATCATAATATGCATATAACTGACGATATAAAAGAGTAAAAAAAAAACATGAAATGTGGGTAACATTTAAAAGCTTGAATATGGAAAGTCTTTTTCCTCTAAATAGTAAATAGGATTGACATTTTCAAATAAGTTAATGCACTTATATCTTTTGTGATTGTAATTTGTGTTTGTATACTTTATTAGACTGTGTAGACTTTCTATCAATTTACCTCATTCACGCCGCAGACTAGTTAGTCAAGAGCATGTCTTCAATTCTGTTGTCAATTTAGGATGGATGTTAACTTCACCATGTGAAACAAACTGGAATTTGATAGATAAGTAAATAGCTGACCTGAATTGAACAATTTCATCTGTAAATGAAACAAGATTGACTCTTTATTAAGGTGTCTGATACATTATTGATATACCAGTTGAGTAAATGCTTTAGGTTCAAAGACATGCGTGACCAGATAAAAAAGAATAACAATCGAAGACTATTTAAAATGAATGAAAACTATATTACAACAGACTCTATTTCCTTTCTGTAACAACTATCTTGAATTCATTTTGTGTGATGAATTTGGAAATCGACAATATTCAATATCTTAAAGCTAAAACTGAGATTTTAATAAACTTGAATAGACTTGCAGGTTGTTCAAAACTAGGGGATTTCTTAAAAATCCCTTGAAACTTGTTTCCAAAACAAACTGTTCACGTATTTTTCAGGAATGCTTAATTCATGCATCAATCTTACATGTCTTATGTAGATTACTATCATTATCATTAGATATAGGAAGATGTATGAATGCCAATGAGACAACTCTCAATTCAAGTCATAATTCATTAAAGTAAACCATTACAGGTCAAAGTACAGTCGTCAACACGGAGCCTTGGCCCACACCGAACAGCAAATTATGTTATTGTTCTTAAAGGTATTTCATAGTAATCTAGAAGTATTAAGCAAGTTGGTTGCAAACAGAAAGAATTAAGATTAAGTGCAAAGATCATTGATGTTTCAATCAAACTAGAAATCGGAGATAGTTAAATAAGTAATCAGATTGAAATTTCAGGATTTCATTTGTTCATCTTTCTATCATGGTTCAAAAATTAGACGAATTACAAACTCATATTAAGAGTATTATTGTTAAAGAGAAAGAAATAGACTGTATGATAGAGAACGAACGCTATATCTGCGACCACTATGGGACGAAAGTGCTATAAATCGTTAACAAACCTTTATCATAGACGAACGTCTATATAAATGGATGAGTATTTTGTGAATGCAATAGTAATGAAGACCACCATTTGTGATTATCATTATCTTATAGACCTATATTTCCGTCGTATTATCAATACGTAAGCAATTGCGTGAAGTAAAAAGTCATAACATAAAGGTGCATTCACAGAAATGTTTAATATATTTCTCAAATTGCAGCCAATTTGTTTACAGATTTTTCAACGTTGTACAGAACATCTGAATTATTTCGATTGAGTATCGTGATTGTGAAAATGTTTGAACAGTTTTGTAGTTAGCTGTGACATTGTGGGACAATTAATGATGGTATTCATTTTTTTATTTGATTCGACTAAATCTGGACACATAGGCTCTCTTCAACCAATGTTTCGTCCAATTTAGAAGTCTGTACTGTGAAATTGAGATGATGAACAGCAATACAAGCGCTGCTTCCTTGTTTTTTGGGGGTATTTTTTGATAAATTTTTGTCATGGTTAATTTTAATACACAATATCTATATTTCGTTTTCAATTAAGAAAGGACACTTGTATGTAATTGCTTTTCTATTTAATAATTGTCCGCTTAGGCATATTGCATGCACATACGTTATTTACCATAGTAAAGTGTTTGTTATTATTAAGAAACATTAAAGAAGACATTGAAATTGGTCTAAATAATTAGTGGACAGAATGTAAACATAAGTATTGTTATTGGTATTGTTAAAAGAATGAACATGTGTTTTATAATATGCAGTAAACATGTATTTATTTAATGTCGATGATTTACAAATTATAGCTCGGTAATTTACAATGCAATTTGTTCATACATTACATATCTGATCTCATATCTGTCCTTTTCTCTCACAGCTAGACTGAACGTTTCTAAATATAAGATAGGTTCTTTGAAATCAATACTTCGGGTGCAAGAATTTCTCGCTGCATTGAAGACCTGTTGGTGACCTTATGCTGTTGTCTGTTCTATGGTCGGGTTGTTGTTTCTTTGACACATTCCCCATTTCCTTTCTCAATTTGATTAATGACCTGAATATAATAGATTACTAGATAAGATAGATCAAAAATCTTTTAACATGATTTAAAAGTAATCTGCTAGAAGGATGACACTTGATATTACATTGCATTGTCTAGGCCATGTTTAATCGTCCGTACACTGTCATATAAATGAATATGACTGACTATCAACGCTTACAAATATTAGGGAAAATAAGTCAGTTTATCACTGAAAATGAGAGTAGAAAGATGCCAATTAAATTAAAAAGCGACAAGAAACTCATTACTAAAAACAACGACAATGCCATGGCACACAAAAAATAAGAAAAAATAAAAATAAAACGACCAAAACGAACAAGGCTCCGTGTTAACAATGACCACTGCCCTTTTCTCGATCTTGATATCTATATCACTAATGGAAAGCTGAATACTAAAATTTATGATAAAAGGGATGATTTTTCATTTCCTATCGTTAATTATCCGTTTTTAGATGGGGACGTTCCCTTGTCACCATCTTACGGTGTTTATATATCTCAACTTGTACGATTCGCTCGTGTATGTAACAATGTTTTAGATTTTAACGAGAGAAATTTATGTATTACTGAAAAATTATTACACCAGGGTTTTCGATATCACAAACTAGTCAAAACATTTACTAAATTTTATCATCGGTATAAAGACATCATTCGTAAATATAGCTCAACATGCAGACTTCTAATACGTTCAGGTATTTCACATCCAATTTTTTATGGAAATATTCTTTATAAAGCACAAAGGTGTCAGTATTCACCTCAGAAACTTATAAAACCTTTGAATAGACTTATTAAGAAGGGATATAATTACGATACTGTTGTCAAGTCATTAAAGATTGCATATTTTGGCGTTAATATTGAGTCACTGATAAGGTCTTTGCATCGGAACTAAACACATTTATTCTAAAAACAGTTGTTGGCATGACACGGGTTATGTTCTTATGTTATGATGGTATGATACTAAACCCCTAACGGGAAGGATTGTGCCTGATGTTCATATGATGAAATCATAATCTTTCAGTCAGTTTAATTGAAGTCTGGAGCTGGCATGTCAGTTAACTGCTAGTAGTCTGTTGTTATTTATGTATTATTGTCATTTTGGTTATTTTCTTTGGTTACATCTTCTGACATCAGACTCGGACTTCACTTGAACTGAATTTTAATGTGCGTATTGTTATGCGTTTACTTTTCTACATTGGTTAGAGGTATAGGGGGAGGGTTGAGATCTCACAAACATGTTTAACCCCGCCGCATTTTGCGCCTGTTCAAAGTCAGGAGCCTCTGGCCTTTGTTAGTCTTGTATTATTTTAATTTTAGTTTCTTGTGTACAATTTGGAAATTAGTATGGCGTTCATTATCACTGGACTAGTATATATTTGTTTGGGGGCCAGCTGAGGGACGCCTCCGGGTGCGGGAATTTCTCGCTACATTGGAGACCTGTTGGTGACCCTCTGCTGTTGTTTTTTATTTGGTCGGGTTGTTGTCTCTTTGACACATTCCCCATTTCCATTCTCAATTTTAACAGTACAAAACACACATTAGAAGTTTTAGACCTTAGACCACTCTCCCTACCAAAAACCGTAATACTTTAAAAGCATTATTCTGAGAATTGTTGTTCAGTCTTTAACTGTGACAGTTTAAAATGTACATGGTCATCTGAAATTAAGAATAGAAACAAGAATATATCAAAGAGGTAATAACCCGACTTAATTAAGAACAGGAAATAGCCCAAGTTCACCAATGGGTCTTCAACATGTTCAACACAGCAAAACAATCACGTATTTGGAAGTTATCAAAATAATGTGTGTTTGTTAATAAATATCCATGTCTCTGTCAATAGCTTTATTTCCCCAAAAGGCACACCTAACTGCCTTATTAGAGCTTCCAAAATAAAAACAGTCATGACATATATAACAATAAACAGAAAAGAACGACAATTTTAAGAACATATGAAAATGATACAAAAAGTAAAATTTTCTTACTTAACGTTTCCAGATCGTGTTGCCATATTAAGACAGGATATACAATTAAATCTTTTATGATCAATATATTAACTTTATTTCGTCATAACACACAAAACATTTAGATTCTGTACTACAGCTGTACGTCTCCGGATATTTTGTTTGCTATAACAGTATATTTTGATTTTGGATGTAACGAGTCTTCTGATAGGCTGACAGTGTTTTGTCTATAAGTTCATAGACATAAAGTTGTTATGTGACCTTGACATCATCAACGGTTTTTCATGTTTTACTTTAGGTAAAACTGCACTTAAGAATCAAATCATAGATTGCTGAAATGACTGTTATGTTCGAAATATCATCAAAAATGCTGTGCACACTTTAAAGTCACCCACTGTGCAGATTATTCAGTATGCACCACTTTGTTGGTGTTATCTATTCATAGACAGAAAAAATATTACAGCCATTCCTTAATGAAATATAATTTTGACGTTAATACAAGACTTCCTTGTTATTACATATTATTTAAGTTACTGTCAATCGTAATCAATTATATGTTATGGTTTTGTAAATTACACGGAACATATCCAATTCCATACCAGACCTTTTTTCATCCTATCATTATTTCTGTCTGAAAGAATATAAAACCATACATATTTACTTAAAGTTTGGGTTCGTATTGCACTTGAGTCTAATTTAAATAGATAAGGAAGTTCCATAGACAATGTTTCGGATAGTACAATAGAAGTATCGGATTTATCATTGCCATTTAAAAGTAATCATATTGAACATCTTCAAATGGGTTAACGTCCTCAAAGAGATACACACAGAACAAAAGTATAACAAACCAAAGAAAATATAGACGGCAACAAATAGACTGGTGTCTTAACAATTTACCCTTATCTTTATCGTTTTAATATGGCAAATACTTGAATGATTTCTAAAATAAAAGATTGTCAACTGAAACTTTGTGAATTGAGATAAACTTGATGGTCACTGTCTCACAGATATATATCCCACATCTCCATCATGAAACAATAAACTATTTTCACACAATAATAGAAGTTCTTTTATTATTTTTTTCCAGAATATCACAAAATACGCCTTACGTTTTCAAATACAGAAAAATCCCCCAAAATTTATAGGTTCAACAAGTAAAGACCCCTTCATACAAACCCACATCCACAGATGTTCTTTTTTCTTGATTTACCATTCTCGTGATAATCATTTTGGAATTTTACTCATTAAATGCTAATCGTTTTCCAATATTTTTTGTAGAGTTTTATAGACTCAATGAATACAATTTACCCTAGTAACATTAAAACGACAGATAACATGCATATCATATGTTTCATATTGTTGTTTTCGATGTTTTCCAAATGAGTGATAAAATTCAGAAACAATTTCATTGTGATAATATCAGATTATTACATGGCATTTTTCATTTCGCATGTATTATCAGCCTTAGGTTCAATATCAGCACAAGAGCCGCATGGCTCGAGGGCTAATATTGACCGAGGGCTGATAATACATGCGATATGAAAAATGACATGTTATGATCTTTTTATCATATGCTTTAACAATGGAGAAAAATTACTGATTCATACAATGATCCTTTTATGTGGTTACCAAATAGAAGTTCAAAGAGTGAAAAGTTCACGGACGTAGGACCCCAAACTTTTCATATCAGCCCGCTAAGCAACAATTTGACAAATATGAAATTTACATTAATTTAGTGCTATTATCAGACATTAAAGATTATATGTTATTTAGTCTAAGTATATGATAATGTATAGTATATATTAAAAAAGGTAAATTCATTTTTTTGTTTATACCAAAAGCGTCTAAATCCTGTCATTTTCAATGCATGCCTTTAACTCTTTGACAAATTTTAATTTCTTTTATTCAGAAGTCCGAATGTAAATGTACATTTTTAGTCGTTAAAGATGAGGTGTCAGGTACAATTATAAAATTGATGTAAATCTTACCCTACCAGGTTAAAGATTTCTAATGTATAACTAATAACTATCTCAGTAAAATTCTCTCAATATAAAAAATCACTAAGACAAACAAGCAATATCCAAGTAACAAACAAAGAGGGATATATTTATACATGCAGTAATATTACTATATACAACACTAGGACATACCAAGTTTTATTATAAGGCGTTTGGCCAGTTACGTAAGAAATCATGTTTAATACCTAAACTCTACTAGATCCGTTACAGTGTTTTCATTAAAATTCAAATATATGATAATGGTACATTGTAGTGATCGGTAAATTACATATGCAGTTTAGTAAAGTTTCCGGAAATAATTTCACATCATACTGACAAATTTACTAATTAAAAGAGAATCAGTCATGTATTTCCATTTACTTGAATAAAGTGTTCGGAAGCCTAACTGACATTGTTCCGGCTATTACCATATTAGTTTTGTATTGAAAGGTCTCATCGGCGTTATACATAGCCTTAGAATAAAGAACAGGATATTTCTCAGTAAGAAGTCGCTTATTTTTTTTTATTAATGATGCATTGCAATAACTTCCAGTATTAAAGATCTGCATATAAATGCTCATTAAGGTGGAACCCAACACTTTCACTAAAATTAATTTGGCTCGTTTAATTTTCATTAAATTTTGACAAAGTATTAACTTTGACCCTTTAACAAAAATATAAAAATTTCAAAAATGTTGAACCAACCATTTTATCAGAAAAATTACACTGGTTATATAGCAGTTTGAAAAAATCCAATTTTGATCAATGAGAAGCTTAATAGTCCCTTTACAATACAACGTAATTAAAACGTTTAGTTGATTGTACAGAGTTATCTCCCTGTAGTGGTAGGTACCACATTAATACGTCTGATATTGAGATAACAAAAAGATGCAAATAAGGATTAAACAGTATGATTTTTTACAAAGAAACTAGCAATCTAATACAAATTAAATATCCGCGCTCGCTCATTTTTTTATGCTTGGTCGCTGTCTGAGAGCATAAATAAATGAGCGAGTGCGGAGATTAAATTTTAATAAGATTGAGAAACTAGTAAATTGCCCTTAACATGCTTAAGTATATATCTTAAAATTTCCCCTTTTCATACATTTAAATTAGATTAAGTTTCATATTCCAATCAAACTTATGTCCAACCATTACTGTATAAGCCTGTATTTATTATATATTTGGGATCTTATTACACGCATCTGTACAATCGAACAATAATGGCTATTTTTTTTCGAAGCCCTAACAATTTGTATATGCATTCCTCAACTGCTCTACCATTTGTTAATCTATCAATATATTTATATGAAGTGGTTATCGAAAGATATTGAAAAGCGACGTGGTTAACTGGTATTCTAGAGGTCATCTCGACTTAATTGTGAAGTTTGCAAACTTATAGATAATGAGCTTTTAATGCAACTGTTTAATAGACAAGAGAATGAAATAAAATATTAGACACTTGCACCATTCCTTTCAAATAGTATGTGACTCTCTAGTATTTTTGTTCTATGTTTCTTTTAAAACCGAATTCAATATAAAGCTACATTTCAAGAACTATTTATTATCAAAATGCAAATATGGTGCAGGATAATTGGTACTAGTTATGTTATTAGACTTTGAACATATATGTTTAATGTTATCTTTGTATATTACTTATCAATGCAGATGTTACGTAAACTTATTAGGTGCAATTATTGGTGTCACACATTTGACTTTTTTAAAATTCAATCATTCTTTTTACTTTTGTTTAATTACACATATTTTGGAAAACACATGCAAGATAAAGCTGCTACTGACCAAGAATTGCATACACATATATCTAGTTTCAATGTCAACAGCAATGAGACTGCATACAGAATGTGACGAGTCGTCTGGGCTTATGATTCTGAACGCGCATATAGATTGATACTGACCCAATATTGGTACAGCTGATTCATTCAACCAGTCAATGTTGAATCTGTACTAGTAAAACAATCCCTCAGTTAGTTAAATATGCATGATTTGTTTGCATGATAAATTGAATAGCTTTTAGCACATTATAGTACTCTCATATTGGTAATTTGTGACTCTTAATTAGTTTTTTCTCTGCTTCGTTCCTTTTATATTATTATTAACTGTTGAGCGAAGAGAAAACAGCAAAAAGACATACTCAAACCGACCTTATCTTCTGTATGTGCTAGTATCATAAGTCAGGAATATGTGATTCGCTGGTTATTATTGGTTGCAGTCCTGTATATATATTAGCATATTGTTCGTGTATGTACAAACGTCCTTTGGTCTTGTGGATAGTTTTCTCATTGGCAATCATACCATATCTTCTAGAACTCATTTTTATATAATCACCCTTTTCTTATGTCTTTTTATGGATGTACGTCTCATTAGCAATCATAACACATCTCCTTATCTTAATACATAACACTCTGAATGTTTAAGTACACAAGAAATGTTGATAACATATTCATTAAAGAGTCCTTTTGAAAGCTTCCTTGACGGCCGATTGAAAAGGGTGTCATATAAATCAATATGAAATATCTGCTAAAGATAAATATAGATCAAACTAATTCTACATTTCATTTCAATGCAGGAAAGTCATGATTTTCGTTTGGAACACCACCTCAATTGCAGAAAATCTCATTGAGTTTAGTGTTGTTGAGAAAAGGATTGATTTCCTTCGTACATAATATTGATGAGTCCTTATAAGAGAATAATGAAATTATCAGTGTTCATGTCAAACGACACTTCAGTTTATGTTTTATATTATTCAAACACATTTGTTACCACTTGAGTTGAGTATTGTATCATTCTGACTTTACCGATATTGGCAAGAATCAAAGTATTTGTTATTTGTTCTGGAAAAAGCCTATAATGTGAATCATTTTGAGAACACATTAAGGCATTTATAAGAAGACAGCGTGTGTTTGTGGAATTTATAAATGTACATACTATTTTACTTCATTGTCACTCTGTGTGTACTTTTGTTATACGAGTACTGTCAACTTGACTGAATGATTTATGAAATTGTCTTCACACGTGTTTTATTTAGTAGAATTTTGATTTTGCTGTTCTGTCATTTAGGAGATTTGACATACCTCGGAAACTTTGAAAATTGTAAATCCCCTATTGAAAGTTGGATAATTGATCGTAAGTTATAGATCCAATGGACTACCTTACAAATAAGCACAATGATGTGATATATGAGTTTTAATGAGACAATTATTCATCCAATCTTGAAGTCTATGGAGGTTGATACTGTACATATATGTGTTTGAACATAGAAGTCTGTTTCAACCAGATTTGATTTGCTATTACCATATTTCATTGGTAATATAACTATGCATATAGTTGATTGTTTCGTGTCTTGAATGGTTTTGTCTTTCCGTCCCATTTATGCATTCATTTTACTTCCCTTGATTATATCTTTGGTGCGGGTGTATTATCTTTTCCGCCTTGTTTATTTGATGAATATTCTTATTGAGCTTCAAATGATATCACTCGTTGATTTACAATAATCACCACGTAGTGCAGTAAAAATTACTATCTGACCGTTTAATGACTAGAATGTCAATTACCGATTTTCTAAAATTCTTTTGTTTGTCCGGAATATTAGAACTATTAACTATACCCACTCATGACTTTTGTACATTGTTAAAAACATAATTTGAACCTTCAAAACCATGTCTAAAACGATTTTCTTATTCATATACTTTCTATACATCCTGTATATAATACAACATCATCACTTTTTTATGAATTTATCCTCGGGAACTCAAATGGAAAATGGAGCAAAATCGGATGCTCTGACATGGTTAACCGATCTGCTTTTCACAATCGTTTAAAAAAGGAACCAGATTCCTGGCCACAAAGGAAACGACGACAAGACGAACAGTTTAGGAAACACTTTACATATCTAGCAATACCAACCCCACGAATTATTTAGGATTAACTAAGTATTTTCAGACTGGTTAGATCTTTCTGTACGAGTAGGATCATTCGAATACTCATTTCTTCCAAGGAAATTGCGATATTAGTCTGGTTTTCTAGGTGCAACTATCGAGTAAAATAACGGTAAATCAAATCATGATGACTTCCGTAAAACATTCGATAAGATAAATATTTCCTTTGCATTAGCACCCTCCATCCAGAATATTATGACAGGAAACGCAAGCATTTAGACATGTTAGATTTTGTATCAGCTGATAAGTGTATTCCCTATATCCTGACTCTGCGTTGATGCTGTACAAACATGTAAAGTTCATAATTTATCTACAGGAAGCACCAATAGCGGGCATTTACGATAGACGAATATATAACATTTTAAAATACACAAAAAATAATAAAAAAATACACAAACAAAAAACCAAAATCCACCTCAAATCGAAAGTGATTTCAAGTGATTTCAGGTGCTTCGAAAAATTTCATGCATGTTGGATATACACTTCTGAATATGAAATTTTTGTATATTATGTATTTTCCCAAACATGATCTATTAAATGAGTTCAAAGTATTTCAAGATTATTCTAGTATCTTAGTTTAACTATATAAATCAATCGAATTTGACCGATGTCAAGTATTTCCGAAATCACTACAGTTTAGTACAAGTGTACATTATTACTATACAGAAAATGTTACAAGTACGTTTAAACTTAACAAATGCTCAATTGATTAATTATGAAGTGGTTTTGTTTTCTTGTCTCCTAGTTTATACAGGAATTTATTTGATTTTACAGCATACAGAGGAGATTAATAGATGCTGCTCCGATATTTTCTGTAATTGGAATAGGATTTAACAAATCAGCAATGACTATTTTGTGCTTTGATTGAATAATCTAGATATAAGTCGCATCTCTCAAAATTAAAGTAAGTAAGCTACAAGTTAATACCTGCTCTTTAATTATTTGTACATTTGAATTTAGAACATTCCTAATGCTAAAACAAAGATATACATGTGTTTTGAATAGGATTTGCGAACAATGGTTTAAAAAAAGCATTTATTTTGTTAATTTATATCAACGAATGAATAATTTAGACCTAACAATGAGAGTATTTGTGAAAGCTATAGGATTTATATAGGAATCATATCAAACTAGAACAACTTGTCTGAACTAGGAGAGTCAGAGTTTGACATTTTTGTCTTATTGCAGAAATACGAGTTGCATATTTCTAAATTATTTCTTCTGTTCAGGTGACGGCAGTCAATAGTTTTATTTCATTTAAATGAAGTTATGTTTTTTTACAATAATTTATTTAATAAATAACCAGTTTAAATGTATTTCAAGATTATTCGTGTATCTTATTTTTCACTATATAAATCAATCAGATTTGACCGACGTCAAGTATGTCTGAAATCACTCCAAGTGCGGACAAATATGCATTGTTAATATACAGGAAGTATTTTTTTTAATATCACCAGAAATGTGTAACATCTGAAATAACACTATGTAAAGAAAGAACAACTCCGAAAGAAGACGTCACGTGTCACTCGTTTCCTCTCATTTGACTTAAAAACAATATACTTTGATGTACAATGGTATTTGACGTCATTGTTTTTTTTTATTCATTGACGCTAATCGTTACGAACTACCCTCAGGGAAATTTTTCCGGCGTGTTTCAGAGTCATTTCGCGTCTCGACAAATGAGAGTTGAGATCATTAACAGTGACAATGTTTCAGAAAAACTATCACGTATAACATTTGACATAATTGGCTATTCAATTAAAAGTTTCTGTCAATGGAAACGTATTAAAAGTGATTCTGGTTCTATATAATTAGAGTAAAGGGGTATTTTGTAATATTTTATGTGAAGTAATGTTACATTCGGTTTAAAACAGCCTTGTGTAGATGGTATACTTTCATATCTAAAAATACCTTCAAACTCTAAGTAGCCAGTACATCAGTATTGTTTTGCATTGGATTACTACAAAATATAAAGCACGACCTGGTAAATTATTTTAGTACAACTCAATTTGCTAAGTTGTATGTCATACAAATGTAGTGATGACTTGATTGGTCAACTTCCGAATCCAGTTAACAATTCGAACAAGATCAATTAAAACTCCATGTGTGTATATGAAATCCAATTCCCCCGGTATAGAATAGTTTTTTCAATTATATATTCCGTACATGCGTACGGAAACCCATTTTCAATGACTTGAGTAATTTCTAAATGTTGATTATCACTTTTCCTCGTTTGTTTATGGCATACATCTTTATTTTACTGTTCCCATTATGCTGAAAGTGCAGATTTGTTGTTTTATAATTAAACATTGAGCTTTTGTTCCCAACGAGTTTAGGGGAAATTGGCTTTTCATTAACGCCCACAGCATCTTCCTGTTATTTAATTTAAATTTTAGAAATTGATATTACCAACATTTGTATTCTGTTTTGGTTTCACAATCTGCATATTTTGATTTAAAATCAAGTTGGAAGTCGTTTTCTGGAACACGAAACACTGGTTTAACGCGCCAATAGCAAAGAAAAAGAAGAACCAATCAAAGTTTGTATACAGTTGTTTTTCCAATCGGAGGTCGGTGGTTTTCTCAGGGCATTCGTCGTCCTACACCAATAAAAAACTGTCCGCCACGTTATAGCCCACAAGCGGTGCTTAAAAGTTGCGTTTTAACACAAAAATCAATAAATCAAAAGGTATCCAGTTGATTTGGCATTGTCTGACGAGTGTTTTATATTTTTATATATCTCATGAAAATTGAAAAAAAATGTTGCTGTTGCGTTGCTGCCCCACACGCCAATGGGCGTAATGGGCAGTAAGTAAGTAAGTAAGTAAGTAAGTAAGTAAGTAAGTAAGTAAGTAAAGAAAGAAACATGATAAACATGTTTATTTATAACAATTTTAAACATAACCTTAAATTTCAATTCATTTAAATAAAAAAGGTATACCAAAGTCGTATCTCTACTACTACCCGAATATTAAGATAAGCCCCGCCTCCCTACTAACCTAATATGGAATATAAAATGTCTCCACGCGGACGCTTTTAACCAACCATAGTCCTAGAAATGTATATGAGGTAAGATCAATCAACAGATGGTTGATTCACATGACAATCGGTTTATTGGTCGATCATCACATTTCCGATCTAATCACTGTCATCTTCTGTCACAGCTAGAAGGACGAGCATTTTAATTAGTTCTGAATATAAGATAGGCTCTATGCAATCAATACTGTTTGACCTGAAGTAGGAGACATTGCTAGATAAGAGAGCTTTTGCCTTTAACGTGATTGAAAAGTAATCTGGAAATGGAATCACACTATCCATGGATTTTTTTTTGTATTGAACATGTTTATTTGTCCATATAACTTTTTTTTTAAATACACTTATGCCACACCAATTTAATTCCTTGTTCGACTGACCCGCCCGCACCGACTTTTTTCAATACAGGAAAACATATTTTTTTTTATATTCCCGCTTCCCGTATCAGGAAATGTAATCAAGTCCATTTCCCGCACCGTTTTTTTTTTTGTAAATATAAATAAAAAGATATAAACACTTGTTTTTAAAATCACAGTCTTACCTGTATATAACGATTTAAAACTTATAAGCACCCCTCCACACTGTAAATATCTGTGATAATATTTGATTCAGCATGAAACCCATGTATCCCAAGTATATATAAATATATAACAAAAGAAAATACTTGTACAGAACAAAATATTGGTTTCCATCCCCCTTACTTATATTCCCTATCAAAAAATGTTCGTTGTTAGAATAAAGTACAAAGAACTTTTGAAAGAGTTGCTTTCAACTGCAATTATATTGTATGCTGAAGATACAAAACTACCTATACCCAATGCATGTTTATGCACCTGTACTGATTGATTCAGGCAACTGAATTCAGGGCCTGTCATTCAGGAGTTATCATTTGTTGATGTTGTTCATTGTTATTTTCCCGTTTGTATATATAAATTAGATTAATAATTTTGGAGTCCCTTATAGCTTGATGTTTGGTCTGGGTCAAAGCCCTGTGTTAAAGCTTGTACTATGACCAGCTGTATTTGTTATTATTTGTTTGGGAGCAACCCTTCCTTAAGGCTCAGACATGGAGTCATTTTACTGTAGTAGAAAAGAAAATAGAAATACCAAGGATTTGTAGAGTGCTAATATACAAATCCTTTGAAAAACTAAGAATTTAAAAAAAGAGGAGAAATTCATCATATTTTAAACAATTTTGCTAAAAGAAGGTCCACTTATTTTGAATAATATTAAAGGACATGTGTTTACGTGGTTAAAGTCCAGGAATATTACAAAATTCTTGAACATGTTTTGACCATTTTATACCAGATAGATATATAGTTCTGTGGGAAAGTATGAGCCCTTTTGTACTAACAAAAAAGTGTTATCTACTTATATTGACCCCTCATAAAATGGATATTTGTAACATTGAGGTGTTTTCCCCACCTGATTATGACTTGGATTGAAAATTGTCTCATTGGCACACATACATGTACATATACCACATCTAATTATTCAATTATTTCTTGGTGAACAGGGAATAGTACTTCATAAATTAAAGAAATGTCAAAGTACATGTGATAAATCAAGTTTTAATATTGTCAAAACCTACTATTTTATGTTTACAAAAAATAAATTTAATCGCCCGCCTTTATTTTTCAAGCTTCGCCTCAAAAATTTGATGCATAAAATTGAGAGTGGAAATGGGGAATGTGCCAAAGAGACAACAACCCGACCATAGAGCAGAACAGCATGTATTTAAATATCTTTTTATTAAATTTTTCAATTCGGTCGCTCGCCCCAATTTTTGTGTTCCAAAAATCCGTAGAAGAAGAAATTAAATTGGTGTGGCCTTATCTAAGATTCCAGGGGTGAAACTGCATAATACGAACCCAGACTTCATTCAAATATTAGATACGATTATGACCATATCAATGCTTAATCAAGTCGAAAAAGGACTTATTAACAAACTCATCATACATGAGAATAGACAGGTTCCTTTGTTAAATAAATATTTGCTGTCCTTTACACCAGGTAAAGTGCTCTTTACTTTATCATTCCAAAAGAGAAAAACAACTGCCTGATGTTGTGTTCCTATTATGATTTAATTGCGGTATACTACTGTTGCCTTTATTCATCCTATTAATATGTCTGTCTGATAAACATGAAGTTATGTATATTTGAATGAAATCTGGGTTCGTATTATATATGATTTTAGCTTGAATAAATAAGGCATGTAAATCGAAAACGTGCCGGATAGTACAATAGAATATCGAACTTGTCGTTGCTATTACAAAAAAGTAATAATAAAAGAAAAAAATATAGTAGGCAACCCTAAAGCGTCCTTTCCGAGATTATTACCTCATTTGGAGTTTAGTCACCTTCCATAGATCCACAGGGGGTCATTAGTAAACCGTGAAAACCATTAACATGATTAATTACAAACGGGAAATTTTCCTGTCATGTTTCCTTTAAAAAAGCAAAAACACAACAATATTAATAGATGATGTCCCTATTAAAGTCGACTTTACGTCATGAATCTATCTATGAAATGTACTAGGTCTATATGTAAACTATGCTTTTGAAATAAAATGATATTCCACTTATATTGACACTTGAGTAAAATGCAACGATGAAAAGATTTGAAATTCAAGGCAAAGGGTTGGGATCCCGCTAACATTTTTAACCCCGCCATAGTATATATGTATGTGCCTGTCCCAAGTCAGGAGCCTGTAATTCAGGGGTTGTCGTTTCTTTATGTGTTATATGTTGTTTTTCGTTCATTTTTTTTTATATAAATCAGGCCGTTAGTTTTCTTATTTGAATAGTTTCACATTGTCATTTGGGGTCTTTTTATAGCTGTCTATGCGGTATGGGCTTTGCTTATTGTTGAAGGCCGTGCAGTGACCTAAAGTTGTTAATTTTCTGTGTCATTTTTGTCTCTTGTGGACAGTTGTCTCATTTACAATCATACCACATCTTCTTTTTTTATATTTCAATCTATATTGAAACACCCGGATGTTCTTTTTCTTTATTTATCTTACTCGTGGTAAACATTTCGAAATTTTACTAGAAAAATTTAGTATGCTGATCGTGTTCCAATATTTTATGTGGAGCCTTGTTAACCAATAGAATCAAACTTGTCATAGTCACATTAAAATAACAGATAACGCGAATTATATAAAGCTGGTATTGATGGTTTTCCAAGCATCAAGCATCATTTCATTGTGCTAATTTGCCATGGCGTCGTCAGTTAATTTTCGATCTTTGAGTTTGAATGTCTTTCGCCCTTCATAAAGACATTATATTGTCCTCATTATTGTTATGCTGTAAACTAAAATCGTCGAACTCCTGTCAATGTCCATATAAGTCTTTGGCAGATTTGAATCTCAATTACTTTTTTGGATTCGAGCGTCACTGATGAGTCTTTTGTAGACGAAACGCGCGTCTGGTGTATACTAAATTTAGTCCTAGTATCTATGATGAGTTTATTTTAAATTAACACATTTGGAGTCTAAAAAATGACATGACTTTTTTGTCGGTTTAATGATATGCGTTTAAAAGTAAAATTATAATTTGATGTTTATTTTATTTCAACAGGCTAATGAGTTTTGTATTTGTTATGCATATCCGAGAGAAATGTATCCAAATTCTCATTAGAATTCACCAAACGATAACATTATCCATATACTAAGACAAAAAAGAGAGGGATATCTGATGCACTAGATGGTGTGTAAAAGGTAACATTCTTATAAATTATATCATTACAGAAATCCTTTTATGATCAGGCGTTTTGTTCTTTACGTAATATTATGTTCAAGACTCAAACTTCCGTTCATTATATTTTTCTTTAAATTTCAGTTCAATTGATTAATAAACAAATATTTCTAACCAATGTTTCAATTCCCTCGAACCACATTGACCAGAAATGGCTGCGACAATTTATTTTTTCATAACTTTCTCGACAGTAGTTCTGAAAAGCTATCATATCATTCAATATGAAAAAAATATTTGATAAAAGATAAAATTTAATAAAGATAATACTAATTCGTTATTCTAAATGGAGCACAACACCTCTATTGAAGAAAATTTGATTCTGTTTCATTGATTTAAGTGTTGTAGAGAAATTGATTTCACCATTTCATAATTTTGATGAGTCTTTACAGAGAATAATGAAATTATCAGTGTTCATGTCAAACGCCATTTTCCGTATATGTTATTTACTATTAGTTACCACTTGAGTTGCGTATCGAATCCTTTTAACGTAACCGATATTGGCAAGAATTAAGTAATGTTATTAGTTCTGGAAAAAGAGTATAATGTGAATCATTTTGACAACTACGTAAGACATGCATTACGGGGCAGCATCTTTTTAGAACATTTATAAATGAAACATACTATTTTACTTCATATGTCACTCTGCGATAAGGGTAATAATGAGAATATGTCAACTTGACGAAATTAATTGTGTGGAATTGTGAATCCCTTTCATTATTTTTGTAAAGGTTGTATTATTGTTCGTAAGATTTCATTCCAGTTTCCTCCTAGGATTATAAATATAAAAATATGATATATGTTTCCATAATGAGAACTTAATTCACAATTGTTATATTTTCGTTGATATTGTAGAATTTTGTGTTTGAACATATACTTCTATTTTATAGAAGTTGGCAATGATTATCATTGGAAATATTACTAGGAAATTAATTGGTTTTTTTTTCGTGTCTTGAACTGTTGTTTTTGGTTTCTGTTCCGTTGCTGTGTGTGTTACATTTTAATGTTGTGTCGTTGTTCTCCTCTAATATTTAATGCGTTTCCCTCAGTTTTAGTGTTACCCCGATTTTGTTTTTTGTCTATAGATTTATGAGTTTTGAACAGCGGTATACTACTGTTGCCTTTATTTATGTGTATTCCTTTTCTTCCCTTGATTATATCGTTAATGTATGTGTCTTGTAGGATATTTTTAATCTTTGGATAGCCTATTCTAGCTACAATTTATATCTATCGCCGATTTACAATACTTACCACGTAGATCAAAACGTATTACAATCTGACTGTTTAATGTTAAGAATAAGCAATTATCGATTCTCGAAAATCCTTTTGTTTTTCCGGAATATTAGAACAATCGATTTTACCAATTCATGACTGTTGTACATTGTTTCAAAAGTAATCTGATACACAAACGCAATGTTATAAGCGATTTCCATATTCCTATCTTTACGATATATTCTGTATGAACTAAAAAATACCTTTTCAATCAGTTAATTTTCGGGTACAGTAAAGAGTGAGATCGGATGCTTCGACATGGTAAACCGAGCTGCTTTTTCACACTTATTCAAATCAAACCAAACCGAACCAAATTCCTGGCTAAAAAGGCATACGACAGCAAGACAAATACAACTACTTAATAAAACAAATACATTTAGCTTGAACAGCTAATCAAGTTTATTTTAGTATCTTTTAACATTTTATTGTATAAATCAATAGGCTTTGACCGATGTCATGCATTTCCTATATCACTTTCACTGCGGAAAAGTTTACACTTTTACAGGAAATTCTAAAAGTTCGTTGAAACTTAACAGATGATCAATTGGTACACAATATTTTAATCACTCTTATATAATAAAACAAAGGCATACCAAAGAGAGAAAAACAACCAAGTTATTGACAGTACTCCCTTGTTTTGATTTCCTGTTCCTTTAATTTATACAGGCGTTTATTTGACAGAATACAGAGGTTATAAACAAGCGCTGTTCGGATATTTACTATAATTGGAATAGGATTTAGCAGATCAGCATTGAGTTTTTGTGCTACTGAGGGATTAATAAGAATATAAGTCACATCACTGAAAATAAACGTAAGTTAATTGCTGTTTTTTAGTTTTAATTAATTTTAGTTTTGAACATATTTGAGGCTATATGTGTTGTAATGCTGAAAGGTTGAATTGTTATTGAGTACATACTTCAAACGTGTATGCATGATGAATATTTCAGGACTAACTTTGCGAAATTGTTTGAGGATATTTTAATGGTATTAATTGTACAGTAGGTTTTGTCATTATTAATTGCAAGTTTAGGAAAATTAGTTGTTTTAATGTACAAAAATGACAATTGAAATCAAACGTACGTTTGTTGTAAATGCATGGATATGGACACATGCTTGACACAACGTAACTATTTACCAAGAGGAAATACAAACTGATTAGTAAAAACAGTACTACATAATTAAAACTTCTGCAGAGATCATGCTGGGTGTCTATCATTTTATATCAAGTTTTCAACAACTAGGTAAGAAGACATCACACTTTATTGTTTTATTTTTATTTAAATTGAAGGTATATGTAATTGTTTGAATTACTCCTCATCACTTCCTTGACCATAGGTACACGTTTTATATCATAAATATCCTATACTTCTGTCATTCAATTAAACGTCATAGTGTATCGAACGGAGGAGGATCTCATATGTTATATCTTAGAACAAATTAGTATGTATTGATATTATTGCTAACTATTGTTATATTTACTTTTTGTTGGAGGTATTGTAGAAAATAATATTTGTCTGTTGTTTGAATCTTCTTCCTGCAGCTATGATTTCCAATGCTTTTTATTATTTATACACTAAAATAAAGGTTGAGCTCCTATAGGCATAATTAACCTCAAAATATTTTAAAAGTTAGGTGTACACCTATTCAGTTTTGCTATGAATTTGCCTCGAACGATTGATATGTGTCTTTAATATTTTGGTTTCGAGCGAGATTACTTTAGTATCTTTCATTTAAGTTTTGCTAAAATCTTATCGGGTCGTTTCATGTCTTGGCTGTCTCAGGATTAAACTCATTTACAACCCAAATACAAGAGAACTATACATTAAATTATAACGATTTTGTTCTTTTTACCTTTATTCTAATATCATCACCACTGTTAAAAATAAGAAAAAAAAAGACTGATATTCCGACAGGTTCATTCGTTGTTATTTAAAATGTTTTGATATATAGTTAGATCTATGCAATCTAATATATATTGTTTCATTATGGTCTTCTAAAAAGTTGAAGATTCACAATTGTTCCAGAATTTGAAAAGTTATGAATATGACAACTTTAAAAAATCTGTTTGCCAAACAAATGAAAGGTTCTTTTAAGCGAATACCAGTCGATTAACAATACAGTTTAATTGAATGTAGACAACTGCCTTTTGCCACTAGTGTACATAAATTGAGTGGCGTGGAGGGTCGTATGTAAACGGTAATTTGTAAGGATATCAAAGTAAACCTTACAATTGAATATATCATGTGATTTTATTAATGCCGAATCAAAAATTTTCTTTCAAAGAAAGGCTTATATTTCAATATGGCGTACGTTTTTGTTTGTCAAATGTCTGTAGTATATAGTTTAAACAGATCAGTATATCACTTTTAATGCTGTGCACTTTTTGATTATATATTGCCTCATTTTATAATGCTTACTTCTTTTCACTGTGTTCTCTTATGTAACCTTGTCGTACTTTTGCACTGGACGTCACTGTAACTTTTTGTATTGGTGCTAGTCGTGCCAAGCTACCCTCAAGCACAATTTCTGGTATGTATCAGAGTTACTTTGCGTCTAGACAAAATAAGAGCGAAGGTCATTACCGGTGATTATGTTTGAATTAAAGATAGTCCTAACTGTGAATTTATTAAGTGGTTAGTGTAGAGAAAAGATCTGTTTGTAGGAAAACTATCACGTGTGAAATTTTACTAGACATAATTGGCTATACAATTGATATTTTTTTCAACGAAATGTCTTTAGTAAGTTAGTTTCTGTCCAATTAAGGCATATGGGTAACATTGATATATCAAAATGATGTATCAAATAATGTAAAGTCGTGCAGTTTTAAACATCCGTTGTGCAATTCTTTAAAAATCTAATAATGATTTGCTTTGGAGCACAACAAGCATTAAGCGTGGCTTCGACCTTAATAATCCTCAACTCGCTTGGTTGTATGTCACACAAATGTACTGTTGATTCGTTATAAGTAGATAAATAGGTACATCCCATCTTTTTCTCACCCTTTTAACACTTCAAATACAATTCCATGTTTGTGTAATAAGAACATTTCCTTTAATAGAAACAGGTTTATGTATTTTTATTTTGTGTACAAGCACATGCAATTACTTGAGTAATTCTAGTAATTTAATAATTTCAGATTTTCAGAAATTGTGTTAACGTCATGAACCCGTATTTAGCTACGTCCTTCAAACTAGAAGTGAAGAGGATTTGTTTTATAATGTAACTATGAGCAACGAAATTACGAGAAAATGGTTTTTCTAATAATGTTTACAGCATCTTCTTTTTATTCAATTTCAATCTGAAAAGTTGTTAAAATCAACATTTGTATTCGATGTCAGCTTTTCGCTATTTGCATAATTTAATTTAACATTTAAGTTCGAAGTCGCATTTTGAATCATTATAAATAATATTGAGCGTTCAGATTAAACACATAGCAGGTTTAGTCTCAAGCTCAAGAATCAAAATTGTATTAAATGTAACAGTAGTTGCAATTTAAAAAAAAATAAAATCACAAAACTACTGATCTTCGAGTAAAATTCAAAGTCCCTATTCAAATGGCAAAGTCATAAACTCCAACACATCAAACAAATTTATAACAACTGTCACATTCCTGACTTGGTACAGACATTTACTTTTGCAGAAAAAATGGTGGATTAAACTTGGTTTGAAAGCTAAAAAATCCTCTCACTTGTATGACAGATGCATCAAATTTCATTACATTGACAACAATGTGTAAACAAAACAATTCAAACAATTGTTATTTTACTGGAAATGGATGTTAATCCAGTTTGAGCTTTATCACTTACTTGAACGATACATTAAGCTTCCAAGATCATATTTGCTTTTATGCCTATGTTTTTAATTGTATTCGTATTAATCTATATGAAATAAGAAGGTGTGGTACAATCACCAATAAGATAAATCGCTAACAGCGAACATACGACATAGTAGTAGACAACTGTGTTTACTCGATATAAATATTACAATGAATATAATAAACAATATTTTGAAAGAAACTCTATAACTCAATTTTAAATAATCTACCTCTATAGGAACATAAAACATTAGTGTGACGTTAATGTTGACCACAGTAAATATGAGTGAAATGCGGTTAGTTAAATTATGAGAATATATTGCATAGCTGGTCTGTGTTGATGAATAATACAATTAAGACAAATAAGGAAAATGGAATAGAACAAAATCTTATAACTTAATTATCACATTAGTAACTGTAGATTTTGACCAAAGTTCAATAGATCATATATAACTTGATGTATACTAGAAACTCAATACAGTATACACAACATATGTGTTTATTGAAATAGAAACATGTCTTTCGACTGAGTCTTAAAGAAGAAAATAAAACATGTATCTTGATTGAATGATGAGATTTTGTTGTTAAAAATAGGAGAATTTTGAAAATGAAATTATGGAATGGTTTGAGATAACAAACACCTATGCCCCTAACATAATGAAATTGGACAGTTAGTTAAGCTAACAATATGGGGAATGCAATTTAATGTACACAAGTGAAATACATTATGCTAATGGCTTTATGTTTTACGAACAGCGTTGACTTCCTGAGCTATTCTCATTTCAAATGGCAGTGATTCGCTTTATAGCTTCAATTATTTATTGTTTTCCAATGGTTCGCTGCTATATATGTAATAAACAGAATTAGATTCTACGGATCAAACTGACGATGAATTGGATTCTTGAAAGTATACTACTTACGTACACACACATTTTATGTATTTTTAAAGTGTCAAAATCGTTGGTTTCGGATTGTCTAAAACACGATTATATAGCTTACCCGAAAAATAAGAGATTTGTTGTTTCTTTCAATGCATCATAACTATAAAATATAAGACAACAGTGCTTGTAATGAATATATATAAACTGAGTATAATAGAAATCATACCGCATCTCCCTTTTTATATAAAATTTAGTGAACACAAAACCTTTGATGTTTTGGATAATTTTTACCTAATTGTTATATCCTTGTCTATTTGGAGCAGGATCTGTCATTCAGGAATAAATATACTTATATATCCCAGTTTTATACTAATGTGAGGAGTCAATCTATTTCCAAATGAATTTTACAGTTGTTTATTTATAGAGTGGTGATCGAAATATGATTCTCTATGCAGGAGTGGATGTACACAAACTAGCCCGCCGCTTTTCTTGATGTTCCTCTCTCTGTCTAGAAATATTTTCCGGTTTTGTCTGGAACAATATAATATATTTATTGTATTTATTTTTTTAGGATAAAGCAAGCCCTTGGTTTTACTATTTGAAGTTTAATTTCATATTTGACACGGACCTATTATGTTATATAGATACAATTAATAATCTTCTTGATTCTTGAAAAACAAACCATGAACCTGGATTATTGTTTTGAATAATACAATATTTTTGAAAACTATGCAATATCGTTGTAAATTAAGAATAAATTTGCCATGTAAAAAGGTGTTTTCTACATATTGTTTGTTACAAATTCTTGATAATTTTTCGATTTGTATTCTTTTTGTATAACTTTTTCTTGGTTTTAAATAACATAATTCATTTTCATCTGAAGAAATTCAATTTAGGAACTGTTATTGAATTTAGATGAAGCATTAATCATGTGAATCTGTATATTAATAGGAACGCAATGGTATTTGTCTGGAATCTAAAGCAAATTATCAGTTTCTATGCTTAAATTCTAATCTTTTAAAAATTTCTGCGTTTTTGTATATAGCAAACATAAGAAAATATATATCACCATATATGATTAAAGAGGCACAAAAGATACCAAAAGGAGAGTCAATCTCATAGATCGAAAATAATCTGACAACACCATAGCTAAACACAACATAGATAACTAAAGATTGCGCAACACGAACCCCACAAAAACAGGGGGTGATCTCCGGTGCTCTGGAAGGGTGATCAGATCCTGGTCCACATGTGGCACCCGTCGTATTGTTAATGTAATTATAAATCAGGTAAAAAGTCTTATTCAGTAGGTCACATTTGTGTCTCGAAATGTATTCGAAACTGGGTAAGCAAACATTTATCATATAAAGGTCAAATACAGATATTTTATATTGTAATTGAACTTTCACGAATTTGGCTACCTTGTTTATTGAATTTTTTGCGCAATACATTTGAATCATCTACCATATGTTACTCTATTTCTTGTAAAGTAATCTAGACTAAGCGTATATTATGAAATGTGTCATGGTTATCTAAATGTGTGTAATATATATACATGTGCATGACAATTTGTGAATTATTTTTGTGAGATTTAGATATAATTTGATGATATTATCTGCTAATTATTCAGGTGCATATGAGATCATGCCCATTTTTTGGTTGGGTACGTGTTGCTTAGTTTTTAATTAATTTTGCTATGTTGTACTATTGTTTGTCTGGTTTTTTTTTCCTTTTTAGTTAATATGGCGTTGTCAGTTTATTTTCGATCTATGAGTTTGACTGATCCTCTGGTATCGTTCGCTTTTTTTTAAGTACTTCTGGCGACTGTCAATTGAATATACAGAGGTCATGGATGTTGAATGATCTACATCTAGTAAAATTGAATTTGGCTTTACCTTGATATTGAGGTCCTCTTGATAAGTGACAGTAAATACATACATATTTCTTGTTATTAAATTTATGAATTAATGAATTTAATGGTTTATAGTAATATTTAATTAAGGTCAATGCAATACGTATTCCAGCGGAGTTACTTATATTCCAATTTGTTTTTTGGACACTAATAATATATCGGATCTTATATCTGTCCCTTTCCGTCGCAGCTAGACAAATGAGCATTTTAATCAGTTCTGAATATAAGATAAGATAGGTTCTATACAATCAATACATATTGATATGTAGAAGAAGAAATTTCTAGATAAGGCAGATCCTGCTATTAACCTGATTTAAAAGTAATTTACAAATGGAATAACATTTGATGTTCAACCAAGTTTGAAAATGTGGCTATCATAAACATAGATTGAAGTATTATATGGCGTCAATACAATACTTCCATGTTATAACATATTATATGAAATGCCATCAGTCGTAAATCAATTATATTTGATGGTATTGTAAATAACACGAACTTATCCAATTTCAAAACAGACTTGTTTTTTATCCTATCATTATGCCTGTCTGATAAATATTAAACTATCGGTGCTGTCTGGTTTCATATTGCATTTAATCTGAGAAGGAAACAAACAACAATCGTGATAGCGCAGTAGACGTATCGGCTTTCTCTTTCCAATAAAAAATAGGGTCATAGTTCACAACTCTGAATTAAGAAAGATGTTAGGCATGTTAGGTTAACGTCCTTAAAAACAAAAAGAACAACAAAATAATGCCTCCCGAAAAGAGTACATCTCAATTTTACATTATACAGGTACAGTGGAGATGACTTCTAACCTCTCTTTAGAACTGTCAGAATAGTCTGTCATAGAACTGTTCTATACTGTCCGAGAACAGTTTTACCTAGAACAGTTCTACCCTAAAACTGTTCTAAGTAGAACTGTCAGGATCAGTTATAGGGTAGAACTTTCTAAAACTATTCTAGGTAGAACTGTCCAAATCAGTACTAACCGTAGAACTGTCGGCAGAACTGACTTGATGGTAAAACAGTTCTAAATGACGTCACTGCAGTACTTTACTGTTTAGCAGATTTTCTATATGTTTACTGATCAAACGTTACATGCACAAATATCGAAGCGGATAGAGAGGTTATCCAACTTATCGGATATTTTAATATAATTGCACATAAACATCGTGGTTTACTTTGCTTCGTTCCTCGTATTGAACAGTCTCTTCCTTACTATAACTCTGCATTTAATTCATGGAATTTTAATCGTAATTTACCCTGTTTGCCTTGGATTTACATTCATGATATAAGATTCTGTTTTGACAAATGTTCAAACGAAAATTGTACAGTGGATGAGTTAGAATTTTTCGAAAAACTAAGGATTTTCTTAACCCAGGCATAGATTACCTTAGCCGTATTTGGCACAATTTTTTGGAATTTTGGGTCCTCAATGCTCTTCAATTTTGTACTTGTTTGGCTTTATAAATATTTTGATGTGAGCGTCACTGATGAGTCTTATGTTGACGAAACGCGCGTCTGACGTACTGAATTATAATCCTGGTACTTTTGATAACTATTTACGGGAAAATAATGAAATACGTTGTTTAAGTATGTACATTTGCACTATCTCGTCAATTTAGACAGACTTATCCATAACGATTATAAATGATATCTCGGAGTCTGGGACGTCAGGAAAATATACTCGATCTGAACATGAATGAAATATTTGTATCTGATACAAACAAAATCAATCATTCTTAAAAGGGGTCTAGCTACGAGATATATAAAAAATCAAAAGTATGATTTTTTTGTTCAATTATTAATGAAAGTGAAATAGTGAAATAATGATTTGCTTTTATCAGCTAAAATGGTTCAATTTTGTCAAATTAAGCTAATAAATTTTGATCATGAATTATTCACTTGCAAGTGTATAATTCGACCTCATTAAATCCTTATTCTTGTAAACTCCAATTTAACACCCGTAGAAAGAGATAGTGTACGGGTATTTAGAGGAAAAAAATGTCATTATTGAAAGTGAAACAAAGGTAAATAATTGGATTAACTGATTCGATCCACACATAATTTTTTAATCTATATTAAATTTAACAGACCTATAAAAATCCAATTGCACGAGTTGCTTAATCTGTTTATATCTATGTTTATGTTTACATCGCTTATATGGTCATATAAGGTAAACTCGATAGTTAATTAGATGGCGTCTTGGCTAAAATTCACACGAAACGAAGCTACATCTTATTGTGACCATGTCCTGTAAATTGTTTAATTTATACTTTTGATAGTTTGGAAAAATGTTTTATATTGTTATAAATAAAATATGAGAATTTGAGTCAAATAGGTGAACATGAAGTTGGCAGCTAGTGCCACTTAAAAATACATTATAATATTCAAAGAAGAGAACTTCTCATACATTTACTTTTCATTTTAAAGTATATGAATCAGTCATGTGAGTGTTGGATGATTCCATTAAATAGGTTTGCTTAAAAACAAATCATCACGTTCCACTGACTTTAGAGAGGAAATAATAGCACTATACATTGTTGTGGACACACTTTTGTAGTCATGGTAGTCATTGTGTTCCAGAATTGGTGTCATCTTTATCATAGGATCTGTCCTGACATAGAAATATTTTTGGTTTACAATTCAATGAGGCCATACATATATATTTACATGATAAAGTGTAAATATGTTCAGTTTTGGTTGATGCGGTCAAATAACTTTGTTAAAGCGACTCAGTTTGATATATCGAAACTACTGAAATTTGTTTACGATTCAATATTTTTGAATAAAAAAAGTACGTGCTGATTCTATAAATTAATGTGGAAATGTTTTTGTAGTCATTGTGTTCCAATATTGCTGTCATTTGA
This sequence comes from Mytilus galloprovincialis, assembly GCF_965363235.1. Classification (NCBI taxonomy): domain Eukaryota; kingdom Metazoa; phylum Mollusca; class Bivalvia; order Mytilida; family Mytilidae; genus Mytilus; species Mytilus galloprovincialis. Next base: position 24,932,644 of record NC_134850.1, read on the forward strand.
ATTATACAAGCCATCGTGATATGTAAACGTAAGCGATTTACTATGTGGCTATATTTATATATTAAGATTTACATAATAAAGTGCAACTATGGTCAGTTTTGGTTGATGCTGTCACATATGGTCAGGTTTGGTTGATGCTGTCAAATATGGTGAGTTTTGGTTGATGCAGACAAATAATTTTGTTATATGTGTCAGTCTGAGATATCAAAACTACTGAAATTAGTTTACGATTCAAAATTTTGAATAAAAAGAGGACATGCTGGCACTATTTACTGATAGGAGCATTATTTTGTAGCCATTGTTTTCCAATATTGCTGTCATTTATATCATACAATTCATTCTGATATAAAAATATCAGTCATTTACCATGCGGCTAGATTTACAAAATAAAGTGCAAATATGGCCAGTTTTTGGTTGATGCGGACAAATAATTTTGTTATACCAGTCAGTCTGAGGTATGAAAACTACTGATAATTGTTTATGATGCAGTATTTTGAATAAAAAAAGGACATGTTGGCACTCTAAATTGATCCAAACAAAATTTGGTAGTCACTGTGTTCAACAATATTGCTATTTTTTGTATCTTACAATCAATCCTTACATACAAATATTATGCATTTACTATGCGACTATAAGAGTTACATAAAAAAGAGCAAATATGGTCAGTTTTTGGTTGATGCGGTCAAATATGATCAGTTTTGGTTGATGCTGTCAAGTATGGTCAGTTTTGGTTGATGCAGACAAATAATTTTGTTCCACAAGTCAGTCTGAGGTATATAAACTACTGATATTTGTTTCTGATGCAATTTTTTGAATAAAAAACGGAAATGCTGGCACTCTCAATTGATGCGAAAACAAGTTTTGTGGTCATTGATTTCCAATATTGCGGTTATTTGTTTACTACAGTCCCTCTTGACCTAAAATTATAACTGAATTATTGTGCAGCTATATAGATTTACATAAAAAAAAGAGCTAATATGGTCAGTTTTTGGTTGATGCGGTCAAAATATTTTATTACATGAGCCAGTCAGAGGTATGCAAACGAATGATATTTGTTTACGTTTCAATATTTTGAATAAAAAGAGGACATGCTGGCACTACACATTGATGCGAACAAAATTTTGTGATCATCGTTTTCCAATATTGCTGTAACTTGTATATTAAGTCCCACTTGACCTAAGATTATAACTGAATTACTGTGCAGCTGAATAGATTTGCAGAATCAAAGAGCAAATAATGTCAGTTTAGGTTGATGCGGTCAAAAGATTTTTGTTAGTCGGGTCCGTCGGACGTATGAAAACTACTGTAAACAGATCACTTCTAACCTCTCATTAGAACTGTCAGGAGAACTGTCATAGAACTGTTCTAACCTGTCCTAGAACAGTTCTACCTAGAACAGTTCTACACTAGAACTGTTCTAAGTAGAACTGTCAGAATCAGTTCTAGGTAGAACTGACTAAATCAGTTCTAGGTAGAACTGTCAGGATCAGTTCTAGGGTAGAACTGTCTAAATCAGTTCTAGGTAGAACTGTCCAAATCAGTTCTAACCGTAGAACTGTCAGCATAACTGACTAAATCAGTCAGGACTGTAGAACAGTTCTAAACTGACGTCACTGCAGTAAGGGCACTTTAGAAATTAGAAGAAATAAATCACTTCCAATTACTTTGCTATATAATAGCAGATTTTCTATATTTCTTTCTGATCATACGTTACATGTACAAATATCGAAGTGAATAGGATGTTATCCAACTCATAGGAGAAATATTTTATAAGATTGCATAGAAAACATCATTGTTTACGTTTCTTCGTTCTCCGTTTTTAACAGTCTCTTCATACATGTCATAAATATATCTCTGCATTTAATTCATGGAATTTTAATCGTAATTTACCTTGTTTGCCTTGGATTTACATTCATTTAAAATTCTGTTTTAACAAATGTTCATACGAAAATTGTACAGTGGATGAATTATGGGATATTAATGATAAAAGTGTTGTATTATAACATTATAACGTAAAAAAACTATATACATTTGCACCATCTCGTCAATTTAGCCAGACTTATCCATAACGATTATAAATGATATCAGCTGGGAGTCTGAAACTCAGAAAAAATATACTCATCTGAACATAAATGAAGCATTTGCCACTGGACGTTCGGCTACAAACAAAATCATGCATTTTTCTTTGCCTTCTTCCATTTGTCTTCAAATTATATTAACAGTATACTATTCCAAGAAGAGAACTTCCCATACATGTACTTTTTATTTTAAAATAAAGTACATGAATCAGTCATGTGAGTGTTGGATGATGCCGTAAAATAGTTTTGTTTAAAAAAAAACATCACAATTATTCATAGTGGAATTGGAACCAAGTTATTACATTTGATCAAAGAATTTTTTTATACGAGTTCGCCTGACTCCCGGAATAACAAATAAAAAACAATTCAAACGAGAAAACTAACGGCCTAATTTATGTACAAAAATGAACGAACACAAAATAATTTATGTAACACATCAACAAAGAAAACCACTGAGTTACAGGTTCCTGACTTGGAACAGGCACATACATGCAGAATATGGCTGGGTTAAACAGGTTGTCTTGATTAAAATTCTGAAATAAGACCGGCAAAATAGCAAAACTCTTTATATAAATCGCTATTTTGCCGAAGTCTTATATATAAGACAAAGAGTTTTTAAAACTTATCAAATCAATTCTAGCCGTAGAATCTAAAAATTAATTCATTTGCAATTCTAGTCGTAGAATTTGTAAATCCATTCTAGCCGTAGTATTTATATATCAATTCTAACTGTAGAACTGTTCTAGAAGTAGAACTGTCTAAAACTGGTATAGGGTAGAACTGTCAGGATCAGTTCTAGGTAGAACTGTCCAAATCAGTTCTAGGTAGAACTGACGAATCAGTTATAGCTTAGAACTGTTCTAGCTAGAACTGTCTAAAAGGTGTCAGGCTGACAGTTCTATATACTGTCCTAGAGCAGTTCTCCGGACAGATTCTGACACATTTAATGAGAGGTTAGAAGTGATCTCCACTGTATCTTTACAATTTCTCTAGCTTTTTCCTTTAAAAATGTCCTGTACCAAGTCCGGAATATTGCCATTGTTATATTATAGTTCGTTTCATTTTAACGCTGTATTTCCGTTGTGTCTTTTGTTTTTTCTTATTTTTGAGTGTGAATTCACATTAATATAAGACGTGTCACGGTACTTATCTATCCCAAATTCATGTATTTGGTTTTGATGTTATATTTGTTATTCTCATAGGATTTTGTCTAATGCTTAGTCCGTTTCTCTGTGTGTTACATTTTAATGTTGTGTCGTTGTTCTCTTCTTACATGTTTTTTTGTTCACGGATCTATGAGTTTTGAACAGCGGTATACTACTGTGGCCTTTATTTGATACTATCTCACTGACGTATGAACAACACATTTTTGTATTCATCAGTTTTTTTTGTAGTAGTAGTGCCATTTTGTTCACCTTGTTGACATATTTGTTTGTTTTATTGTAATTGTGACACATTGTTGACTGCTGATTCCATATTTTTGCCATATCGACCTTGGATGTCTGCTTGTTTTGTTATACATTGTTGTCAGTACAATGTAGATTTGTGCGATCGTTATCATTTTAGATTTTTTTGTTATTTAGTATGCTGATCGCTTTCTTATATTTTATATCAATCTGTATGGAATCATTGAATAACAATTACCCTAGGCACATTAAAATAACAGATAAGACGAATTCTATAATATGTCATTAGGATTTTTTTTCACATCAACAATTCAGACATCATGTCGTTGTGTCTATTTTTAATATACTATAAATCCTAAATGCGTTTATTGCTGTAACCTTAAATGGTCAAAATCAATTTTCATGTATGTTTTTGAGAGGTTTCATCCTTTTTTTGTTCTAAATTGACCAGATTAGGATTTTAAAATATCAAATGCCATAGCATGTTTGTCAGTTTAAAGATGTGGATTCGAAATTAAAATTCAGGAATCGATTTTGATTATGATAAAAGTGTCGGAAGAAAAGTCTTAGTATATTTTTCCCAAACCCTAGCCTATACATAAAAATTGAACAATTGCAGAATGAGAAGGATTTTTTTCAGAAATAGTTTTCTTGTTAGCCGTTTTGTTCATTATGTAATATATGTTGTTAAATACTCAATATCCCCTTTCCTAAATCCGTAACAGTATTTGGTTTAATATTCAAATACATGACAATGGTATATTGTAATGATCGGTAAATTACATATGCAGTTTAGTAACTTTCCCGGAACTGAATTCACTCCATACAGACATAATAACCAATGAACTGAGACTCCGTCATTTTGTCTTTTAGATATATTTCCGTTTCCATGAATAAAGTGTTTGGAAGACTACCTGACTTTGTTCCTGCTATTACCATATTAGTTTTGATTTGAATGGTCTCACCGGCAATGGAAGTATCATTAGAATAAAGTACAGGATATCTTAGAATGACTTCGAATAATTCTTTTATTCCTGATGCATTACAAAAAAATATGTTTCAAAGGACTGCATTTTAAATGCACATTAGAAAGTCTTATATTATTAATAATTGGATGCAAATGATAGTTTGATATTATGATATATGACAATGAAATTGGTCCGCAAACTTATATAATTTAAGGAAAAGAACACGAAAAAAAATCATATTAATCATATGTATTTGTCGTCTTCTAACATTTAGATTAGACATAAGTTTTATATTCCAATCATATAAATGCAAACCCAGTATTGTAATGACCTGCATTGATGAATTATATATTGGATCTTGACACACTCATATGTACAAGTTCGTCCGCAAATAATTTATGTTTATTCGGAGACTTAATTAATCATTTGTAAACAGGTAATTGTTATCCCATAAAGGACGTGATTGTGTCAGTATAAGATCACATTGATGGTCAGTGCCGGGAAGGTGATCTTTCATTGTCTCACCAAGTCTGAATGGGAAAACATTTTCAAATCCCAACTTTTCAAGACAATATGAAAAAAAAATTACGATTCACATTATCTAAATCAGAATGCTATGATACAATAATTATAATATACTTCACATATTACTATTCATCCTGCAAATGGGTGCCTTACTATACAGATACAGCCCTACACATATCACTATGCTGTATCTGTATAGTATAGATATACTATAAGATATCGCTATAAAGCTCCGCCCACAGCCGGTACTACGTTTGTGTATTGCTGTTGAAGAGTGTTGTATGAACCTGCGTGACCTCAGAATGTGTATTGCAGTTGCATTCCAATGACGTATTGATTGATGGAATTCACAATTACTTTATTTACGTTCTGTTTGTTTTCAAACATTGCTTTAGAGCACTAAGAATGAAACCAATTCTGATAACAGACAAACATGAACAGAGTATTTTCTACGACGACAATCATCGATTTCAAAACTTGAATGTTTACATGTGTTTAAAAATCAACCATGCCAATTTCAGCATGCATGTTAAGTGAAGGTCAAGTTCAGTTCAAAATTCTGAAGCGAAGAACAACTCGTATACATCTGTTTTCAACTGGACAATGTTTTGTTGTTTCTTTTTACTGTTGAAAAAAGTTATGTTAAAAAAGATAATTATTCACCTTGAGCGATGTATTATTGTTGACTATTCGAGATTCCTTTTTTGCGAAACTGTCTTCAGCTGAATGTGTGCTTTTGATATTACTACGCGGGCCTCAATGGATATTTAATCGAAAATAAATGCAAAAAAAGTGATTTTTTTTGTCTTTAAAAGCACTAACAATATACAGAATTAATTGCAGGACAAAGACAATAACTGTATAGTCTCTTTAAATATCAGTATCTCTGTATTTGTACTCGGCACGGAACAGGAGTATTAGCTCCCTAAAGCTCGCATTACACCTGCTTCTTAGCCTTTCTACAAATACATCTGATAACTAAATACACTGAACAGTTATTGTCGATATAGGATATGCACTCGATGAGCCCCGGATACAATGTTTAAATATGTTAAATTGCTATTTACATTAACTTACATTGTAATAAAATATCACGAAATTAGAAAATAAAATCTGGAACATTTGTTTGCAATACTGAACAATTAGGCATCTATGAATACATGATTCATATTCAGTTGATCGCCAATCAATGTATACGATATGTGCAGTCTATTTACAGGACATACATTAAAGTTGAAGATGGTTCTTACTTTTGACCGCAGAGCTATGTTCAAAACAATAGCTTCCGTTTCAAGACATCTTTAAACGTAAAACTTTACTCAAAATAATTTAGCCAATATAATGATTAGAAGTACCCTCTTCAAACCCATTTGTCTTTATCACAATTGTTAAACAGTGTCGCCTCACATTTCCAATTAACAATACTATTAACGTCGTTATCAATGAGTTCTTTGGTGTCGATAGCTATTAAATGCCATCAGCTGATTATTTGTTTTCTGTCAAAATCGATCCGCGTTACGAGTTCAAGGTGTAATCTGAGTATTGTTTGATGAGGGGAAAAGTCCAAAACCAGAAACAAAATTAACAAGATCGGCGTTGTCAAACGGTTATATATTTTTCGCCAAGTTCTTTCGTTAACCACAAAAATCTAGTACTACTAAGAAAAATTACAAGACGGAAATTATCAAATGTCAAAACTAAAAGATCAAACACATCAAACACATGAAAAAATATTCTGTACAATTCTGACATGGTACAGGTATTTACGTATGTAGAACATGATGGGTTCAAAATATTTTTTAGCTAGATAAAACCTCTTACTTGTATGAAAGTTGCATATTATTTCATTATATTGACAACAATGTTTGAGAAGAGAAGCACATCCTGATTTAAACGCCCATCCATTGTTGAATGTCTATTAAGCACACAGTATCTCAGCAAAGGTAAACTATGAAAGGTTCATCTATATGTGAAATAGATTCAGTAACTGTTATATATAATTTGTACTCTAAAGTTTAAATAAAGGGTCAACACCAATTAATACAAACGACGGATATTATTTTTGTTATTTTAAAGTATATCATTTAGTAAACTTAAGGGGTTTCTGGAGCTTTTATCAAGTACACATTATTTGATACAAATAAATTGCAGAAGCCCATGAAAACACAACATTAATGGGATTTTCAAAGCTTGAAAATCTTCGACAAGAAAACACATTTTGTTTTATTCTTTCGATGACAAGAGGTCAAACATTGCATTTGTTTTAAAAACTGATATTTTATTTACACAAACAAACACGACAATGTTTTATGGAAAAGATATATACAAACCAATGTGATTCCTTTCGGCATGTTAGAATCAAAAGATATAAAATAGACAAATTGATTTATGATATCTCCTTATATACATGTAGCACTTTAATAGTTATTCATTTACACCGTCCTAACGGGTATGCATGTTCACTGTCAGTAGTCAGTACTTCGTTTCTGCTTCTGAAATGATCTTCGATATACTTTTCTAAAGAATTCACTTTCATTCTTCTGGTTTCAATTCTAGCAAACCTTTCATTGATTTTTCTATTCTTGTTATGCTTCTATTGACCACATGGCTGCTCAAGTTTTATTCAGCATTGGCTTTAAATTTCATATATACCAAATCTATATAGAGTTTATTTCATTAAAGTGGTCGAGTATTATTAATAGTTGCATCAGTACTAGTAATTTGTAAAACTAATTCATATCCTTGAATTTCAAATTGAAACACCTATTCTTATTCTTATCATTTTCAAAAGAGCCTTTCAATGTGCTAAACCCACACCAGGAATTTGGACTCAGTGGATTGCAATTGTCGCTGTATTTTTATAGTTCTTTTGTTTATTATGTATTACGATTCACGATTGCGATTGTACGGCGACATATAGTCGTTTAAATATACGTCATTTGATTGATAATTGTGTCATTACAAAACATAAAAACATTCTAGAACTTATTTTTACATAATAATCCTTCTCTTAAGTTTTTTTTATGGATACACGTCTTATTGGCGATCATATATAACGCTCTCTGCATGTTTAAAGCGGAAAATTCCTGATAACACATTCATTTAAGCGTCTTTAGTGAAATCTTTTCGACAGCCGATTGGTTAATGTGTCTTATCATTCAATATAAAATATATGTTAGGAGGTAAAACAGGACAATACAAATTCTTCAATTTTATATCAAATAATTCCTGTAACAATACGATTATCTATGGAGCATAACACCTCTATTGGTGAATATTTGCATTTTTTTCATTAATTTTAGTCTTGTTGAGAAATTGATTTTAAGCGTTATTAAATTGATGAGTTTTTACAGACAATAATGAAATTGTCAGTATTCATGTCAAACGACATTATCTGTTTCTGTTTCATATTATTTGAACTCATTTATTACCAGTTGAGTATAAGATTTAAAATTAGTTTTAGTTATAACATCTAAAATAAATTATTTTCGACAACAAATTAAGATATACTTTACGGGACAGTGTGTTTTGGAAAATCAAATAATGAATCATACTTTTTAACTTCCTTTGTCACTTTATTACTTATTTTACTAATCAGAGTATTTCAAGTTGACTGTCTTTATTGTAACTGGGAAAAGTAACGATTTTTATAAATCCCCTATATACCAGTGTTCTTGTTGAAGCTTGTATTATTGATAGATAGTGTGTGTAACGCCAGTGGCACATATGTCATGCATATAAAGAACAATACACTACTGATAACTATCAACAAGACATGGAAAAACTAGACATATTTGCCTTCAACAGGCCACCTACAAACCCATCAAAGAGGAATTTGAATTATTAAATAACGTGGCGCTCTCTCTGCATCACGCTCATGATGCATTATAATTACCGATCCTGTTCGACCAAACGGGAGTTGAGTACTAAACATTCTAAGAGCAAAGTTTGCTACTTCAATCACCTCATTCTCAATACAGCACAAAACTGATTTGAGGTGTACCGTTTTGAGACCGAAGAATATAACTGATCAGAAGACAACCAGAGATAAAAAAAACTGTCTACCATAAACATTAAATGTCTTTCACGATATTTAACAGTGTCGAAAAGAGTTGTGAATCAATTTAACATATTCCATCAAAGAAAATGAATCCAACACCATCAAATACCATTATATAATATTTTAAACAGAGAAGCAGATTCAATTTACCATAATAATGAAGTCCAGAAAATAAACTCAACTGTACTAAACTGGCAAAAAAAAAAAAGATTTAAAAAACAACAAAAACACGCTGAATGTACACAGTTACGGGACAGTTACGGAACAGTTATTGAACAGTAACGGAACACAATTTTTTATACGAATCTGCTGATAAGATATCATATCCTATTGCAATACAGTTCACATGTTTGAACATGAGCTTTTGTTTCTATAAAAGGTTGGTTCCATATTTTTATTTACTATTACAGTATATTTAATTGGACCAACAAAATATACCAACCTAAAAAAACCTACATCACCCTTTTACAATTTTGTAATTTCTCGTGCTGAGAACAAAAAAAAACATGTGTGTTGAGTATTCACTCGAGTATATGACTGTTTTTCTTTTTTTGTATTTTAACTTGACGTTTTCCTAGCAAGGAATATGTAATAAATTCACAAAACCATTGTCAAATATATGGCTATTTGCAACAACATACTAACATTCATGGTCAAGTGAAATTACTTTAAAGTTTACTATATTATATTAAACTATATAAAACAATCTGCTTTGACCAGTGTCAGGTGCTTCCGACATCACTCAAATGCGGATAATTGAACACTATTACAGGAAATTCAACAAGAAATTTAACAAGTGCGTTTGACCTTAACAGATGATCAATTGAATCATAATTATAAATTATAAATACCCCTTTGACAATTAAACACCGGAATGAAAAACTACAACTAAGTTATTGACAGTACTTTCTCGTTTTTATTTCTTGTTCCCTTAATTTATACTGGCGTTTATTTGATTTGACAGAATACAGAGGATATAAACAGACGCTGTTCGGATATTTACTATAATTGAAATAGGATTTAACAGATCAGCATTCACTTTTTTGCTTGTGATGGATTAATCCGAATTAAGTCACACTACTACAAAACGTAAGTAATCTACAAGTTAATTGCTGTTCTTTTAAATACATATAATTTTCAACGTATTTAATGCTTTGTGTTTTATTGTAAACGATAAACGTGTGCTTTGGATTGGAATTGAGTACAAGTTTAACATTAGTATGTATGATAAATTATGCACGTTTAACATTACTATATTGTGTAAAGTTAGGAAATTTAAATGCTTAACATTTTGAATTTGCTTCTTCTTAAATCATAGGTTCGTGAAAGTTTACTGTATAAAAAGAATTAATTGTAAAATTTGACATTTGTAAATGCATCAATAGCATGAATATGTATGCAATCATAATCAAACGTTCAATGCGTGACTGGGGAATAGAAATATGGTCACTTGGTCTTCTCCCGACCGGCAGTAGAACGCTTGCCGAAGTGGGGCGTCCGTTTGGCTGTGCGGGATGTATTAAGTTTGCAGTCACGTCCGGTCAGAATGGGGACGTTAAATCCGATGTCCCGTGTCAAGAGAGTGCCACGCTCTTTGCACGTTAAGAACCCTTGCAACAACTCTTCGAGGGCCCGTAGGTGGCCTGTTGCAAGGCAAAATTTCTGTCCCTATCCAATATATCCTCATTTTCCAGTGGCAGTCCAAATTTCCCCGACCATCATCCCAAATGGCCTCTATTATGACAAGACCTACCTATTGTATTTATTGTGAACTTGTTCTCGTCCTGAATATGCATGAAATATTTGCCACTGGACGTTAAGCAACCAACAATCAATCAATCAATGCGTGACACGACATACTAAGGTGCGAAATACAGACTGACGTGTCAACAGAGTACTACCATATCAAAATAACCTAAGATGACATGTTTGATGCAAATCAGTTTATATTCAAATTTCAAAAAAGTATCGGTCAGACACGATTTTGAAATAAACTGTTGTAATATCACTATATTAACAAAGAATAACTCACCAGAGATAAAATGTTACATTTAACTTGTAGCTTCTCATTTTAATTTGAGATAATGAAAACTGGGAAGTTTTATTCTAGTTTTGAAATACAATTGCTCTAGAACCTCTCTGTTGCAAGTCAGCTCCAGTGACACTGATGTACTTTTGCATTTGACGTCATTGTTATTTTATTTAATGGTGGTAATTATGTACAACTACCCTCAAGCAAATTTCCTGGCGTGTTTAGAGTCAATTTGCGTCTAGACAAATGAGAGCTGAGATCATTAACAGTGACAATATTTCAATGCATGATAGTCTAAACTGTGAACATATAAAGTAGTTAGAACAGAAAGTAATCTGTTCGTACGATATCGTATAAAATTTGACTAGAAATAATTGGCCTTTTTTTAAAAAGATCAATTTCAAAGGAAACATATTAAGTGAATTAGTTTCTGTTCCATTAACGTAATCGGTGTAAAATTGAATTTTTGAAATGTGTACATGTAGTGTAATGTCATTTAATTTAAAATATAAAATAGTCAGTTCTTATACTTCTTCAGATCTTTCATTTCCATTAAATCTGAGCAACAACGTTGGACAGTCAAATTCGATATATAGAGTATTAGAAGTATTAGAACCATTTTCCAGTTTTTCAGTAGATCTAGAATAGGAATTACAATACTCTTGTTGAAAATGCGCTGTCGTCAATTTGTTTGTGAAGGAAACATTTAATTTCTGGCTCAGTTACGCGTTGCAACGAAAACTGCGTTTGAAATCGTCAAATCGCTTATTGATGACTCAAACTCTTCAACTGCAGTACTGTTATTCCTTAGTAATCAAGTTTTCGGATGATAGAATAAATCATTCATATCAAGTCATGCAGGATTTTCATTATGTTTACAATGACATAATGAGAAGATAAAATATTTAATTGATAAAAAATGTGTAACTAAAATCAAAAACAAATTACAGCTACATTTATTGTTTTGCATTGGAGTAAAAAAACATAAAGGGTGGCTGGGTAAAAAACATAAATATGAAACAATTCGTTTGAGAATATATCTTACTAATAAAGTGGTGTCTCGTTTAATGTACTCGAACATGTCCAACAACCATTTCCCCTTTTACCACCAATTCGTACGAGATCAATTGCAATTCCATGTTTGTATCTTTGATCTTTGTATCGTACATGCGTACAGTAAGCAACCTTCAAGAACTTAAAATATTTTAACATTGTGGACATATGTTATGGGTTTTTTTGGGGGGGGGGGGGTGGAGGGGTGGGGGGGTATCATTCATCCGTATATTACTACTTCCTTTAAGCTGAAAGTCAAGTTTTGTTGTTTATAATCAAATTTTGACATCTGTACCTAACGAATGCTACATTGAAGACCTGTTGGTGACCCTCTGCTGTTGTTTTTTATTTGGTCGGGTTGTTGTCTCTTTGACACATTCCCCATTTCCATTCTCAATTTTATAGGAAATTTTACTATTAAATTTAATTGGCAAGAAGTGCATAAATATGCAGCAATATGTACTGAAAAAAGAGTACGATATTAAAATATTACCCAGTATAACTTTAACTGTAGGATGACGTCGAAAATTTCACTAGCAAGCTCCGTCATATTTGTACTGGGTTCTTAAAATGAAAACCATTTTCTTCACTTTGTGGGGTCTGAAACGCTTTTATGGGTTATGTCAAACTTTTCTCTAATGGTATTATCTTTGATGTATTTACTTTGAGTATGTACTAATATTCATCAATATGAAATATGAAGGTGTGGTATGATTAACAAGGAGAGAAATCTTTACAATAAATTTCACTTATAGTAAAAGACAAATGTGCTTATTCGATATGAATTTTACAATGTATGTAATAACCAAATACATAAAGCAATTATATTAGAAGAAACTCGATTACTCAATTTCAAATCTTCTTTAAGCCAAGTAGTAACATATTGCTATGTTGTGACGTAAATGCTGACCAATATACTTATGAGGTAATGCGGTTAGTTTAATTATGAAATTATATCATATGACATATCTGTGTTGATGACTGGTACGATAAAGACATAATTATAAGAAAAATGGATTCCACAAGATTTGATAACTTATTTATCACACTAGTGGATGTATATTGTGATCCTAATGGGTTAAATCATATTGAGTATGTGATGTATATGTATGCCAAGCAATCAGTTTAACATACACAAAATGTATGTCTCTTGAAATGGCAACATGTCGTCATTACGCACACTGTTAAAGGTTAAAATTTAGGAAGGTGTCTCTTAAAGTCATCGTTGATTTTTAAACAATTCGTTGTGTATGATGAGCTCTGTGTATGTTAGATTTTAAATGTATTGAATGGTAAGACGTCGCTTAATTCTTTTATTCAGGGTGCATTACAAAAACTTAGCTGCATTGCTTTGCAATATCAAAGAACTGTATTTTAAATGCGCATGTGGCATTCTTATATTATATATTTTTTTATTAATAAATAGATGCAAATGATGATTTGATATCATGATATATGACAATGAAATTGGTCCTCAAAGATAGATCGTTTAAGAAAAAAGAACACAAAAACACAAACAAAATACTATTGATCATTTCTCGTCTTTTTACATTTAGATTAGTCATAAGTATTATATTTCAATCACATTTATGTTAATCCAGTATTGTTATAATCTGCATTGGCGATTTATATATTGGATCTTAATATCCACATATGTACAATTTTGTCAGACAATACTAGCTATGACTTTGAAGGCCTAACCACTTGTTACATTTGTAATTCTCATCGGATTTTGTCTAATGCTTAGTCCGTTTCTTTGTATGTTACATTTTAATGCTGTGTCGTTGTTCTCCTCTAAATTTAATGCGTTTTCCTCAGTTTTAGTTTGTTACCCCAATTTTGTTTTTTCCCATAGATTTACGAGTTTTGAACAGCGGTATACTACTTTGGCCTTTATGTATATACGTAATAGTTATCTCATGATAAGGCAGTCGTGTCACTGTAAGATTACCCTGATGACCGGAGTCGAGAAGGTGATTTTGCACTGTCACACCAAGTCCGATTGGGATAACGTTTTTTTTTACATCCAAGCTCTTATAGACTTTATTTAAAAAAACATGTACACTTCATAAAATGTGGATCAGAATGATATACAGTAATTATTAAGTATTTTATATATTACTTGATAGGATATGCACTTGATGCTCCCGATAAACTATTTAAATATTTTAAATTAACAAAGGATTTGTATCAGTCGTCCTTGTCCATGTTGTCTAGGGGTATACATCTTGACTTAATATTCTAAAGGTCTTAGTTCGATCTCCCACATAGACACTGGAAACTTAGTGGATTTTTTCTTTATGAATTTTTAAAGTAAAAATTTTACAGAAAAAAATACATACAGAATAAAAAAAATCAACGTAGAGTGATCTTCCAGAGGTGATTTGTTTCAGATAACCCCTGTTAGAACAAATTACTTGGAATGTAAAGTTTATTAAATGATCTCCCTTTTTGGGTATCTATCAGAATGTAATAGAAAGTGATTATCGAAAGATATTAAAAAGCAAGTTAGTTAACTGATGTTCAAAAGATCATTTTGACCTTTTTATGAACGATTTTTCAGACAAGAGAAAACCAAAAAATAGTGCCATTCATTCAAAAATGTGTTTCATCTTTTAGTATTTTACTTTTCCCACTTCTTTGGCAATTTCAAGCAAATTTAAAACCACATTTGGAAAAAATATTCATTGTTGAAATGCGCATCTGGTACAGTAAAATAGATATAAGTAATGTTGTTATGCTTGAAACATATGTGTGTGACTGTTATGAGTATTAGGACCATACGCGTATGGTCATGACCATATGTGTATACTCATATGGACCGTACGCGTATGGTCGGACCATATGAGTATTATACTCGTTTGGTTATTAACGGACCGGACCATTTGAGTATTTGAACCATATATGTATTGTTTTTCCAAAATGCAATAGAAACGTTTGAATAATACAATAATCTTTATCTTAAAACAAAAGATGTTAACATAAAAATGTATCAATTTCACAATTCAAAGCTACATAAACATTAAATATAGATGTCACAGTCAGTTGATCTTAGTTTTTTCATCGCTAATTGTATTATTAAATGTATGGTTAGAATAACATTTACTGCAACAAGGTACCATAATTTTTATGCATGTGCACGTTTTGGTTGTGCACGAAACTTTTCAGTTACACATTTTGCTTGGGAGTGACAAGCTAGTTTTCTTTGCAGCAGCGTAAAGTGATATCGAGGTCTCGAGCCATTCTGATGAGTCTACAGTGTTTTTAAGAAGCTCTAGATCTCCAATATCAAAACATGACTGCAATACACCATATTCGCAGATCAAATTAAATAAACTATGGTCCTTGCCGGTATGTCATCTACTTTCACATTAAACGTGGTAAATTACTAGACCCGGTATACGTAAAGTAACAAAACTTCCTTTTACAATATGTGCATTTGTTTTTGACATCTTCTTATTGTATTTCAAAAAGTAAGTAACATTAAATGTGTGAAACTGCTTATTGTTATTTAGCTTATCTTTTTCATTATTAAAATATAATAGAATGACATTGTTAATGACGTAACAACTAGAAGGGTCATACCTTATAAAGTGTTTTAAAGTATTTAAAGTAAACGTGTTGATAACCCCAACCATACGCATACGGTCGGAACATACGCGTATGGTCGGACCATATGAGTATGTACCCATATGTTCATAACCTTACACGTATTGTCCAAATACTCATATGGTCCGGAACATAACCAGAGTTTCCCCGAGTTCAAATATGTATTCCCGTCTCTTTAGCCTCAACGATATTTGTTTCGCTACTCTCAATTTTTATTCGCCGACTAACATAAAATAAAGGTATCCTTCTTGTCAACAAACAATTCCAGTTTGCTGCTCTTTTTGTTTTTGTTTTTTTTTTTAATTATCATTTTACGAATTCATAACTTACATTGTAATAAATAACGAAATTAGAAAAAAAAATCTTGTAATTTTGCTTTACTATACTGTAAAAGTTGGTCACATGAATCACAGAATTTATCTTCAGGTTATCATCAATCAGTTTATAAAAAACATGTATGCGCTGCCTTTGTAAAGGTCAAGGACTAAAATTACAGATTTTTTTCATTTTTGACCTCATAAGTATCTTCAAAACAAAGTTTTCCCTAACCGAGTCATCTTTCTAAATGTGTAACCTTAAACTTTACTTAAAACAACTTCGCCTTTAAAATTATTTGAAGTACCCCCTTCAAAGCCATTTTTCTTTATCAAAGTTGTCAAATAATGTCGTTTCACATATCCATTGATCAATACTATTAACCTCTTTATAAGTTGGTTCATTTGTGTCGATTGCTATCAAATACAATCAGCTGATTATTAGATTTTTGCATAAATCGGTTTGCGTCACGAGTTCAAGGGGAAATCTGAGTATTGTTTGATGAGGGGAAAAGTCCAAGACCTGAAACAAAATAATCAAGATGGACGTTGTCAAATGGATACATATCTTTCGCCAAGTTTTATTTTCTCTTATCATGTTTTTTAATCACAACAGTTATCATATTTGCGTTAGCTGAAACCTTGTGTATAATGCTATATAACTTGTTTTATTTTTGTTCAGACATATGGGGTGCAACTACTAGTGTCACACATTATTATTTTTTTTATTTCGATCAGTCAGTCTTTCGAAAAACAAATCATATATATATATAAACAAAAATCATATACACCCGTTAATTACATCTTCATCTGATGATCATTAGTGTTAATTCTTTCATCGTTTTTATTTTGAGTAGGTCCATGCTCTGCTTCTATTTGCAAAAATTAACAAAAGATTGTAAAACAAAACAAGTTTGCAAAAATTAACAAAATTGTAAAAATTAATGAAAATTGAACACATCTGAATAAAATCATGTCAATGATTAATGTACACAAAAAGTAATCAACTATATATTTTTAGCCAAGGGTCAACTCCACTTAATCCGAACAACGCTCATTATTCTTGTGATCTTTATTTCAAAGTGTATTATTAAGTCAACTTGAAGTTGTTTCCGAAGCTTTTATCGAGAACACATGTTCTTTAATAAAAATCAATTGCTGAAGCCAAAGAAACACAACAGTATTGGAATTTTCAAAGCTTTAAAATTTTTGACAAGACAACCCATTTTGTTTTACTTTTTTAAAGATTGGAGTTTCAAGATTGTTTTGATTGCACTAACAAACACGACGATTTTTTTTTATAGCAAAAATATAGTCAAACTCAATATGATGTCTTTCGGCATGTCATGATCAAAAGATATATAATAGGCAAATTAATTTATGATATCTCCTTATATAGCACTTCCAATAGAATTCATTTACGCCGTCCTAATGGAGTTATAGCCCAAGAGGGTATCACAGTCAATTGTCAGTAGTATACCTTTTGTGCATGTTTAAGGCGGAAAATTCCTGATAACACATTCATTTAAGCATCTTTTCCTAACCTCTTTCGACAGCCGAATGGGAAAAGGTGTCACATCATTCAATATGAAAATCACGTTAGAAGATAAAAAAATAGATAATACAAATTATATGTTTTATATCAAATAATTTCTGTAACAATATGATTTTCTTGGAACAAACCACCTCTATTGATGAATATTTGCATTTGTTTCATTGATTTTAGTCTTGTTGAAGAATTGATTCATTCGTTCATAATTTTGATTAGTATTTACAGAGAATAATGAAATTACCACTGTTCAGGTCAAACGGCATTTTCTGTTTCTGTTTCATATTATTCGAACTCATTTGTTACCACTTTAGTATAGGATTTTAAAAAAATCATTAGTTTTAGAAATAAATTATTTTCGACAACAAATTAAGATATACTTTACGGGACAGTGTGTTTTGGGAAATCAAATAGTGAACCCTTCTTTTTTACTTTCTTTGTCACTTTATTACTTATCTTATTAATCAGAGTATGTCAAGTTGACTAGAAGAAATTCAAAAGGAGAAATATTGGCTTCCAACAGGCTACCTACAGACCCCCTCATATACACCCTTCGATAATAAAACATCCGCATGAAAAAATACAACTAAGTTATTGACTGTTTTCCTCGTTCTGATTTACTAATTTATACAGGCGTTCATTTGATTTGACAGAATACAGAGAAGATACACAGTAGCTGTTCGGATCTTTACTATAATTGGAATCGGATTTAACAGATCAGCATTGACTTTTTGTGCTATTGATGGATTAACCCAAATTAAGTTATATCACTGAAAATAAACGTAAGTAATCTACAAGTTAATTGCTGATTTTTTAAATACATTTGATTTTCAACGTATTTAATGTTTGTGTTTTATTGAATAAGATAAACTTGTGCTTTGGATTTGAATTGCGTACAAGTTTAACATTAGTATATGTATGATGAATTATGCAGGTCTAACGTTGCTATATTGTGTAAAGTTAGGAAATTTAAGTGCTAAACATTTTGAATTTGCATCTACTTATATCGCAGGTTCGCGAAAGTTTACTGTATAAAAAGAAGTAATTGTAAAGTTTGACATTTGTAAATGCATTAATAATATGTATATAGATGTAATCAAAATCAAACATTCAATGCGTGACACGATATACTAAGGTGCGAAATACAGACTAGC
The DNA here is from genome assembly GCF_965363235.1 of Mytilus galloprovincialis. Taxonomy (NCBI): domain Eukaryota; kingdom Metazoa; phylum Mollusca; class Bivalvia; order Mytilida; family Mytilidae; genus Mytilus; species Mytilus galloprovincialis. The sequence continues at coordinate 24,951,392 of NC_134850.1, forward strand.
TCGTCCACAGAGTACTACCATTTCAACATAATCTAAGATGACATGTTTGGTGCAAATCAGTTTATATCCAAATTTCCAAAAAGTATCGGTCAGACACGATTTTGAATTATGCTGTTGTAATATCACTATATTATCAAAGGAACAACTCATCAGAGAGAAAATGTTACATTTAACTTTAAGGCTCTCATTTGAATTTGAAATAATGAGAACTGGAGAGCTTGATTCTAGTTATGAAATACAAATGATTGCTCTAAAACTTCTGTGTTGCAAGTCAGCTCCAGTGAATCTGCTGTACTTTTGCATTTGACGTCACTGTTATTTTATTAAATGGTGTTAATTATGTAAAACAACCCTCAGGCAAATTTTCTTGTGTGTTAAAGGGTCAATTTGCGTCTAGACAAATGGGAATTGAGATCGTTAACAGTGACAATGTTTGAATTGATGATAGTGCGAACTGTAAATATATAAAGTAGTTTGTACAGAAAAAAAACTTTTGGTACGAAAACTTACACGTATAAAATTTGACTCGACAAAATTGGTTGTTTTATCAACAGTTCTTTTTAGAAGGAAACATCTTAAGTGAATAAGTTTCTGTTCCATTAACGTATCGGTGTAAAATAAAATTTTTGAACTGTTTAGTGTAACGTTATGTAATTTGAAACATCAGTTGTGCAGTTCTAATACTTGTTCAGATCTTTCAGTTCCTTTAAATCTTAGCAATAACGTTGCGCAAGCCCAGTTGATGTATATGGGGGTATTAGAAGTATTAGAGCCACTTTAAAGTTTTTCATTAGATCTTGAATAGGAATTTTAGTACTGTTGTTGAAAAGGCGCTGTCGTCAATTTGTATATGAAGGTAGAAACATTATATTCCTGGGTCAGCTATGCCTTGCCAAAAAAACTGCGTTTGTAACCGTCAAATGGCTTATTGACGACTCAAACTGTACAACTGTAGTACCGTTATTCCCTAGTCATCAGTTTTTAAATGAAGTTGTCAGCTGATAGAGTAAATCATTCATTGATGGTCAAGCAGGATTTTTGTTTTGTTTACAATGACACCATGAGAAGATAAATATTTACTTGGTAAAAATAATGCGAAACTAACATCAAAAACAAATTACAGCTACTTTTGTTGTTTTGCATTACCAAAAACATAAAGGGTGGCTGGGTAAATTGATTTAGTATGACTCAATTTGCCTGAGTATATATCTTACAAATAAAGGGATGTTTCGCTTTATGTACACGAACATGTCCCCTTATACCACCAATTCGTACGAGATCAATCCCATGTTTGAATCTTTGAGTCATTTCCTGTGATAGAGATTTTTTTTGCATTTAAATATATTGTACAGGCGTACATTAAGCAACATTCCAATTTTAAAATATTTCAATATTGTGCACATATTTTATGTTCTTTTGTTTTGTGTTTGTCATTCATCCGTATGTTACTGCTTCCTTTAAGCTGAAAGTGACGTTTTGTTGTTTATAATTGAATTTTGAGATTTTGTACCTAACGAATGCATGGGAAATTTTACCATTTATGTTCACATAATCTTCTTTATCTTTTTAAATTTCAAATCTTGAAATTGATAAAACCAACATTTATATTCATTTTATGTTTTCACAATTTGTATAATTTGATTTAAGATACAAGTCCGAAATCGTTAAAGATGAGTTTAAACGTAAAGAGCAAAGAAAATGCTACAGCTATTACGCAGGCATCGATTATTTTCAAACATTACTTTAATGCATCAAGTTATCGATGGTATGGTTTTTTTTAGGAAGAGCCCTTGGTTTCGATAACTCTCCACGTTGATCGTGTTTATGTCATGTTATTACTGATGATAATAACAGTGATTGCTGACTGTTTAACGCCCATTAACAAATATTGCATAAATATTCAGCCATATGTTCCGAAAAAGAGAACGATATAAAAATATTAACCAGTATAACTTTGACTGTAGGATGACGTCGATAATTTCACTAGCAAGCGCCGTCATATTTGTACTGGCTTCTTAAAGTCATAAGAAACGCGTGCCCGACGAAAAATAATTTTCTTCCAATTCTTGAACCAATGCATACAAACATCATAAACTTAGTCTTCTGTGCACGAATTTATCATGTTTTTCGTGTAAATTTCGTATAATTGTCATTTTTTCTTTAATCGGTCAGTGTTGTTGTGAAAATATGGCAGGTAATTAAAGTTCGTGTATTGAAGCCGAAGTTTCACGATTGTCACCTGTTTGTCAACAATCGAGAAAAAATCAACAAAAAAGCATGGAAATTGAGCACGTGTTTAAACTTGTAAATTCAGATAATAGTTTATTTTAAGGACATCCATGCGTATTGTGATCACCGGATTTTTACGAGATGGGTCACGCTGAGGTCACTTTGCATACGGAAAATATGTCGGGGAAATTGCTTCATTGAAGGAAGCAATTAAAATAAAGTAAACTTCTTCTAAATATGAATAAATTAAAGAATTTTCTTCAGAAAAAAGTGTATGTACATAAGTTTTATAATGAAAGCTATCCATTAAGTTATAAAAAAAAATATGCATTATTTTTTTGATTTAAGGTTTCTTATGACTTTAAAGTGGAATACAACTTCAAGTGATGTATAAAAACGTCAAAATAAAAGTAGTTTTTTTTCTTAAAATAAATGACAAAGAGGACCAAACAGAATTACCAAATTCATTTAAATTCATCTTTACGTGGGGGAGAACATGTAGGAACCAAAGGTTCTTAACAATCTACTTATTCATTAATGGTCACGGAAATTGTTTAAAATAATTGATATAGATCATATCAGTACCGATACACTGATGAAAACAATACATTCCTGGCAAAATTTTTCTAATGGTATTGTCGTGAATGTATTTGTATTGATTATATACTTTTATCATATGTTTAGTACAAAATACAGCAATTTTGTATATCTAATAAAGGTTCTTTTTTCCAGTCTCTATCACCTACCCTGTATCGCATACCCCGTATCGCATGGCTAAACCCGTATCGCATACCCCTAATCGCATAGCAAAGCCCGTATCGCATACCTGACATGACGTCACAATTCGAATGACGTCACCGTTTGACCTATGACGTTCAGTTTCTGTATTTCCTGGCATAGGAAAAAAAAAGTCTCATCATTTCAGCTAAAATCGGTATTTTTTCCAAAAATTAATATCCATGGTCTTTAACATATATTGAGAATGTAATAAGATTATAAGGGGCATTACGATGTGGATATTAAGCAAATAAGGATGTCTATAAAAAAAAAACAATTCAGCTGGAAAAATACAGAAAAATCATAATAGAATTGAGAATGGTAATGGGGAATGTGTCAAAGAGACAACAACCCAACCATAGAGCAGACAATAGCTGATGTCCACCAATGCTAGCTTATAATTTCAGACGATTTAAAAAAAAAAATGGATATCCCATAAATCTGATTCCATTAAAATATATGATAAACAGAATAATACATGGCAAAATCCGTATCGCATGCTGTATCACCGCTCGACCAATATCAGCCCTCGGGACTGATATTGGTTTCTCGTTGTGATAACAGCATGCGATACGGATTTTGCCATGTATTTTTCTATATATATTTATCAATATGATATATGAAGGTGTGGTATGATTGCCAATGCGAGAAATCTTTACAATAAACCACCATAAATAGAAGTAAACAACTGTGATAATTCGATATGAATATTACATTATGATGTATGTAATAACCATATACATAAAGCAATTATTTTGGAAGAAAATTGATAACTCAATTGCAAATCTTCTTCAAGCCAAATGGTAACATATAGATATGTTATGAGGTAAATGCTGAAAAAAATTAGTATGAGGGAATATTTAGGTTATGAGTGATTATCACATGATCTATCTGTGTTGATGAATGATGCGATAAAGATATATTGGAAAAATTCCACAAGATTTGATAACTTAATTATCACACGAGTGGCTGTGGATTTTGATTCCAACTTTTTAAATCATATCGAGTTTGATGTTTGCCAATCAATCAGTATAATAAAATTAACGGTACCAATTTTCTTGCACCAGATGCGGATTTCGACAATACATGTCTCTTCAGTGATGCTCGTGGCCAAAATATTTGAAATCCAAAGCTTATATAAAAGATGACAGGATGAAGAGCTATAATTCAAAAGGTCCAAAAAGTATAGCTAAATCCGTGTATATCATACCAAAAAATGTATGTTTTTGAAATGAAAGCATGTCTTTATAATGTAGAATATCTTAACCAAATAAGGTGTCTTATTTAGCCATTAATAATTTTTGAACAATAATTTGATTGTTTAAACGATGAGTTTTTTGCGAACAATTTTGTCCTATATTTTCTCCCATTTTTCTGTTTATTTATTGTAACCCTGTCGTGTAATGTTGTCATTTTAATGTTATAATTAACACTGTCATTAAAGCGGGCGGTTTGGTATGCCACAGAACCAGGTTAAACCCACCATTTTTTCATAAAATGCCCTGTACCAAGTCAGGAAAATGGCCATTGTTACATTAAAGTTCGTTTCTGTGTGTGTTTCATTTCAGTGTTGTGTTTCAGTTGTGTCGCAGTTCTCTAATCCCCAGTTTTAGTTTGTAACCCGGATTTGTTTTTTCTCTATCGATTTATGAGTTTGGAACAGCGGTATACTACTGTTTCCTTTATCAAAAACAAAAATATCCGGGTCTGGTAGAAATTTATATATATATAATATCATGTTGAACAACACAGCATGATAACAGTTAAACTAACACCACGCGTGATGTATGCACTTTTGCATTTCTTTTTATGTATAACATTTGGTAATGGTTTCATATTTCATAAAGAGCGTTGACATCCGTAGTAATTCTGATTTCAAAGCGGCAGTAATGTGTTTTCTAGTTTTTCTGCCGATTTTTCCTCAAAGTTTCGCTGCTATATGTACAATACATGGAATTGAATTTTACGGATCACTTTGAGAGTGCTTCTCGAATTGATTCTGATTTACACGCGATTAAGTACATGTAGAGTACATCATATTTAATGATATGGTTTTAAAATCTATTTTTTGAAGCGTCAAATTCTCATTATGCAAACTGTTGGAACAAATGCCATAAGTAGTTTTGATAAATAAATCGTCTATATGGTATATCCGAAAATAATGATTGTAAACACACTTATTACTTTAGTGTAAGATTAAGTTCATATACTACGATTGATAGACTTTATAATTGATGCAAGTCTAACCTTAAAAATCATGCATTTTCAGAGCAAAGTTTCCATTTTTTTGTTGTTGCTGCTGATTATACAAAAATATTGTTGACAAATCTTTAGAGCGTTTTTCATGTTATTTATAGAATAAATTTTCTGTGATTTGTATATGTATCGTTGAAAACAAAATTGTGATTAGCGCAACATCACGCTTGCTACGGTTCTTGCTATGATTACGCATTGAAAATAAATTGAAGGAATTGAATGGATCTATAAACACATTTAATTTATTAACATGACTTGAATGAATTAATAAACATATCATCAACATACGTTGAATGAATTTCGTTAAATACTGTAACTACATTTTTTAGACGAAGGAATATTGTCGTTGCATGACAATTTAATGCGCCATTGACAGCATTGATTAACAAATTTATAACAGAAAGTAAAGGATAGTGTCCTGCATATAGGTTTGGTCTTTGTCTTTGAAGTTTATTAATTAGAAACAAATTCATATGTCGTAAGCAGTTTAAATCTATAATACCATGAATACTGAAGCTATTTGATTGTTACACGCGATAACTAAAGTAAATGTTGCAGTAACCTCTTGTTAACGATCATGTAATCATACGGCTAGGTAAATATGATAAATATTTGATTAGTTATTAATATATATCATTTGCTGTGTAACTTTAACAATACGCTACATTAAATTAGACGTAATTTCAATTTACCGCGACTGTATATGTATGCATCCTAGTATGAAATCACCAAGAGCAACCACGCATTTTATCTTCAATCATCTATTTTGAACTCTTTGCTGTGACAACTCTTTAGAAACAATGATATATTTAGCTGTAATTACTTAGCGCCATGATTGACAAATTCCTTTTCTGTCTCATTAAAGTAACAATAAAGAGCGATAATTTATTTTAAACATCACCATTCCAGATAGGTCTCTGGAGAATAAGATCTTTTTACATATTTATTGATAAACCTTCGTTTGTAATAGCTATGGTTTTAGCTCACTGCTTTCATTTTGTTTCCAATCAAGCAATAATACCCATGGTATTATGGGATGAGCTCTCGATTTATATGAGGGCATATTGGTAAAATACTGTTTTACTTAGAACTTTCTATCGTTGTTGTGTATTACAATGTTAAGGATAGATTGTTCGTGATAAAGAGAGGGCACCAAACTTATAAAGTGTTTTCTTCATTTAGTAGTAATAACAAAGACATTTAGAAACATTAAATTATTTAAATCGTGATTATTTCGAAATGTAGAGCAGAATGCAAAATATAATGACATTTAAAGCCGGCATTGCCACATTTTTTATTCTAAAACGTGCTCTTATCAATACCATGCACCAATTTGAACATGTAAAGGCAACTTCAGATACTGTAAGAAAATATAATTCATTCTCGGTCTGAAAATGCTACAAATATTTGCCCCTGACTTGAAAGATGTTTGAGTCAACGTATGTACTTAATATATATTTACTTTATTCTTCCAAAGTATATAAACCGTGTTATAAGAAATATCGCTATATTAACACTTCATCTTCTTGCACCTTCTTTTATTATCGTGCAAAGAGCCTTATGAAAATAAAACGGAATAATATTCAAATTACGTCTTAAATTAAATGTGTTATTCCATCATTTGTTTATGTGTTAGTTGCTAAATGTTAACTACAAATACTTATAGTCACTTATAAAGAGTGCCTCTTGAATAATATATCAAAGAAATGATCCGACTTTAATAGAGGGCGGGATTCGAAGTGCTACTGGATAATTTACTATAACGGTACACGATAGTACTAATATTTAAGTTTTTGGCATATCTAACAATGTTATCTAGTAAGAATAAAATTGTGTTATACTTCACAGCCAATTGTTTAATTCTTTGATGTAATAGTAGTTTTATGTTTGTACAGTTATTTCGGTGATACTCAGTCTGTTTCTATATATCATTGTGTAAACTGTTATCTGTCCTTTCGTCTGTTATTGAGATTGAATATCCCTTTGGTATAAGTTGCCCCTCTCAAAAAAGTCTCATATAACAAAATATATGGTATATGAGACATATATAACACTTTAAATACTATAAACATATATAACACTTTAAATACTATAAAAAATACGACTCACGAATTCAGCTGATACATGTACGTATTCAACGACATTTTATGGTCAGCTAGTGCCACGCAAGAAACATCTTACCGATGTGCCATTAGATAACATAGTTTTACAAAGCATTAGTATTTTTGTATTTGGCAAGTTAGTTCCATGGAATTCATATTCGCCCCTAAAAATAAATTCAATGTTTCAAGATAGACAACGTTTTAGGTTGACAAAAACACATGTGAAAGAGTTAAATGATATTGCATATCAAAATTTCTTTTAAATATCAAAGAAATATGATAAATTCATCTCTGCATAATGTGTTAAAGTACACCAATAAAAAATAAAAAGATGTAAAATTGAGAATGGAAATGGGGAATGTGCCAAAGAGACAACAACCCGACCATAGAAAAAAACAACAACAGAGGGTCACCAACAGGTCTTCAATGTAGCGAGAAATTCCCGCACCCGGAGGCATCCTTCAGCTGGCCCCTAAACAAATATATACTAGTTCAGTGATAATGAACGCCATACTAATTTCCAAATTGTACACAAGAAACTAAAATTAAAATAATACAAGACTAACAAAGGCCAGAGGCGTGTATGATTGCCAATGAGACAACAACAAGCTCACTACATGTACATATCAGTACTTAACTGAACTTCTTTCTTCTTACAAAGTTTTTGTAAAGCAAATGTTTTCTTTAAAAGAAGCAACATCTAAGAGTACAAATATTATTATTACAAGTGATTTAATGCTTTCAATTTAGTTTTATTTAACTTGGTTCGAAATCAAAGAAGACAAATATTGCAAGGTTTGATAACGTATTATGTTATAAATGTTAAAGCCATTATGTATATCGATTTGAATTTAAGATGTCACTTACATTAAACAGCATTTTGGACTGAAGTCTACAGACTCTTATCGTAAGACTGACTATGACGGAACTCTATCTACCGTTTTATATCAAATTATTTCAACATCATTGCAACATCTCTTCGACTTCGACGAAAAACATATCATTTTTATCCTAAAGTGAAACCGGTCCAATATAGAATGTTCAATATTCATAGGTATCATTTATTACTAACCTCAGATTTTTACATTCTAATGTAGTTTAAATTAGAGAAAGTTAATAGCTACTGCATGAATGTAATTTGATACACAATTATCTTGAATGTTTTGCATTTGCAAACAAGTTTTATCATGTTTTATTAATCAACTAAGTACATTATTGCCAAACATGACTATTTATTACAAATTACATATTTTCTGTAATGGTCCTGTTTTTTTTCTGTAATGGCCCTGTTTTTCTGTAATGGCCCTGTTTTTCTGTAATGGCCCTGTTTTTTCTGTAATGGCCCTGTTTTTTTCTGTAATGGCCCTGTTTTTCTGTAATGGCCCTGTATTAATGCCCAGTTTGTCTGTATTAAGCCCAGTTAATAAAATTAAGTTTTAAAGAGCATAATACCTTTTTGTATTTTGTTTAATTTAGTAACCAGCAACAAACATTAAAGACTTATAAAGAACCATATAAAGGGATCACTGTTTATCCTGTTTTTCAACACATAACTTCTTTTAACTTTATATCTTGGATATTTGGTATATGTAAAGCTTTATCATGGTGGAGTACTTTTGTTCGATTGGCTAATACATGTACTAAGAAATGGGTGTTTTTATAATGGCCCTGTTATATGTCCTCGGTCAGTAATAATGGCCTCGGATGTCTGTAATGACCCTCGGCGTTGCCTCGGGCCATTACAAACTTCCTCAACCATTATTACAGACCTTGGACATATTATAGGGCCATTATAAAAACACCCATTCATTAATACTATAATATTTACCGCATGATTTGATTACTAAGGCATAATTATATAAATTAGACGTCCTTACACTAATGAATAGTTGTGAATATTAAAGTTGTAGTCCCGACTCTCGGCTACGATACAACAACCTGTGTTATTTGATATAATGTACTGTGGATTCATTATTATTAGTTGGTCACCAATTTTCGTGGATTTCGTGGATACAGATGAACCACGAAATTAAATGCTCAACGAATAACAAATTTTCTATAGGCTTGTATGCAGACTTTAGCACAACCACGAAATTAAATATCCACGAACATGTAAGTTTTCCTTAATCCACGAAAATTGGTACCCACGAAAATAAATGAATCCACAGTAGTTAAAATATGTACTGTTGGATTTTCTCTTATTTTCAAATTAATGTTTGAAGCTTAATTATATTGGTGTGAGTTTCAATTTGCTTTCAGTGGTTTATGTGTTTTGATAAATAATGGCTATTCAAGGTTCATGTCTCCAATAACCAGAGGCTTCTGACATATATGGAAAGCTATTGCATAGTTTACTTTGTATGTCTAGGTTGTTTTTTTAGTGTTTAAAAAGAGCCTGAATTCTGCTCTCCTGTACATTTTGGCCAAGATAGTGTATATGAGAACACATGTACCTTAGAAAGGCAAACAATATTTTTTTATCACTTAAATATATCAAACTGAAGTCATGTGTGGACAAGATTAATTCATTCGAGGGTAATAAGATAACATCACAAGATTAAAGCTATGACTTATATAAAGCTGACCATTCAAGCATTGATTGCATTTGCAAATCTTAATATATGCAGTTTGTAACTGCATGTCTTGCTATCAAAGTGTATTTTCCCGTTTGATAAGCGTAAATAGAATTTCATTGGAAAAAAAAACACCAAACTACCAGGAAAAATTTAAAACAGAAAGTTTGTTATCGATTGGCAAAATCAAATGCCCAATCTCGTCAAACGAAAGAATTCAGTATTGTGCTGAATGACTTTAATTAGTCGGGGTTCATAGCATCGAGCAACATTTCCGCTTTTGTCTGGGTATAAAACTAGATATAAGACTAAACAATTTTACGACTATTAGTCCCCATTTATAACATCAGCTCAGAAATCATATCATTGGTACTTCCAAGATTAAAAAAAAATCTTAATTGTCCGTTGTCAAATCATTTATTTTTTTTTAGACTTTCTCGGACAAGAGTGACCTCAGATGGATTTGATTATTGTGTAACTGTTTTTTCTTCATATAGCTTTTAATTTTTTGAAATACTTTTCATCCCAGGCACGGATTACCTAATCTGTATTTGGCACTTTTTGGAATGCTCTTCAACTTTGTACTTTGGCTTAATAACTATTGTGATCTGAGCTTCACTGATGAGTCTTATGTAGACGAAACGCGCGTCTGGCGTATTAAATTGTAATCCTGGTACCTTTGATAACTATCTTAAACTTGGCTTTCAATTTTTTATTTAGCTTTAAACATTCTTGATGAAGGTAATTTCTAAAAATGCATAACAGAGATAAAGCGTTTTAATATTTTTCTATTGGAGCAAATCATTGATTCAGATGCTGTCGGGTTTGATCTTTTAGACAATTTGTTGGATCAGAATATTTTGTTGAATTGTTTTAAACTTAAAACGATCGATTATGTATTCACTTGTCTAGACTTATTCACTTATGCTTTATTTACTTAGTACACCAATCCATAGTGTAAATTTAACTTTGATCAATAAATCATATGTAAAACCTATTTTACTTATTGAATAAACAAATTTTTATAGTGCATGTTTGTCTTTTCATAATTGCATTTTCATATACATTTACTCAATTTCATCACATAAAGCAATAGAAGTGAAAGAAACAAAACAAAGAATCAATGTGTAAAAGGCTTATTTCGTTGTTGTATGTAAATTATTTCTGATTATGATAGATGACCGAAAAGGAAGAACAGCTTTAAATCCACTTGCATCGCTATTTGATATTAAGTCGTGAATAGGACGCATTGTCATCGAAGTATAATTCATGTTAATTTTAATTGCAATGTAGAAGACATAGATTAAAGATGAAAATGTTAACTTGTGTTAATATAATAAAACCAGCGGAAGACATAAAGGTTCTATCATCCTGTCTTGGAGAAATTCCACAATTGTTCAAATATGGTGTTTTATTCAATAACGTACTGCTTATATAATAAGATCTCAATATCAAAAACACTGATGCAAGAGTTTATGTATGTATCAGTACTTACGAAAAATGTGAACATAGTCTGAAGAATTATGTTTGTATTTTCCGCCTAAAATTGTTACAATGCAAGCCCTATTGTTTTCCAGGTTTAATTTATTCTACAAAGCAACTTTAAAGACGTGTTTAGTATGATTTTCCCTTTTAAGATAAATGCTCAACTACCATTTTGAAGTTTAACTCCGGTTATATGTGAGTTTTTTCATATGCAATTTGTCTAAAAAAAAACATTTCGATGCTGTATATTACATTTGTTAGTTAGGAACTTTTAAAACGGTAAATAAGTACTTTGTCCTGTCGTGTTTTGATAGACAAATTATAAATGTATCTGTCACTGTATATATCCTTTCTCACTTGAAAACTTAGATATTTGATCATTTATTGGTCCACACTCTATTCTATCTTGATGCGGCTTGGTTTGGATTTGTCGAAGAAATTTTGCTCGAATCGCTGTAGATGTAGTCTTTCATTATAGGAAAATGTTCTATCATAGCAGAATATAAGAAATAAAGAGAAAAAGCCCCCCCCTTTTTTAGTATGGCTTGTTCTGTCAACTGAATATTCATGGTAGAGTCCTATTTCAAGACAATTTTATCATAAAATGTGTTTGGGAGACTCAGTTCACTCAGAATATTTCATTTTTTGAAATATTTCACAGAAATTTTAACACATGAGATTACTCACAAAGTCAAAGGTGCGTGTATAGATTTCATGATAAGAAAAACATGGCGCTCCAATACTTGAGTAAATAAAAATCATATTAACATTAAAAAAAAATAGCAGTTTTGCATCGAATTGAAATGCATTTTATGAACAATGATTAAAGATGTACTATGTGTTTGCACAAAATATCAATCTAATGATATTAAAAAAATATTCTTAGAAAAAAAATAACACTATTGAACCTACTTTAATTCTTACCTTATTTGGTCTGAAACTTTTATTCGCGCGTCACTTTTATTCGCGCGTGAATATTTTGCTGACGAAACGCGCGTCTTGATTACATAAAAAAGCCTGATAGCTTTGATGAGGTTTTTTTCTAAATTAATTTATTTTCAGTTGTTTACTAGTAACATGCCATTTCGATGACATCAATGTATAATGCTTAATGTCAACAGGAAGCGACATTAACATTAAACTTCTAGGTTTGCTCATGTCTCTTACACCAATACAAGACCATGTTTTGTGTTAATTATTATGCATTTTTGAGCTTCCTTCTCCGACGAATGGCTTACTTATTTTGACCTTTTTTAATTTTCTTTCTGTATATTTTGTTATTCTAAATATTGTGAATAAAGATGCGTATGCTCAAACGAGGAAGACTATTGTTGCTTTCAATGTCAATATGACATATAATATTTGTTATTTTTAATTAATTAGTCCATATTTGTCTTTGTTTCGTTACAAACCAAAATAGTATTGAATTTACTTAAACAACAATGGCAAATGCAACAATACTACATAAAACATATTCAAAATGTCATCGATTATTGGGAATAGTGTAAAATTGATATTGCTTGTCCATATGATATGATTGCTCATCAAGAACAGCTGTATGATAACTGTCAATATACCTGGAATTATAATGACGTATTAATATATAACGATCTCGAAACAGGTGCTTGATTCTTGGGAGCGGCAGGTAGGATTTATTATTATTTTTTTTATAACGGTTATTTCTTATACACGTAAATTATTTTGTAGTCGTTTTGTGATATAGCCTTAAATTCGTAAACGATTTGCTTATCCATGATATTTTTTTTTTATTTTAAATAATTTGTAGAGACAGACGAGTAAACAGAAGTGTCTATTGATGATGCATCTAATAAAAAAAAAACTAAAAGCAGAACATAAAGATATATATATATACATAACGAATCACGAAAAAGGAGAGAACGTTTGGATGGGGTAAATTCATCTTTCTTGAAATCATATTTTTCTTGTTTGTACACGTTTAATAACAATTTTCGCTTGATTAATATACATAAAAACGGCTTGACTTTATGATAATTTGCAAAAGTATTTTCGGTTCCTTAAAATGATGAAGAGGGAATAATTTAATGTGTGTGCACGTGGACATTATAAACATACGTAATATTATCTATTAATAGAAAATGTTCAAATTATTTGCATTGTATATGCTACTACGTAATCATATATATTTACAAATATTTTACACTCGAAAAAGTATTGAATATTTTAATCAATATTGTTTATCATAAATGATTGTGATTGTTTATTGCGATCTTTTATTATAATAATACCGCTAATTCTGGCGACAGCTATGCACCTTTCAACAACACAATTGTCTTGTACCATGTGTTTTTTTTAAAGATAAATATGATTATATGAGGATGTTATTGTTATATCAATATCATACGCTCATCTTCAACAGCTGTTCTTTGCTAAATATATCGAGAATAATGTACGATAAAAAAATATTTGTATATTTTGTAATATATATCAATAAATTGAAATGAATGGTTAGGTATTGATCTATAAAAAAACGTGTCATACATGTACCAAATTCAGGGGAAATGTTTTAATTGTTTATGTAGAAATTTATATATATATGAACAGTCTGAAAAATCATCCAGTTACTAATTATGTTTGTGCAAAATTATGACACAGAATTTAGATGAAGACTTGCACATTGAATCAGAGCTATACACTGGAAAAAATTGTAATTGTTATTTAATTTTTTTATATATATATTTTGCGTCAAAGTGTTTTTTGAAGCTACATGTATGAGTGCAATAGTTTAACGTACGTTTTCACGATCATTTGCGTTTGTCTAATTATTTGAAGAAAAAAAACACTGTTACTGTCGAAAAGTGTTTTTTTTTCTTAACCCTTATTTTATTATTTCTGTGAAATGTAATACATTTTGTAATAATGTATACTTAAAGAAAAGGACGACTTTACAAAATATCAACAGGTTACGAGCTTATATTTGAAAAATGGCACAATCATTAGAAAAGATTTTTTACGTTTGTTTTGCTTATTATTGAGTTAACGTTGTTGTTTATTTGGTCGGTATGGTATACACTCAATGTCTATTCTTGTACTTGTATGTAACGTTTGTGTCCCTTATCTAGACATTTAGATCTAAAATATAGTCAACAAACTCATGTTCAAGAGAAATAATATATCATCAACCTATTCTAAAAAAGGTTTATCTATATTTGGTAGTATCACTATTTCAACTAAATTTGAAGCAAAATGAGAATTATTTTGACCATCTGAGCATACAAGCAGTGTTTTAGGAGGAATTCAAATCATTTCATTCCTTTGAATTGAATCAAACACAATACCGTTTTGATACTCTATCATACGAGAAATGTTATTCAAACTATCTTTTTCATAAGATAATAACTTGAACTAGTCATTAAAATTATCGTTGAAATAAGGGATCTCTAAAACTCAGGAAATTTAAGATAACAAAAATCCCACACTCTTTTTTATAATTTTTGTGATTAGCTAAACCTCTCACTTGTACGTCAGTTGCATAGAATTCGCGTTGACAAGAACAAATCTACTTATTAGCAGTGTCATTGATACATGGGACTATAAGGATGTCTAATATTTACGCAAAACTTAAATCTGTTTGACTTAAATTTATTTTACTGGTATTGCTATATCAACTGATAAAATCATGAATGGTTGTCGTTTGTTGTCGTATATAATATTTGTTTTTATTCATTATTGCGTACATTAATCAGGCCGTAATTAATTTACCCGTTTGATGATTTTATCATTTGTCAAATCGGGTCCTTAATAGCTGGCTATGCAGTATGGGTTTTGCCAATTATTTACGGACGTACGGTTTACTTCTGTCTCATGTGTTCTACTGTGGAGAATTGTCTCACTGGCAATTGTGTAATATCTACCTGTCTTTTTAGCTTATCCGACAACATCTCACAATTTACACTTGATGAAATCAATAAAACCCTACACAGCTTCACCTTTGGAAATATGAGGTCTTAAGTCTTTTTAATCTTGCACAATCTGTCAATGACAGATGGGACTACAACAGCACATCTTAAAGCAACCACTTCAGTCTACATCTGTCTAAACGATTCACGGTTATGTAAAGTAAGAAAGAAAAACTTGTTTCATCATCAACTATACAAAAACCAATTATCCTTGCTGGTACTACATATTTCAAAACATGCTATCTAAAATCTAATAGTTGATTGCCACTGATCACACAGTTTGTTGTTAAAAGATGTTTTCGGTAAGATCAATGTATATTTGCACTGCGCAATGTTACACGGAAAACCATTTGGAAATATGCATTTCTAAATAAAATGTTGTAATACTGTTACGGTTTCAGTAAAATAATGGTATCAAGTATGGATCAAAGGCCATCCCATGTTTTTATGTGATTTGTATACTTAAGAAATAATTCATGGAAGCCATAGATTTGTTGGAAATTTACACATGGCCTGGGCCGTGATATTCGAATTTTATCCTGAGCGTTAGCGAGGGATAAGATTAACGAATATCACGGCCCAGGCCATGTGTAAATTTACAACAAATCTATGGCTTCCATGAATTATTTCGATTCTAATAGGACAAATACGATCATCAAAAAACTGAAGCGATGATGGGTATACCGTGTGTGTGGCTGTTCTATTTTACCCACTGTTCGATAAATGTAAAACAAATCTAATAAAACTGCATGAATGATTTCTTAACTAACCGCTAGAAAAAAATGTGATTACTTTTTTTACTTCTCAGTTAACCCAACATTTGCAATTCTAGATTTGCATTTTTTATCGTAAGCTACCGTCAAATTCACTGTTGACATGTTGTAACCAAGGAGCCGCCATGTTGACTTGCTGAAATCAGTAAATGTGCGAATATTGCAATAGAACAGCAAACAAGCAACACCTACCTCAATACTTTATTTTAATGCAATTGTATCCGAGTTTAGAAGGTAAACGCAATAGAAAAACCTTCAGCTTTGACGTTTTCATTCGTATGACGTCATGTTTTTAAATGACGTTAATGCGCAAAAATCATTACGGGAATTTCGCGGACTTTTAATTTGTTTTGTTTTGTCCATTGTTCCGTTCTCTAATGTGTAAATTCTTTTTGTTATGCATCAGAATCAGAATAAATGTTCTGTAGGGTTTTATTCAATTGTAATTGTTAACACAGCAAAATCCACAACCGTTTACACATAGGTTACGATACATGTGGATTTACGTGGGAGGCATATTCAAACAGCCATTTGTGTACATCTTGGAGTCTGCGCTAAGTATAGATATATCGAGAATTTTATCACGGTGTTGTTTACAAAGCGAAAGAAGCACGTCATATTAGAATACTATTTTGCAAAATCCAAATAAGCGGTAGACAATTTATAATAGTGTTGTTGTATAGAGAGGTGAAAACTTCCCAACATGATTTCAAAACATAAAATGCACTCTAAATATTTGTGTACACGTGGTACTGATATTATTGCCGATTTACGGTCACAGAGAATTCAGGTTACAGATAGCATACATGTAGCATATGTTTTCAATCGATCAAAGTGCCAATCGTAATTTTAGTATGATTCGAATTTTCCTTTTTCTGTATCTTTGTTTTCCGTATATTTCCCTTTTTATCATATACTATTTGGATGTCAAAATTAATTATGTATTGTTGTTTTATGAATGTAATTCACATTTTGTTTTTGTGTAGCGTAATAATTTTAGAATTGTTTTATGATGATTTAAAAGATTTCTTTACTAGCAATTTCGATGTCAAGCTGTCATCATTCTTAAAGTGTTCAATCTTTTTATATACATGATATAAAGTAAGTTTGATTATTTAGACTGTTTATTTCTGAAATCGTTCATTATCGTTTTACTTTCCTCGGCGAACATCTCTTCGTTGCTTTTCTTACATTCAAATTAGTTGTTTCAACCTATGTCTGTTAAGTATAATGACAACTCTTATTTCTATTATTGTCAGAAGGAATTGATAATCCCATTTAAATCAACAACCATTTAATTATCTAAACAAATTCAATAACAAAATAATTAATTGGAATGAAATTATTGATTATCGTTGCTGAGAACCCATAGAGCTTGTCAAATCTCCGAAATCTTAACATAACTAGAGAATTTTATCATATGACATTTAAAATCTGTTCAACACATGCATTTTACATTATCACGTGTCATATATAAGTTAACTGTATGTGTTTCTATCAGGGTACGCTAGTCCCCTATCCATGGACAGCAAATATGTTCCATTGCTGAATTTTCATTTTTTGCGTTTTGTTTTCTGTCTGAGGCATGTTATGTTGTTACATTTGTAGGAAATAAAAAAAATCGATCTATAATTCTTTACATTAATACGTTTAATGCACAGAGCATACCATCATTTTGGTATCAAATAGAGAGCGAACACTGCATGAAGCATGGTTGAAATTTACCTGGTTTGTAATAACATGAGCAACACGACGGGTGCAACATAAGTGGAGCAGGATCTGGTCACCCTTCCGGGGCACCTGTGATCACCCACAGTTTTTGGTGGGATTCGTGATGCTTGGTCTTTAGTTTTCTATGTTGTGTATTGTGTTCTATTATATGTCTGTTTGTCTTGTATTCTTTACCCATGCCGTTTTCAGTTTACGTCGATCTATAAATTTGACTGTCCATCTGGGATATTTTGTCGCTTTCGTATTCTGTCTTGCTCATACACAATCCGCATACCTATCTAAATTGTACTATCTGGTACGATCAATTATTTCCAAAGCTTTTAAAAACAAATATTTGATCTAATATTAGACATCAATTCCATTGTTAGCAAATTATAATAGCACATTGCTGTGAAAGTTATATCTGATGAAAATAAGCGGTTGTTCAATATTTCTGTAAAATTACTCGGTGTGTATTTCGTTTATCACTGAAAAGCATTTTATTCGATTAGATTCTATGTAAATATTAGAATTTTTATAACGTTCATTGCCTTTTATTGCAAATATACATTGGTAGAAAAATCCATAACGTTTGCGGAAATCATAGAAAGGAGAGATAAATCTTCGACTCATTAATAATTAACAAAACTCGTTCTTCTACTTGTTTGAGAAGATCTTATGCATGTTATAATAACATAATAGTTTTTCCTCAGCTATTTTATACGTTTGAATAATTTATCTGTAGACACCTTTATATTTTCATCAGAAACAGACAAAAGTCCTTCATAAAAACTTTTAAAAGCCTTGTCTTGGGCAAGGTTCGGATAGATATTACAAAGATAATTCGAAATTAACAAGACAACAAAAGTATAACAAAACTGTTAACAACAAGGTCTTTTGAGGACACTAATTACTAGATTTTAAATACAACAGTTATTTCCGCTAAAATGTCAATTGCTAATTTAACATAGGCTCCATAAATAGTTCATACAAGTCATTCAATTACATTTGCTACAGTTGCCCAAAAGCTTACTTTTACGAAAAACGTACATCCGTGGTCGGAGAAACATATGTGAATCCTCGTCTAATGATTTATTATGGGGAAAATCAATTGCGAACAATTTAGTATTAATAACAGATGGGAAACACAAATTTATTTCTTTTAGTCAATCCTGAACCATCGTCAAAACAGTAGTAGGAAAACTAATGTTGTTAACTTAGCCTTATACTATATGGCAAAAATATCTTATCGGATTTCGTTATGTTTCTTCACCTTTTGTAATACTTTTTATATGGAGTTCAAGTCAACATATTTTTTTTTCTCATATAGACAGACGAATCATTTCTAAAGCTTCAACATGATCTTCGAGTGCTTCGTTATCTCAATTTCACCATTAAAATCAATGATTTTCTTTTCATTAAAAAAAAATATGTTATCATGATTGAAGATTGAATATTACGTAGATGTAATTGGCTTGCAAGGAATACTGTTTTTTTTTTAATTTTGTTTTTGTTTAGAGGATATTCACATGCTCAAACATTGACAATTATGGATTTAGGATTTTCATTGTTTGAGTTTGACAGTAAAACAAAGAGAGGTGATACCACAGTGTATTTGATTACGGACTTTCCGTTTTCAAGTTTCCTCGGAGTTCGTTATTTTTGTAAATTTCCTTTTTATTTTTAAACACGTACAGTATGACAATATTAACTTTGTTATGTTTTAAAATGTTGCTAAAACAATTTTAAAACTATAAGTATATCCTTCAATGACTTATAACTAACGCCTAATATAACAGTATAAACATCTAACACAGCGCTCCGACGGAAATATTGAGATCATAATTCTCTATAATTTTACACAAGCTGTCAATGACAGATGAGGCTACATGATCAAAACTTATTTTTGTTATCTTCTGCAACTACTGCTGCAACATATGTTTAGATTTGAAGAAGAAAGTTATTTCCAAAAGAAGATTTGGATAAATCAACATTAAACAGGATTGTAATATATTCTGCCACGTCTTGTCTGTGTTTTTTATAAGATTTTCTTTGAATCGATCTGGTACGTTTAGCCTGTTCCACTATTCTTTATTGTTTGTTCTTATATTATGCTGTTACAAGACTGTGAGGAAGGATTGGCGCTCACAACCATGTTTAATCGACTAAATGGTTATGACATTCTGTTCAGCCAGGGTCGTTTTAAATATATTCAGTAATCTTTTTTTTTACATGCGTGATATTTTTTTGGAATTTGCATATATTACTTAATGTGTGTATATGGATAATAATTGTGTATTATTTGACGGATGCAATTGACAGACGTATTTTTATAACCTTGTACTTAGATTCGGTCTTTACGATCAATTTTAACTAAACAGAAAAGTATTTATAAAATGAAACCGATCCACAATTCCGTACTGACTTCGTGCTGTTGAACAAGTTGTGCCTTTTGTGATTAGTTAATTCTAAATATCCAACGCACTATCCATTTCCCTTCCCTATTTGCAAATAGAAATCTGACGAGCTGGTCCCATATTAATTAACGATTATTATCTTTCAATAAAAAGAATTATTAAGAAAATGATTTGCCAAACACGTGTATATTAGCATATAGACTCTTATTTTTAGTGGAGCTAATAAAATTATTCTATTAAACAAACAACTGTTTGATAATCCAGAAAATCTATTTAACATTTTTTTTATTATTTTAAATTGGTGATTTTGATTGGAAAATGTAGTGTGCGGTATAAGCCAAAATTCTTCATACTAAATTGTGTCATTAAACACATATTATATATTATTACTTTTCGTAAATACGTATCAAGTACGTTTATGTGTATTTTTGCTGCACATATCTATATAAAACAGCAAACATGTATACTAACTACATCTTTGTTGCTTGTCTGTAGACAATATATTTCTCATTTTCACATAAGAGACTTTTCACATACGTGTATGTATGTACATTGCATATGAGAACAACTTTACTAAAATTACAATTCTGATTGATATGATTAGTTAGATAGGTCATTTAGTTTTGATGCGATGATTGCATTTCGAACGGATAACATTTGATATTACATGTATGTAATGATTAACCATTTCAACCATTATCAAGTTAAAGCAAAATTAATATAAATTGGGCAATACAATAATCATGTTCGAAATTCGTCCTTCAGTACAAAAGAGTGTGAATTGGGTCTGCAGAATATAAAGGATAAAAAAGAATAAAGATAATTTGACAAAAAAATAATATGAGATGCTAAAAAATAAAGAATAGGAAAGAATGAAATGTTTAAGAATAAAGCATGGAGAATAATAATGTGAAAAAAAGAGAGCATAGCGAGAAGCTACAAAAGAATACAGAATATTAGGATGTTCTAACAACGAGAATGAAGAAAGATGGAGTGTAAGAAACAATAATTAATTGGGTGTTACAAAATAATGAATAGAGATATATAAGGTGTTAAGAACGAACTAATAGAGATACATATTTTTTGTAAATCAGGGTGTTAAAACATAAAGAATAGAGAATTATGGGGACAAGGTTTACAGAATAATGAGAAATTACACAAAAGTAAAAAAAAAAAAAATGATAATTTACAAAAAAAAATAAAACATCTACAAGTGTAGACACGATTTTTTATTATTCTTTTTTTTGATAAATGATTGTTGGTATGTAACTGACTGTTGAGGAAAATTGCAGAAATACAGGTATTTCAGTGTCACTTTTTAAATATGTCCTGAATTGTAAACTATTGGGTTTAGATAAAAAAAAAATCTAATAAAGATATATATTAATTTCCTAAGTAAAATTATTTAGAATTGATAACAATAAAATTGATGGTTTAAACGTCATCATAAGGTATAGTATGTGGGTGTTTTTATATAGCTTCGAGTCTATTTCTTGACTCGCTGGTAGGTTTCCGAATATTAATCGGACGAAGAAACAATAAATTGAAACAAAGTCTATTCTTCATTGTACTAAGGATAAGTTATTTTCTAGGTTGTTTTTTTTAAACAAATATTTGATTTACTAGTAGATATCAATCCGTGTGTTAGCCAACTTTGATTGCATATTGTTGTCGACGTCCTATCTGGTTGGAATCATTTCGGCGTTCAATATTTCTATAAAATTACATGAGGATTTTTTTTATCATCACTGACGACCGTATCATCCGATAAGCTTCTATGTAAACATTACATTTTCATAACATTTATTGTCTATTATAGCAAATATATATTGGTAGAAAATCCATAGTTTGCGGAAACCTTAGAACGATAGATGATTATCCGACTCATTATAAATTGACAAAATTCTGTTATTTCAGTTGATTGAGAGGATAGTTATAACATAAGTCTGCATTTGGAGCTTTTTTGTTGCTGTATGCTTAACCTATTTTAAGATAAAATGTTTTATATATATATATTCATTTATCAATATAAATCACAGACAAAATACGATAGGAGGGTTTGGGAATATTAAATCATTATATAAAACATCGCATGCTTCATTGTTATAATTTTATAAGCATAATGAACTAAAGTCTACAAAAGATTTATCATTGCCAAATGCAGCTTAGGTATATATTCCTGAAGTAAACAAATCCTGAGTATTTCAAACACTTATAATTTTCATTAAAGCATAAATTTATAAATATGACACAATCAATTACAATTCAGGTTAACATAGAATATAGCTATAAGAAGATGTGGTATGAGTGCCAAAGACACAACTCTCCATCCAAGTCACTATTTGTAAAAGTAAACCAGTATATGTCGGTGCATTGACTCACATCAGCAAGCTATAAAGGGCCCAATTCATGACTTCTTAGTATTGCAAAACCATTCAAACAGGAAAAGCAACGATCTTGTATATATAAAAACTTAGACATGCGTCAGATATACGTGCCAAGTACTTAATCGCCTTTGATACAGTTCCATAAAAAAAATATAAAAATAGTCAAGTGCACAAGTGGACAAGAAGAAAAAACACTTTACTTTTAACTGTTATTCTGTTTAACTCATTCATTCCTATTTTATTTCTGAAATGCATAAAAAAGTCAATAAAAATGATTTATAAAAAACAGTTTGAATGAATACAGTGTTTCTGTTATAGAGATTGCAGACGACAAAACAATTAAAATACAAAAAATGTCTTACATTTACAAATTGCCATGGTCAAGGAAGGTACACTATACATGTATTTGAAAGTTGAAAATACAATAGATATGTCCGACTCCAATGAAATGCACAACACAGCGTTTTATTGGACAGAATCTCAATATTATAAGCCCTAAAATAAAGAGAACGTTTTCTTCTAATCTATGCAATAGTTTATGTTTATTATCGAAACATTCATGTTACATCATCTTTTTCTAATTTTTCCATAAAATAATATAAATGCATGAATGTTTTTATTGGCTTTTTAAATAAAAATATTAATTTTGACAGCAGTTTCTTAATTCTTTGAGTAAATATCGCGTTTATTTGGCATAAGGAATAATAAAACACAGAAATGTATGACCTAACTTACATTTTGTAAAAGCTCAATTACTAAAACATACAAATGTAATTCATGACCATTTGAAAAGTTTTTTATAAATTATTTTTATCGATTGTTCATACTTCAGGCAAATACTAGAACGTGGTTGCAGCTTTGGCTAAACATTCAAAATATTTATTATTAAAGTAAAACCATCTTCTCAATTTTCAAAGGGAAGCATATTGATTTGAATAGATAGAATGATAGTTTCAAATTAAAATTGTTATTAAACTGCGTTGTTATTTATTGATAAATTTACAGTATCATATCGTGTTACGCTCTGTTTCAATGGAGATTTTAATTTGGGAAGCAGGACTTTATTGTATTTGCAACCAATTCTTATTGACATATTTCTCGATCATTTTACCTCAACCCCATAGTAAGGATGGAAAACAAAAACGTTAATGTGTTTCGGGTGGGACGTTCAAAAAGTTGGACGCAAATTGTTATATAATAAGCGGGAAAACACATATAAATGAGTTCAGAACCTAAGACTTTGTAACGATCAACTTATTACAGAGGATTTTGTTCATTGAAAGTTAAATCGTGTTGTCAGTGTAATATGTTTTATTGTTGATTCGAAGCGTTATCATTCGTAATAGACATAAAATATTAAGTGTTTGTTTCTACAATGGAAAACGGTTCTATTGTTTTGTAGATAAGTATAACCGCAAAGTTGACATTTTTTTCATCTTACTTTGTTTTTTTTTTTTTTTTGTTAGATACCTTTTGGTCATATCGAAAGACTTGAAGTTTTGAAGTAGTTTTACGTATACATGTTTTATACTAGTCACTTTTTGGGCCCTTTATAACTTGCTGTTCTGTGTGAGCCAAGGCTCCGTGTTGAATACCGTACTTTGACCTATGATAGTTTACTGTAATTAGTTAAGACGTCAGTTTTATCATGTAAATCTTTTATATTCATTTGATAAAATTTACTGTTTGCAATAGCATAAATTGTTCTATATAATAAAGGATGTTCTTATCACAAGCAAAAAAACCCTAGCCGTATTTGGCACAACCTTTTTCAACTTTTGATCCTCAGAGCTGTACTATTTTTAATCTTTTTTTGACTTTCGATCTTTTATATCTGGGCGTCACTGGTAAGTCTTGTTTGGACGATGCGCGTTTTTGACGTAATGAATTCTAAACCTGATGCCTTTTGTTATCTATTATTCATGTGTTTCTTTGCCAAATACGTTCTGCTATTTATTTGTATTGTAGTCCTGTATTATTATGTTATCATTTTAATGTCATATTTAACAAAGCCATCAAAGTGCGAGGTTTGGCATGCCACAAAACCAGGTTCAACCCACCATTTTTTTCTTTAAAATGTCCTGTACCAAGGCAGGAAAATGGCCATTGTTATATCATAGTTCGTTTCTGTGTGTGTAACATTTTTACGTTGTGTTTCCGTTGTGTCGTTTGTTTTCTCCCATTTTCGAGTGTGAATTCACATTACTATAAGACGTGTCACGGTACTTTTCTATCCCAAATTCATTATTTGGTTTTGATGTTATATTGGTTATTCTCATCGGATTTTGTCTAATGCTTAGTTGCTGTGTGTGTTACATTTTAATGTTGTGTCGTTGTTCTCCTCTAATATTTAATGCGTTTCCCTCAGTTTTAGTTTTGAACAGCGGTATACTACTGTTGCCTTTATTTACTTTTACAAATAGAGAGTTGTCTCATTTGGCACTCATACAACATCTACTTATATCTATGTAGTTCCTTTGATTTCGACTTTTGATATCACGGTAGCTTCAAGTTGGTATAGTGTATGAATGATTACTTTCATACATGTAGGAAAACAAAATTACCCGTTTAGTATATTGAATGCCCTCTTATGCAATGATAGAAATATGTTGAAGCGTTCAGAAATATTTAAATAAATTTTGTCATATAAACAACACAGCACCCTTCTGTGGCAAGTTTATCTAGGCATTTACCAGAAACGAAACAAAGATGTAAATAAACAAGGGAGCTATGTATTTGACATTTAAAAAATAGTGACTCTGATGACGGTTGATCAATTCAAAAGGTTGATATGTTGTACATCAGAAAAGTGTTTCGTATACATAAGACATGCGGTACCCAAATCAAAACATTAAGGTGGTACCCAACACTTTACCTAAAATTAATTTGACTCGTTTAATTTTCTTTAAATTTTGACAAAGTATTTTCTTTGACCCTTTTACAAAAATATAATAATTTCAAAAAATTTGAACCAACCGTTTTATCAGAAAAATTACACTGGTTATATAGCAGTTTGACAAAAACTTATTTTGATCATTGAGAAGCTTGACATTTCCTTAACAACACAACGTAATTAAAACGTTTAGCTGATTTTACAGAGTTATCTCCCTGTAGTGTTAGGTACCACCTTAAGAAAGCTAAATCAATAGCAAAATTAAACCGTATTGAAAACTCAAAAACTATTCCGTGTGGCAAATCAAGCAGAGGGTATCTATGTCTTGAAATGTTTGAATGATATTGATATTTTATGAACAGTAAAGTCTTATATCTGTATAGATATACCAGTTTAGGTTTAATATACATGAGCACTCAATCAGATATTTTTAATTGCAGTGATTGCTTTCTTTTAAATACATTACTTTGCTTGGAACAAGATCTGCAGCAGTGGACTAATAGTAAGCACCCTTAAATATTTGACATAATGCGAACTATGTGACTTTTGTGCAACGTTTACAATCATTAAATGAAGTTAATGTTTTACTTAAATGAGCGTTTGTATTGCAGAACCTAATTGTACTGTTCTATAGAAAAAAACTTTTAGACATTTGACAGACGAAAATAAGCAACTCAGCAGTAAAGAATTCACTAATAATGTCGACTGATCAATAAAATAATGGTTTTTACACGTTTTTCCATTTTATCACACATTTATAGATTGTATTTGAAATTATCTTTTAGACTTTGATCACCATGGCTGGGATAACTTCAACATTTCAACATACTAGTACTATATGTTTCCCTCTTTGTTATTTTCAAATGTGAATTATTCACTCCTTTGAAGCATAATGAAGTGATGTTTCCATAAAGATATCAAAAATAATGAGTAGAAATAAAACTTTACAAATTTGAAAGCTTCTCTCATATATTTATGAAACCTGATTGAGATTACAGTTATTTTATACGTCTAGTTCAAAGTTTTAATGAGTTGTTTATATGGTAATTACTCGTTATACATTGCTAATTCTAACGCAACAAATTTGTCACGTTCATTTTGATTGGATAACGTCACATATTTACATGGCATCAATTGACAATTGATGCTATGGGACGTACGCGCAAGCGCAGACGCCATATAGCAAACTTTAAATACATGTTTTAACGTTGTTTTCAGTCAGTTTCATTAGAATGGAGATAACAATATTGTATTTTAAGCTCCGACGGCATCAATTGGGGATTTGATGGTCGCAAATACCCGTTTACTGTCTCCGCTAACGCGTCGCCAGTAAACTTAATTTGCGACCATCAAATCCCCAATTGATGCCGTCGGAGCTTAAAATACAATACAGTTATCTCCTAATTATTACTATAATATTGATATAACAATGATGTCTTTATGGCTTCCTTGTAGATGAATGTTATCATGATATCTTAATTATAACCCTAATGACTATTTCATTTGATGTATGTTATATAAGACAAATTAAGTAACTTCAACAAAGAACTTTATATTAACTTTAACAAATTACAGTATAAAAAATATAAAATTAGGGTGGTTAAGGGCGGTGCTTGCACGGAAAAAACGTGAAATAAGACATCATTTCACGTTGAACGTGAAATAATTTCTGTCATGAACTTTGCACGAAAAATAAAAACTTTGATGTGAATCTTTTGTAACTGAGTCCCCGTCCTCTTGTATATATAAACTCACTGTTTTACATGATATTCCCTATATAGTCCTGAAAGTATACACATTTATGATATAAATGATTTACGGCTTTTAAAAAAGTATTGACCAATCTTCTGAACTTTTAAAATGCAAATAAAGGAACAACATCATAAGGCCTTTCCGCCTTATCACAAAAACAAAGTTCAATCATGGCAATTTTTTTCTTGGCGATCCCTGCCTAGCATTTGAAATTTATTTGAAATATACCGTGCACGCAAAATAAGCATTTGAAAATTACGATGCCCGTAGAATTAAATATCAGAAAACATTGAACGAGGCACCTGTCTTGTACGAATGAACGTCAAATAAAAAAGTAAAAACACGTTAATCCTGAAATAAAAAACGGGCGATCACGTTGCACAAAAATAACCCTATACCACCCTCTCAAATGATATGAAAAACCCAAGAAGTGTGTGACCATATTTTTGGAAGAATGCTTAAATTGTGTATAAATTATTGCATCCAAGTGGAAGTTATCGTTTACATAATATCTTATTACTTATAAAAAAAATTTATTGACTTCAATTTACAAGGTTGATTTCTCTGATATATTTCCCTTGACTGCTTTTTTTTATTTAAATTTTAATATACACGCATGTACAGGTATTCTGTTCTCTATTGTTTGGTCGGGTGGTTGTCTCTTTGACATGCACATACCCCATTTCCATTCTCAATTGTATTAGCTGTAAAATTCACTCCATTTGTATGTACTAATAAAATATTCATAATAAAACACTGGTCCATGTATATGTATCGTATTTGAATATTACAAACTGTCTTTCATAAACGTCATTTTGAATGAATGAATGCATGAATGAATGGTTTGTTATAGTGCAACCTGTTTATAAGATATACAAATTAATACAATATTACATTACAGCCAGCCAGATAGGCTTACGATGCACTGATGCGTCCAATGACAAATATTTCATGCATATTCAGGACGAGAACAGGTTAAACCATATTAAATTTGGGTCCGTTAAAGCAGACGATGGAATGTTTAATTATAGACATTATCCAATTCTGCTATAATAATAAAAAATGATACTGTGTTGCCTATTTAAATTCATTTACACCCGTCAGAAATGTTGATCATGAATGCGTAAATACAAAATTTTATCCTGGTTACTATGATGAGTTTATACATATCCATCGATCAAGAACAAACCATTTGTTGACTGAATTCTTGCTTAAATTTTTTTTTAAGAGAAAACTGATAGATTCTATCGAAAACAATCGTTCAAGTCTCATGTAAACAGGATATCTTAATATATAATAATGTGTTAAAATATAGTTTATCAAATTTAAATACGAAATAATCCTTGGCTGTTCCTGGCGAAAAACGACTCCACCCTGACACTAACCGGCTTCCGTAAAAAAAAACAGTAGGTTATTGAAAAATGGACATAAATTGTTCTTTCTAAACTGTCATCTTTTGACCCTTTCAGAACTACAAGCATTAGCCTTTCAAAAAGAGCTAAGTCGACTCTTAGCTGATGAAAATGGAAAGTGCTCTCGCTTTGTAGATTTATTTATTTACTAGAATAGCCACGTGCATCAATCAACAAATTTTACCACAAACGTGAGGTCACACGTTATGAAGTAGTATATATCGTTTAACGTTTTTGTTTACGAAACTCCAGAAGATTCGACTATTTATAGATAAAAGTTACCTGTGTACCAATATCATGAATATGCATGATTAATGACCAGGCAAAATATAATTGCTAAAATAGAGAGGACAAATCCGATACTCTACGGGATGGAAGGACATTTACTAGGTTTGGATTGTCCTAACCAATCAATAAACTTTGATTATTCACGTCTCGTAATATCTTCCAATCAGGTAGCAAGAAAAATTCACGCACTGACTGTCCATCGTTCAATTCTTACTATCGACTCCTAGGAGTCGTAATTATAATCAGTATATATACCATGTAGAGAAAGCGTTATTCGTCAGATACGCATCATTAAATGTATCCTCTACTCGCCCTTGGACGTGTCTGCTATTCATATAAATGACCAACCGCCAAACGTATACTTCCTCGTTTTATTCTCTAATGTCGGAAGAAAAACTTCAGGCGACCATAATACTAGTTTAACGATTAGGGTAAAAAAACGGATGATATGAATAAATACTTAAAAGTAATTTGACGAAGTATTTAGAAATTAAAGTTGTCTTCAATTGATAATTCGTTCTCGTCGAAAATGTCTTTCCCCCTTTCCTTGATGATAAAAAATTGATATTTGTCACGAAAGGATAACCAGTATGAGCTTCAATATTTCTCTTTCCTATCGTGTTGTTGAAAGTTATATGTATGGTGTATGATTAAAAGATTTATTTGATTGTATTAATGTGGATTCCCAGACGCCATACATGAGGGTCTGGATGGGAGGGGGTTCTGTTATTCTGTAAACATTAAATTTTCACCCCTTTTTTCTCTAATCTTTAAAAAATTAACCCCTTTTTTCTCCAATCTTTAAAGAATTAACCCCATCTTTAAAGAATTAACCCCTTTTTTCTCTAATCTTCAAAAAATTAACCCCTTTTTTCTCTAATCTTCATTTTTTTTGCCCGTTATTCTCTAATCTTCATTTTTAAAGGGCATTATTCTTAAATCATTTAACCCCATCCAAACCCTCATACATCAATAACGATGCTTGAAATGATTCATACAGAAAATGTAGGTTATTAGATGAGTTTACTTATATTTCTGCTCAAGGACGTTATAATAATTGAAGAAAACAAAATGGACAAATGTTCTTTCATATGTAATAATAACAGCGAAAAACAATATAATATATTATTATTAGATATAAGAAGATGTGTATAGATTGTCTACGAGACAACTTTCAATGCATCCAAATTACAATTTGTAAAATTAAGTCATTATAGGTCAAAGTACGGTCTTCAACACGGTGCTCCGCTCACATCAAACAGCAAGGTCAAAGTACGGTCTACAACACGATGCTCGGCTCACTCCAAACAGCAAGGTCAAAGTACGGTCTTCAACGCGGTGCTCCGCTCACACCAAACAGCAAGCTAAAGGGCCTCACAAATATCACATGTTATTCAGTAAACCTGATTCCCTTTGTTTATAACTTCCCTATACGGAAGCCTCACGGGAGTTACACTGAAGACGCACGTATGCAACATAGGGAGGCATGAATCATAGACATAATAACATGGCAATATCTTCATTCGTGCCAAAACACGTTATTAGTAGGTCTAATAAGGTGGTGTCTTTATTTCTGGATTCTTTCTTCATGTCATTTTTCTCCGATACTGTATTGCTTTCCCTTTGCATGCCATTGCTAAAGGAGCTACCATTTGAGTTTTATGGGGGGGGGGGGGGGGGGGCTAGGATGAAATTTGAAAAAAAATAGGCAGGACAGGAGTTTTGAGTAAAAAAAAAAAGGCAGGATGAGATGCTTGCAAAAAAAAAGTCAGGACGACAATTTAGGTAAAAAAAAAAGTCAGGATAAACTAAAAAAAAAAAAAAAAGAAGGCAGGACCGAACAGAGAGAAAAATAAAAAGACAGGACAGAGATTACAGCTAAAAAAAATGCAGGACAAAATTTTTCATCCTAGCCCCCCCATAAAAAATCAAATGGTAGCTCCCTAACTATCACGTCTTTAGTATTTTTTTGGTGCCCATTTTCTATATTTTTTTGCCAATTGTTCACCATTCTTTAAACCCATTTTAACTTTTTTATAATGTGTCTAAATGGCAATATTCTCGTACATTGTATTATGTATTACAATTTATCTCTTAACAAGGAAAATGGTAATAAACTTTAGTTTTAGTACTTTAATGTAACCTTTAAATGAATTTCTACTTACCACAAAAATTCAAAAAGCAATTAGTTTTGACGACGTTATTTCTATTGCTTGGATACCATTTTGACATTATAAGATGCAGTTGATGATGTTGGAAACACTTCATTCCCTCTTTCCTTCCTTTGGAATTCCACATGACATTTGAAATTGTTTCGACCTGTGATATGCTACACTGATTTTAAAGATGATGATTAAAAATTACTTGAATCCGTAAGCTGCAGCTGTCTAGTATCATTAGTGCATATAAAGCAACTCGTTCCATTTAAAATAACGTGTACAATCTTACACAGATCTACAAATCTTTACGGTTTATAGGGGACTCTCTCATGTGAGGTACTTATTTTTTTCTATATATAGATTGATCTCCTTAAAAAAGCATTCAAAAGAGTTATACACATACATACTGATTCAAACAATGTACAATAAAATTGAGAATGGAAATGGGGAATGTGTCAAAGAGACAACAACCCGACCATAGAGAAGACAACAGTAGAAGGTCACCAACAGGTCTTCAATGCAGCGAGAAATTCCCGCACCCGGAGGCGTCCTTCAGCTGGCCCCTAAACAAATATATATACTAGTTCAGTGATAATGAACGCCATACTAAACTCCAAATTGTACACAAGAAACTAAAATTTAAAAAAATACAAGACTAACAAAGGCCAGAGGAGAAGTATATAAAAACACGTACACACTATAAAAAAAAGAAGATGTGGTATGATTGTCAATGAGACAACTGTCCACAAGAGACCAAAATGACACA
Source organism: Mytilus galloprovincialis (assembly GCF_965363235.1). Lineage (NCBI taxonomy): Eukaryota > Metazoa > Mollusca > Bivalvia > Mytilida > Mytilidae > Mytilus > Mytilus galloprovincialis. Next base: position 24,983,309 of record NC_134850.1, read on the forward strand.
GACATTAACAACTATAGGTCACCGTACGGCCTTCAACAATGAGCAAAGCCCATACCGCATAGTCAGCTATAAAAGGCCCCGATGTGACAATGTAAAACAATTCAAACGAGAAAACTAACAGCCTTATTTATATAAAAAAAATGAACGAAAAACAAATATGTAACACATAAACTAACGACAACCACTGCATTACAGGCTTCTGACTTGGGACAGGCACATACATAAATAATGTGGCGGGGTTAAACATGTTAGCGGAATCCCAACCCTCCCCCTAACCTGGGACAGTGGTATAATAGTACAACATAAGATCGAACTATAAAAATCAGTTGAAAAAGGCTTAACTCATCAGATGGACAAAAATACAAGTAGACGTGGCTGGGTACTTGTACATCCCGATAACAAAAAGACACTAGGAACAGATTTGAGAGTACTCGCAGTAATCTGACAGCTACTTCAAAGCCACTAACAACTTATTTAAAAATAATGTATTTTAAACTAAACTATCAATTCGTACACATCCAACTCCAATGGATTTAGTATAAAGACGTCATAAACGGTCAGAGAAAAACATGACCTTGTGCAATGCCAAGTTACAGGTATCGACAGATTGTAGATCCATGAATGTGTATATGTATATAACATACTAGTAATATTTTATTTTAGTTTGCTTTTAATTTACTGATAACAAAATGATCTTATTACAGTGTTTAATTGGTAACCTTTTAGAATAGGTTTATTTAAAGGAGCGATAAGTTTACAAGGATCATTTCTAAATTTCCGACCACGGTTAACAACATTTCCGTAAAAATGAGGATGTGCTATCCCGTTTGAAATAAGTTTTCTACAGGTACAACCAAACTTCAAAACCAACTCTTTATGGAAAAATTTAGTAAAGGTTTTAAGTAATTTATGGTAATGATATCCCTGGTTTAATAATTTACAAGTAATACATAGATTGCATTCGTTAAAATCAAAAACATCACAACAGACACGGGCATAGCGAACGAGCTGTGAAATATAAACACCGTAAGATGGTGCCAAAGGAACATCATCATCTAAAAATGGAAAATTAACAATAGGGAACGAAAAATCGTCCCTTTTGTCGTAAATTTTAGTGTGGAGTTTCCCGTTTAAAACCGAGAAATCTAACTCCAGGAAAGGACAGTTATAACTGTCTAAATTTGATTCATTTAAAGTAAGTTCCTTGGGGTAAATTTCAGCAGTATATTAAGAAAATTCTTGATCATTTAACGAAAAAATTTCATCAAGATAACGGTAAGTGTTGTTGAATTTATCAATTAAATGTACGTTTATTCAAGATGCAGATTCGGGTCTAGGATTTGGGAAAAAGGGGGTTCTAATTAGCCAACCTTTAAATTTAGACTGATTCTTGCCCTTAAAATCGCCCATGGAGAATTTGAAAAGTTGGCAGGTATAATGCTTCTTCTACACATACGTGTTTTTTTTTTTAATAGACACATGTAAGTAGAATAAGAACGTGTTTCTGTAATAAGTACGTGTTACTAAAATAAGCACGTGTTTCTTGAATAAGCACATGTTTCTGGAATAATCACGTCTTGTTTGAATAAATAAGTGTAAATGAAATAAGCACGTATTTCTGGAATAAGCACATGTTCTAAAATATCAAGTGTTACTGCAATAACCTATCTTCAAATTCATCCTCATGTCAATTACATAATTCTATTTCCTTTATCAATATTGCAACTGCCGACATGCAACTAATGCAAAATATGTTGTTTGTTCAAACTATTTGCAAAGATCTTTAATATAATTAATTTAGAGCTATGCCTTAATGCAGTTCTTGTTACCATCAATGTTGGAATTTCAATTTCCTAAAAGAAATCCATTAAATAAATTCGGGAATGTGCTTCTGATATTATTAGATTATTTGTATTAGTCCTGGAAGGCATAAAATTCAATTAATGACAATCATTCGAGACTTCTTACGACTGTTCGATAGTATTTACGTTCTGGTTTTGGTCATTATTAAGTTATTGCATTGCAACTGGAGAGTTTAGAAAACCTCAAATTGTTAATGATTGGAATGTAATTAACGTTCTAGTACCATTTGTATCCCACAGACTGTTAACTAGATTGCATTTTTTTCCTTTTTGATGAAAATGTTTATGTACGTTCTTTCATTAAAAGTTATTGAACAACTCCGCTTCTTAACCAAGATAACTATTATATTGACCTCATTGTAATTCAAATGTACATTTGTAAGTTGTCCATCAATTTAAAAGAATTTAGCAAATTAATTTCTACCACTGTAAGCATTGTGGTTGACGGCCATTCTATAAAATTCGTATTAAGATCAATCTAAACCAACATGAACAGAACTGTCCCTGATTGTTCGTAAGAAAATATACCTTAACTTTCACTAGCATTTTGGTTTTCGTTAAAATACGCTCTTATCTATTTTCACTATAGTTACGCGAAGTTTGCACAGATCTCGTAAGCATGCAGTTTCGAGCCTTTTTTTTGGTTACATATTCAGAATACACCATTATGTGGTTTGTACGTCAACAACATATTTCAGTCCTGCGGATTTTGAACAAATCCTGAAAAACTTTAAAATTGACTGGGATGAAATAGTATACATAAAATAATGAGAACTTTCATTTATTTAGATAACTTTATTTGCAATCACTGTAACAGTAACACGTTCTCCTATCATCCTACGTGTATATACTGACTCTTTTGCACTGAAGAAAAACATGACCAATTAAAAATTTTGAAAGTACCAAAAGGATTAAATTGATAAATCTATTTTCAAAGCATATTGACAAATGTGTTTGTCGTAATACGCATTCGCGGTTGTAAACTAATCATTCAGAATTGTATACGTGACATGCCGAAGATCACGATATTACGGATAATGATTCACGTCACCTGCTGCAGCAGACGTAGTATGTTTCCCGGTCGTGATTGAAATTCTTGACATTAATATTTGTATATTCCGTAGGCATACTGAATGTTTTACGGAGGGGAACAACCTACAGCAGACAATACTATGGATAATATAACTAAGATTATAATACGTTCAAAGAAAGTCTCCCTTTATTCTCCCGACCTCAGTAATGAAATACTTCTCATTAAAATAATTTGGTCTGCTTTACTGCAATGCATAACAATAAAGAATAACCATGGCAACTAAATTGTTGATTAACTTACATTTATCAAAGGATATTTATCCGGTTCGATGATGAATGCGAAGCAAGCAAAGGTCATGTGTACAATTACTAAGCCATGCCAATAGAGCTGTAAGAATTGAACATCTAGAATGATTAACGTGAAATTAATTTAATATTTTCGTCTATTTTTTTTTTTTTTTTTTTCATCGAGATGAGTATTATAAGCAGAAACCTTGTCCTTTTCTAAATTGTCGTTGAGTATATGAGATGCATACTTCTTTTTCTGAGTAATTTGTATATGACATGAAAGTGGTTTATTTTTTTTCCTGATCATTTTTCAGCCAATATTAAATTTTAACGAGTCTAGACATAAGAAACGTCAGTGGCTTTCAGGACCCGGAGAGGTAACAACCGAATAACAGCCAGTAACTCGATACTGATGTAACAACATTAAAATAACTATAATACTGTTGTCTTTTACAATTTCTGTTGTTTTGTTGCCGTCTCAATACCATGTACTCCACACCTGTTCTTGTCTCCAAGCTAAAGATCTCTTTTTAATTTGATCATGATAATAAAAGCAAGAAATACTGATGCAGATCGGAAATTCAAAAGGCTGTCAAAAATATTTGTTCACATACAGCTTTGGTTGAAACCCACTTACCAACCAAAATGTATACATGACTATGTACGTATATCCCTCCGTATTTTGGAGCTACCATAGAGAGCTGCTAGAGTACAGTGGAATCTTTATCCAGAGATGTGGTTGTCGTCTAAATATACCAATGATATCCCCTGCATATCAGGGGCAGATCTAGGATTTTGGTAAGGGGGGCGAAAAAATTTTGGGGACTTTTTTTTTGCTAAAAAACATAAAATAAAGTGTAAAATGCATTTTAGTTAAAGTGTAGGGGGCTTGACATTTTTGATGCCGTATTCTCTACATTGATTGTCCATTATAAAATGATTGAATGGATCCAAAGCTATATTTACTATTTAATATATGTGTAGTGGAATTTGTCAGTAAAAAATGGACATGGGAAATTCCCGTTTTTTGTATGGTTTACTTTACAGATTTTTTGTTGTGAACAAGATATACGGCTATTCAATGTAATTTACATTACGACCGACACGAAGAAAAACAAACAAGAAATTTTTATCCATTGAAATGTTTGGTTGAAATGTTTCACCCAACAATGGAAGCGAGGGATACAAATCAACCAAAAGGCTACGAATGAATCGGAAACGAAAATGAAGTTGTGAATAACGTTCGACATATGGAGTCATATAGGCCACACCCAGCAGGCCGGTTGCAGTCGGGCTTTGAAAAAATTATTCAGTATATCAGTATATCAGTTCGACAAGAACAGACCTTCCGGTCAGATATGGGATTCACATACAATCCTCCCCCCCCCAAAAAAAAAAACACAAAAAATATACGCCCGGTTTTTTTAGAGTGTAATGGAGTATAATATTCTGTTGGGTGGAATTATGATAAAGAAGTCAATACGTCCTTGCTCAATACTTTGAAGGCGTCATCCTTAGCCTAAACATGTTTTACTGTAATCTGAATTTCAAAATGACTGAGTGACGGTTTTTTTTCGACGTACTTGTCAACTCCACCGTAGCGAATCACATAACTTTGACATAATCAATAATATATTACAGTGAATACGAGCGAAAAATATCTTTATAAGTGGAGAACTGTTGCATTAAAATTAAGGCATACACAGCAAAATTCACGAAGTCTAGGCTGATTATTAATCATAAGTGCCAGCAAAGGGGGGGGCGTACGCCACCCTCTGAATCCGCCACTGCATGAACTGCCACTGTCGTGTTTAATTGAGTATACTGTATAAGAATTTCTATATTTCATAATTATAATCATGATAATTAGAACATTTCCCTATAATGATATTGTAATTTGCACGAATGACATTTTTAAATTAATCATGTACACATATATTGCGCACGACTACTTATTTTACAAATACAATAGTTAAGACGAATGCCTAGGGACTCAGATCAAAAGTACGATAGTTCATCAATGTCGCCAAGAGGCAATTGACATGGAAATAGACTGATAAATTGGATTATTTTTTTTCAAATCGTTTCCTGTTTTAATAATCATTCCAATATTATTGCCCAATGTTGTCGTCTTACCATTGATGCAATTTGCTAAGGGACTTTTCTTTACTTTACGTCGATTATTCGGTGAGTTTTTTTACCCTCCGACTCAAAAACAAACCATTGCTACATATTATATACATATATACGTGAATTTCCCCTTGCTATTTTCTGACAATATTACTAAATTACTACACTTGATATGCCAATTTTCATCTTCTGACAATATTGACATATTGCTACAATTTCATTACTTAAACGACTGAATTGTGAATTATTAACAGCTTTTACATGGAATTGTCAATACTTTTTTAAAATGCGAATAAATAACAAATTAACTCATATTACACGACGCCATTACTATTTTATCAAAATGAAATTGCATATTATGATTTTGTTACCGTTCTCAGAAACAAATACTTGTAACATACTTCAACTTACTCTTTCAACACATTTGGAATCCCGAATTACGTTGGTTGATTTGATGACAATTGTGAATTTCTAAAACAAGTCTGTGTTGGTTCCCTATGCGATATGGTATAGGTCAGTGCAGAACGGTGACCTAAGTTGCTTACGATCCATATACGTCATATCGGACTATTGCGGATTGTTGTCCTATTAAATAATACGAAATCCTTATTCTTTTAAATACACTTTTCCTTTTGTACCCTCGAGACATTGTGAAAACTTCATACATACGAAAATAAACTCATCAAAGATACCAGGATTGAAATTTTGTATTTGCACTAGACGCGCGTTTCGTCTACAAAAGACCCATCAGTGATGCTCGAATCTAAAAAAGTTAAAATGGCAAAATAAAGTACGAAGTTGAAGAGCATTCAGGACTAGAAATTCCTACAAGTTTTGCAAAAAACAGCCAAGGAGTTCAATTTTTAAAGTAGAAAATCGTAAGTATTTCAAAAATTTAAAGTTTTGTAAAGCATTTTACGGGATCCAAATTTCTAATAAGAGCAACAACTAAATTTGTTAAAACCATGACGCCATTGACGATTTGTAGGCATTTTCCTACCTAAAGACGGTTCCTAAATGGCTACAAGTAGCAAACAAAACAAGTATTGAAAGATATGCTCTCTCTCTCTCTCTCTCTCTCTCTCTCTCTCTCTCTCTCTCTCTCTCTCTCTCTCTCTCTCGACGATTTGTAGGCATTTTCCTACCTAAAGACGGTTCCTAAATGGCTACAAGTAGCAAACAAAACAAGTATTAAAAGATATGCTCTCTCTCTCTCTCTCTCTCTCTCTCTCTCTCTCTCTCTCTCTCTCTCTCTCTCTCTCTCTCTCTCTCTCAACAAGTCCATTTATTTGTTTACTCTAATCGACTTCGAACCGATTTCTTATATATACATGTAATAATTAAAAGTTTGTTTCTCTATGCATAGTTTCCATGCATGTTCGTAACGTACACAATTGATTAAGCTTTTACTTCATCCAGAACCATTTGTACAACTGACAAAATAGACGAAAAATAAAATAATTTATTCAAGATTAGTCAGAAGTATAGATTTTCAATTTACCAATAATTGGTCCCAGAGGTTTTTCGTGCATATTGCATATATATTGTTGTCAGAACACAATACAATTTCCATCTTTTATAAAAGAAAATCTAAATTGATCGCAAATTTGGTCTGCTTTGTATTGGAGATTTTACTCAATGGGCATTGTATACGTTTTATAGTTTAAAAATTACAAGTAACGCAAAAACGCTTAAACTATCGTATTTATTTACAGTTCCGTTTAAACGACAACAACAAAAAAGATTTTTTTCAACTAAAAATTCAAATATGTAGAGATGATTTATTTTTGTGTCTTAGATTCGTTTCGCAAAAACATGATCGATTGTCATCTGCAGGTTTCCTTGTTCGTTGTCTGAAGGATCAACCTGGTAATGAATAGTTTATTGAGCAAAGCGTTATGCCTATAACTTTTACTTTGAATACTAATGTTAATTATCACGTTTTAATTACCCTTTTCATATTTTATGATGTTTCTTAAGTTATATACTTGATCGTTAAGTTGGAGAGGTATAGAGCTCGAATGTTTTCAATTAGTCTTACTAACCTTTACGTCTTGGTACATTTACAAGGAAAATTAGTTGTTCAATTTTAAGGAATAGTAGGTATAAATGTTAACAATTACTAGTAGTCGGTATGGAATGTCGGCTGCAACGTAACGAAGTATATTATTCAGTTTGAAAGTGTGGAGTTGGTTATCTCTAGACCACACAATGTTATTTGTGTTGGTTACCAATCTACCTAAAACATGTCATGTGTATAAGCTCTGATTACACGGATCTAAACACGTCCCATTCTACTTTCTGTGTTATAACCTTTCGGAATCTTCTGGTTTTGACGGATAAATACACACCTGACCAACACAAGTTTGCAGACTGAAATTTCACGATTGGCTGATGTAATAATAATCAGTTAAGAAAGTAACACGGATCATTGAAAGCAAAGCTTAAACATAGTATTGGCCTTTTAATGAGATTTGCTGTTTTCTAACAGCAAAATATTTTATATAATTTACAGTAAGCATATTATGCTTATTTTGTCCAATTTCAGGTTATTACGATCGGCTATTCAGCACAGCATCAGAAATGGACTTCAAATACAAATTGTTTGTTACCAATAATTACTGGATATTCTTAGTGGTAGTTGGATATATTCAATTAGTGGTCACGGCATCTTCTAATTGTCCGACATTCTTCAAACAAACTGGACGAAAGGACGAGGAAGTTAACGTAACAAAATCGAATCTACAAAACTGTGCACTATTTAATGACCTTGTCGATAAACTAGAGGCGCTCAATATTCTTATACCACGTGATACCTCTTGCTATTCATTATTGAAAGTAGGGCAGACATTTGGACAAAAAGATCAAGACTCAAATTCTCAGACTTTCAGTGTCACATTCCATTTTCAAGAAAATTTCAAAACTGGAAATATACCAGATCAAACGTCGATTGACGCAACAATGTGCACCACCGGAAGTGTAACCTATCAGGCTCAAGGGAGACAATCACATATTGAAAATGATACCAATAATGGAAATGATACTGTTGCCCTAGCAACGAGCATAAATGATGGAGATTCATCAGGTATGTTAATTTCATTAAAATCTGTTTTATTCGTGTATTTTTAAGTTTTTGAAGGCTGATATAAAAAAAAAATAAAGTCTTGCCTAACATATTGTTTGTTCATTATACATGTAATTTAGTTTTTTTGACAAGAAATAACAAATTTTAATTGGTACGGGATATGTTTCTTACATCCTAGTATCTTCATACATGTTGTTACTTTTTCTCCGCAAGTAGGGAACTATTCCCGTTAGACTTGGTACTTAATATTAGGACCAGGATAGTCTAGCAAAGTAGATAAACGAGATCATTTCCCCCCTCTGGGATACACAATTGTAGAGTTTAAATAAATCAAATTAAATAAAAAAAAAAAAAAAAAAAAAAAAAGAAAAGAAAGAAAAAAGACTGATACAAAAGGATTTCAGACACAGTGACCAATTCAAAAGAAATCTCAGAATAATAAAATTACGGTATCGTGGTTTTGACTATGTTCGACAAACTAAGCTCTATTATTTCTAGCACAATCATCTCTTTCGAAACGTATCGTTAAAAGAAAACTAAATATTTACTAGTATGTTATATACATATACACATTCATGGATCTACAATCTGTCGATACCTGTTACGTAACTTGGCATTACACAAGGTCATGTTTTTCTCTGGCTGTTTATGACGTCTTTACACTTAATCCATTGGAAGTTGGATGTATACGGATTGATAGTTTAGTCTAAGATGCATGATTTGTTTTAGTAATTGTTAGTGGCTTTGAACTAGCAGTCAGATAACTGCGAGTACTCTCAAATCTGTTCATACTGTCTATTTTTTTTGTCGAGATGTACAAGTACCCGGCCACGTCCACTTGTATTTTTGTCCATCTGATGAGTTAAGCCTTTTTCAACTGGATTTATAGTTCGTTCTTATGTTGTACTCTTACACCACTGTCACCGGTTAGGGGGAGGGTTGGGATCCCGCTAACATGTTTAACCCCGCCACATTATCTAAGTATGTGCCTGTCCCAAGTCAGGAGACCTGTAATTCAGTGGTTGTCGTTTGTTTATGTGTTACATATTTGTTTTTCGTTCATTTTTTATATTAATTAGGCCGTTAGTTTTCTCGTTTGAATTGTTTTACATTGTCTTATCGGGGCCATTTTTAGCTGACTATGCGGTATGGGCTTTGTTCATTGTTGAAGGCCGTACGATGACCTATAGTTGTTAATGTCTGTGTCATTTTAATCTCTTGTGGACAGTTGTCTCATTGGCAATCATACCACATCTTCTTTTTTACATATCATGAATTCAAAAAATATTGTATTTCACTTTCAGAATTATAAGGAATTTTAATAATACAAATGAAAACTGTAATTACTTTTAATTTATTTCTTTTTTTTAGGTTTGAGCCATACACAAGTCGTTGTGATAGCAACTTGTTCTGCGGTCGTTGGAACATTTTTCATATTAGCAGCTGCATTGAGAATAAGGTATTTTATGTTTCATATTTTTTGTTTGTTAAAAAGAGTGTAAGGAATGGTGCATTTTGTACCTAAATAAAACCAACACACAAATATCACACAATCACAAAACTATCAATATTCTCAACCGATAGGTACGTATTTTTTAATTCACCGTTTCAGAATACACAGTAATATAAAAAAAGAAGATGTGGTATGATTGCCAATGAGACAACTATCCACAAAAGACCAAAATGACACAGACATTAACAACTTTAGGTCACCGTACGGCCTTCAACAATGAGCAAAGCCCATACCGCATAGTCAGCTATAAAAGGCCCCGATAAGACAATGTAAAACAATTCAAACGAGGAGCATTCTTGGTAATATTTCAAAAAGCATACACCAAACCAATATTGTGATTGGTTTAAAACGTGATAAAAAAAAGAAGAGAGTTTGTTACTTGTCACTTGTTAATATAATTTTTTTTTATTTAAGGAATGACTGTAATATTTTTTCTGTCTATGAAGAAATAACATAAAAAATCTGGTGCACACTGAATAACGCGCGTAGCGGGTTATTTAACAGTGTGCCCCACATTTTTTATGTTATTTCAAATAGACAGAAAAAATATTACAGTCATTTCTTATAATTTAATTCTAATTCCATTTTAAACCGTAGAAAACCATGAAAAAACGTTGATGACGTCACGGTCACATGACTAAATTATGTCTATGGGCTCATAACAAAATAACGTCAGCCAATCAGAAGACCCGTTACATCCAAAATTAAATTATATATATATATACATATTATACATACATATATGCTAAGTCTCAGGATTAAATTAGTAACCAATAATAATGTCGATGACGGTGACTATAAAACTTCTAAGTAAAACGACATCTTTTAAACAGACTGAATTTATTGAATAATGTTATTTAACAAGCAGCCATTGAATCGCAATCTCCATTCTGTTATAAACAATTGTCAGGTTTATGACTAGAGTGACATATTATGCTAATAATAACTTTCGAGGCGTTAATTAATTTTACACTGCTGCAGAAGACACTAGGCATTTTGTTGTCATGAGAAACTAATTTCAGCAATCCATAATGTAAATTCTCTATACTCATTTTGACATGTAAATACAAAAGAACCGACTCTGAAAAAATACTGATAATTCTGAGTTGGTTTAATTTCAACACTGAATCTATATTACAATTATACAAAACTGTACTTTTCATATTACAGCGTTGATTAAATATTGAAATAGAATGAAATTCAAAACAGTGTGGCTGTGGCTATTGATTGACACATTAAATTCATCCATTGGCTGGGACAATTTAGGTGAACGTTTGTATGTAACAACCACTGCTCACTATGTACTTTTTAAAGACACTTACACTATTGGGTCACCAAAGGTTCTCAACACCTTAATAAAGTAATTCGAAAAATTAATCAGAAATAACACGATGTTTTGATTTATACCAATTATATAAATCAAAACATAAAGGTTATTCCTGATTAATTTTTCGAATTATTTTATAAGTAAAGGCGTTAAGAAACCTTTGGTGACCCCACAGTTTAAATGTCTATCGTAGGTACGTCGTGAACAGTGGTCGTTACAGACAAACGTTCACGTAAATTGTCCCAGTCAATGGATGAATTTAATGTGTCAATCAATGGCCACAGCCACACTGTTTTGAATGTCATTCTAATTGTCATTTTTGTAATCAACTGACGAGAGCTTAATATCCAGATATAATTAATTCGTTGAAAAGAAAATTAATCCTAAAAGAGACATTTTAATACATATTGTTTGTATACGATTAGCTGGCAGACAAAAGACTTGTAAGGATTGTTAGAGCTAATTTCCAAATGCATATAAAGTAAGACTTTGGTCAGCTTGCTTGCTTTGTTACAATCGTAATGGAATGACATCCAATCACATATATGTATAATATATGCAGGTTTAATTATGCCTATCTCTATTGTTTGCAGATGTGTCAATCTAAATTACAGTGTTTGAGCAAACGTTTATACAACCAAAGCAAGTAAGCCAACCAAAGTCTTACTCTACATTCATTATGAATATAGGTCTAAAATGTATAAATAAGTTCAAAAATACTTCATATGTATGTATTTCCAAATTTCATGATTAAGCAAGGCATACACAATATAATATATGTACAATGTCGACGGAAAATATAAAATGTATTTGTACGACCTTTGGAAACAAGACGAAAAAAGAGACTCGCCGACTTTTCTCCTGTTTCATATAGCGAGTACAAATAATTTGTCGTTTCCGACTATGAACATTAACTGAATGAAATATTCACAATACCGTGTCCTCAACATGGAAATAAAGCAAAGTATTATGGTTATACCTGTCTTTTTTACAATAATTGTCTAATTGTAGGACAAAAAGAAAACTATCTCCTGAAAAAGTGTAGTTAAAATACCTTGGCATGATTGAATATTGGTAAAGTTTATATTAAGATGAACAACATGCTATAAACAAAAAAATATAAATAGATTTAAACCCAAAAAATATCTTGGGAGATGAAAACGGTTCTTTCCACCAGAGACATATGTACACATCTCTGTTTCCACATTTTTCTGATTTGGCTGTCGTAAAGCTCCTTTCAGTAGACAATATGTAAACATGTTGGTATTGCTTCTTTTAGAAATTGTATGAAAAGAATTCGAGAAGACCAGCAAACCAGTAGACGTTCAAACAATTATCGACTTCCTTTAGCAAAAGGCCCTAACTCTCTTGAAGGACATTCTCGAAAGTCTTCTTCAACGCATAGTCAACAGGTAACAGTTTGGTTTTTAGAAGAAATTATATATTTTAATCATAATTTGTATGGTTTTTATTGTGCTATTAAAGCCACGTTAAATTGACGTAATTTGTATATCTGAACAATACTTTATTTCGCGTAATGCCTTTTTTAGTCCATTACGCGACGATTTAATTTCGCGATTTTACAATTTACTTGATTTAGTTAAATAAGGACAGATCAAAGTTAGAAAAATTCGCGACGATTTATATTCGCGTTATTTTTCTACTCGCAAAAGTCGCGAAAATAAATCGCTCGCGAAAATTAGTTGGTTTACAGTATTTGGCTCAACTTTCAGCTGGTCTATAAACAAAATATTTACCACATTGTAGTTCAATGAAAATGGACGTCACACTAAACTCCAAGACATGTAAATGAATTTAAAAAAAAACTAACAAAGGCTAGAGGCTCTGGACTTAGGACATACGCAAACATGCGACGGGGTTCAACATGCCTTGAGAGATCCCAACACTTTCCTATACCGCTAGCTAATGTAGAAAAAAGAAACACGTGCAGCAATACACAATAAAACTCAGTTCAAAAGAAGTTCGAGTTGTATGTTCATTCAAATGTATTCGTTTTTATCGATAATTGTCAATGAAAATAAATGATTTATACGGCGAAAATTCTGACATTTAAACATATATTTGAAATTATTCTATAGTTTTATCCATGTTGTGTCAATACAAATTTTACCCAGTAACCGCTACTTTTCTTTTCTCAATTGTATTATATATAGTTGAAAAGTTATTTTTTTTTAAATCTTATTTTGATTTTGAAAAAAGGTACAAAATAATGCTGAATGTAAGAAAGTCCAGAAAGAATCATTTTCCGCAGATGTTCAATTCATTATATTTAAAGACGAAGAACATTAACATGTTTTATTTTTTCCCCTCCTTTTATAGTTCTGTTATTTAAAATCTTTCAATTTTAAACAGTTTGTTTTAAAGCTTGTTATTTTGAAACCAAGTATCAAACATCCTTAATTTGTGCAAACCCCTTGCATTATGTTTTTGACAGCTGGGTTATGAATTGTCATATTTTCTAGAACAGTCTTCTCGACAAAGATGGTAGCACATTTCCAAACAGAAATTCACCAAGTGCCTGTCGTGAGCCACTATTACTTGATACAACGCCACGCCTTATAGTGACAGCGCCATCTACAGCCGCCAGTACTCCCGCGGACTCTCACAGCTTTATACAATTTATCGATGAAGAGTCAGACAACAATAGTCAGGTAATTTGCATCCCCCATATATAGGCATTATGTTTTTCAGTCTATGTGTTCGTCCGTCCGTTCGTCCGTCTGTCCCGCTTCATGTAAAAGTTTTTAGTCAAGGTAGTTTTTGATAAAGTTGAAGTCTAATCAATTTAAAATTTTAAATTAATAGTCACATGTTCCCTATATATGATATAATCTTTCGTATTGTAATGCCAAATAAAAGTTTTGACCCCAATTTCACCGTCCACTGAACATAGAAAATGATAGTGCGAGTTTAGCATCCGGGTACTAAGTCATTCTTTTTTTTTTAAATTGATGGCTTATTTATGATTCATTGTGACGAAGATGACTGACAATGCTTTGAACTGACATTTTAACGAATAAAAACGAACAGGAATTAAGCAAAACAGAATTAGTATGTCCAATATTATGACAATACATATTAATTAATTATATTATGAACAGACACACACACAAAAAAACGACCAAGAGGGAGAGAGGGACGTTTCCTTTTTGTTGCAGTTATCTTGTTTCTCCTGTCAATGAATGAAGCAGAATTGGGCAATCTTTTAATAATTTAACTCAGTTTACATGTAACTCGACTCGATTTGATGAGCTCAATTTTAGTACCATGCATTTTAGTACCATGGGTTTGATGTGGTGTTTTTGTTCATAGTTGAGGCTATTGTTTTTCGATGTTTTATATTTTAGATTTCAAATTTAATGTTTATAGTACCAATGACGAGAAAAAATCCCAATCCATCAAAATTAATTTGGAATCTTAAAAATGTTTTATTTACTATGAAAGGGGGACGCCGACGAATGATACCAGAGGGACATTCAAACTCATAAATCTAAATTAAACTTGCAATGCCATGGCTTAAAAAAGGAAACGACAAACAGACAAATAATAGCGCACAAGACACAACATAGAAAACTAAAGACAAAACAACTCCAACCCCACCACCAACTTGGGGTGATATCATGTGCTCCAGATCTAGAAGGATTAGCAGATCCTGTCCCACATGTGGCACCCGTTGTGTTTTATCTCGCCTTTTTTTCACATATTTGTTTTTCAATATTAAAAATTAGAAAGTTCCTTTAAGCCTAAAACCTAGTAAGATGGGTTAAATCAAAAGTTACAGCCGATTGCATTGAGTCTGTAGGTAAAGGTAATATCGTTGGTTAGCTTGCTTGCTACATTTGTAGCTTAACCGTGAAGTAATTATTGGGTAAGGTATACTACCCTCCTTGTGGAGTAGCCTAGTCAAACAGACAGCTAGATTGGTTATCTATCGGACTAGTCTACTTATAAAGAAGGATAGTTTACCTGACCTAATAATGACTTCACGGTTCAGCTAGCAATCAGACTAACTAAAAATATTAGCTTTGCCTACAAACTCAATGCAATCGACTGTAACTTTTGATTTAACCCATCTAAGGTAGTATGCTTATAGAGGAATAACCTAACAACACAATGCTAATAATGTTGTTTGGATGGAACTGGTAAAATCATTGAACTACATGCTATTTTTTGTACATCGGATGACCGTGATGTCTTTCCGGTGTATTGATGCCACAGACATTTCTTCCCACGTGAATTTTCGTTTTTGACTGATAACCAAATGCAAAATAACATTCCTTGTCTGATACAAGTGCTTGTGACCATACACAAGAACTTGCAGTCATCCGATGTTCAGTACTTCAGTACTTTGATTATTCCTGTTGTGTTCTTATAAGATTATGAATTGCAATCTAGCCAGTGTTCGTCTCCTGTCATTATAGACATGGATTGTTAGTTTTTTTTGCCGAACGTCGGAGGTTCCCTCCAGGAACTTCGGTTCATCTACCGCACAAAAACATCCGGCCTTTAAGGATGAAGACCTTGGTTAAGGGAAATAACTCTTATAATCATCAGTACGTTTGTGTCAACCATTTTCATAAATATATTCTAAGCTTCTAGGTTACATAGATTATTTTCAATCTGTTTCAGGTAAATGCTTAAAATACATTGATGAACTTGACTTTTACAAACGCTTAACTGATTTAAAGAGTTATCTCCCTGAACCAAGGTCTACCCCTTTAAATAGTTATTGAAAGTGGTCTTAATCACCAACTTACAAACAAACATGTAAACCACACAATGGACTTAAAGAGAATAAACAAACAATAAAAAATGTTTCTACTCTGCAACTAAATATAAACAGATTTATATATAAGAAGATGAGGTAAGTGACAATGAGGCAATTCTTCATCAAAGTCACAATTTGTCAAATAAGCCATAATAATGACATTATAGGTTAAAGTACGGTCTTCAACAAAAAGTTGGCTCACATCAAAAACAGGCAAATCCAATAACTAATACAAAATCAGCAAACATTGTTTAATTAAAAAAAAACTGTTCTGCGTGTTCAAGGTGGTACCCAACACTTTAACTAAAATTAATTTGGCTCGTTTAATTTTCTTAAAATTTTGAAAAAGTATTTACTTTGACCCTTTGACAAAAATATAAAAAAAATGAACAAATTTGAACAAACCGTTTTATCAGAAAAATTACACAGGTTATAATATAGCAGTTTGACAAACACTTATTTTGATCACTGAGAAGCTTAATATTCCCTTAACAACACAAAGTAATTAAAACGTTTAGCTGATTTTACAGAGTTATCTCCCTATAGTGTTAGGTACCACCTCAAAAGATCAGACAGACAAACATTTGAAATGTTAATACAGTTAAGGTAATACCTCAAAACCACCTTCTGGTTTGTAGCTTACAGAAAATAAAGTTAAAAAAAAAAAATTAAAACATGACCATGGCTTAGATTAACGTTAATATATCAAGACTAGTTTCGGTAAACTTGGTCAATAAATCTTCCACTATGTGCATTTAATTTTCTGAACACGGGTCGCGGATCGTTTGATTTGCTCTTTTTAATTTACGTTTGAAATAATTTTTAGAAAACTGAAGAAAAGAATCAGGATTCCGAAGAACCAGCATCGGAGGAAAATGAAACAGACATGATTGTTAAACCTTTAGATAAAAAGTCGATTGAAGACGTTTCCACATTCGACACTAAAGACAAAGAAGGAAATCCTGAAGTAGTTATAAATATTCAAGATAAAAGTGAAATTGAAAGTAATCACATTGGAGAAGATGATTTAAAGTTAAGTTGTGCAAGCCAGGAGGAGATTAGCGACATTTTACCAGTTTCTATGGCAGAATCACATTCTATTACTGTTGGACTAACCCAATCAGACGACAGTTTAACTTCTCACAATCCATCATACTGTTATGGCAACCAGGTTGAATATTCAGATAATGGAGGATATGGAAATGTCGGCTATTGCGCACAAGGACAACACGAAGAAATGTTTGAACACGAAACTATAATAGAAAACGATCCCGTGAACGGAGATACAAATGGAAAAACATTAAATTTTAACACACATTTTAGTGAAAATAATGCAACGTCATTTGAAAGAGACGAAATGAGAAATGCTTTCAATGATAAAATGAAAGCAGATAAAAATGACCATGGTGCTCGGCCATCTTTAAAAGACACACATAATGTGATTAGCCTAGACCAATACGAACAACGCCATAAGTTACAAAGACAAGGTAGAACTTTGCAACATACTAGTTCAATTGACAGTGATGCATATTAAACAAAAACATTTAACACTTACTCATATACCATGTATTCATCTATTTATAAAGTCGCCTTTTCAATGAGTAACTGAAAAAGGCGCACAATGATATATATTACCTTGTTGTTTTTAAAGGGTTCAATTTTTATACAATAGCCGTTCATTTATTTGATTAACTGTTATGAAAAATCTTAAAGGGCAGGTCATTCAGATTTTTATTTAAGGTTCAACTTTCATTCACGCTCATTTAATTGAGCGCTCTGTGTCTGAAAGACATGCTTGTGAGTTAAAACGAACATCCAGTAAGAGATTCTTTTATGTATATTGTACTTATATCTTTTGGAAAGATCTAAAATTGACTTACTCAAAACATTCTAATGCATTATTTGTTTTGGTTTATTAATGTTAACTTTATTTCAGTATAAGTATGTACAACCATATATTATGATTTCCATCTTATTTTGTTAGTGTTAACATTCGGTTTCAATCATTTTTTAACATCCGGTGTCAATCAACCGGTTTTAGTGCATTTTAATTTTTTTGTTAACGTGTGTGACTGTGTAAACTCTGATTATTTCCAACGAATTTACATTACTACATTCATAGGTGTGTACACATTGTTCATGTTGTTACGAATTTAAAAGGTTTGCACTTAAGTTGTTTGTATTCACTTTTAATTGTTTAACTCAGAAACAGCTGCTTGATTGTGTCATATAACTAAAGGACGAAAAACGAATTCGTTCGAATGGCAGTAATTTTATTTAAAAAAATTGAGGATGGAATTGGGGAATGTTTCAAACAGACAACAACCCAATCACAGAGCAATAAACGACCGAAAGTCACCAATTGGTCTTCAACACAGCGACAAAATCCCTCACCTGGATGCTTGCTTCATCTGGCCCCTAAACAAGTTCAGTGATTATACTTAACTCCGAAATATGTAAATGACCTAAGTATAAAAACCATACAAGACTAACAAAAGTCAGAGGCTTCTTACTTGGGACATGCGCAACCCTCTCACTATACCTCAAGCCAATGAAGATAAAAACAAAAACAAAAAAAAAACTCAAACACATACAGCAATGAAATCGTCAGACCGGATTCTATTTTTCCTTCATTTCTACAAGTTTGTTAAATCAAATGGTGTGAATCTATAAATATAAAAGATATTTTCCGATGTCAGCTCAATTGTTAAATCAGAAAGATACGGCTTGTTTTCCTTTTTTTAAACATATTATTCATTTAACCAATGTTACAGACAATTTCCATATTAATTTGATCTGAGCGGCACTGATGAATCTTATGAAGACGAAACGCGCGTCTGACGTATCGAATTATAAGCCTGATACCTTATATATTGAACTTATTATAAAATATATTTAGCAAATGAAAACAAACAAATTTGTTTGAAAAGATAAAAGGAGAAAAATGCTTTGACACATCTTCTAATATGCATCAATGATCTGATTAGCTGCGGAACTGTAGCTCATAGGTCCTTATGCTATTTTTTTATGGTCCGCAAATAGTTAAAAAAAAAATAGCATAACGATCTGTGAGATACGGTTCCGAATCAATGATCTGATAAGCGATTCAGAAGTAATATCCAGTGTCACTACCAAATACACGACAAACAGTTGAAGGGGAATCTATAAAATATATAGAGCAATAGATAATTTAGACGCTGTGCAACCTTTTTGTAGTTGTTTGTTGTTCAAATATATAATTAAACTGATGGAATCTTGTCGGGTGTCTCTGATTTTTAAAGTAAGCCCATTAAGACAATCAATTGTGTTTTATTTGGTAATACATATTCTGTGAAATTGTCATCTGATAACGTGCAAATAAACAGTAGTCTTGTATCATTTTTAATTTTAATTTCTTGTGTACAATTTGGAGTTTAGTGTTGCGTTCATACATGTAATCACTGAACTACATGTAGTATATATATTTGTTTAGGGGCCAGCTGTAGGACGCCTCCGGGTGCGGAAATTTCTCGCTGCATTGAAGACCTGTTGGTGACTTCTGCTGTTGTCTGTTATATGGTCGGGTTGAATTGTCTCTTTGACACATTCATTCCCCTTTCCATTCTCAATTTTATTTAGTAGTATCTACAATTTATTATCATGTAGTTTATTTTACATTTTGCTTCATTTTTCACAAATATTTAAGATACTTTTTCATTTTATAATAACAGAAACTTATGGCCCTTCTGGAGCACATGAGTTCATCCATGCTGTATACATAAATTAGGCCGTTATAGTTTTCTCGTTTGAGTTGTTTTACATTGCCATTTCGGGGCTTTTTATAGCTAACTATGCGGTAGGAGATTTGCTCATTATTGAAGGCCGTACGGTGACCTATAGTTGTTTTTTTTTTTGTCATTTGGTCCCTTGTGAAGAGTTGTTTCATTGGCAATCATACCACATCTTCTTTTTTATAAGTTATGATTTGGTTACGTTGGTCAATTTTTGGTTTTATATGTTGTGTTTTGTGAAACGTCATTTGTTTTCTCGCTCTTGTTCCTTAAGGATGTATTCTTCTGACTTTTCAGTCTCGTTTAGTCTCGTTGAAATATCGTTCTTGAATTATTTCCAAATTATGTGATACAAGTGAAAAATATCAATGAATTTTAAAAATATTATAATCAAACATAACTCTGTGAAAAAATTGTGCATTTACAACAAACGGTTTTTGAGTAATACAGTTTTCAAATTTTACGACCAATCAAGTCTGTATTTTTAGCCAAAATTTTGAGAAAATGGATGAGGGAAACAAAAAATGATTTTACAAGAATCATGTACATTCCATATCATTTTGGTCTTTTCAAATTTCTTAGATATGTATTTTTTCAATTATTTATAACAAAAATAGTTGAAATAATATGCATTATGTTGATAAAACTGAGAAAAATCACAAAAATAGAAAATTGACAGCATGGTAAATTTTACACAAAAAAGCGTCAAAATATGATAAAACTTTCTTATATTAACACCTACCTATAGTTTTTTTAAGTAGAATTTATTCAGATTGGTCCACTCCATCTTTATAGAAAGTATGAAAAAAAGTTTAATTGTGGAACTGTGCTTTTTTTTTACGATTATAGCCCAAAAATAGGTAAAAATCGATGAAAAATGGGAAAATCATCAAAATTGGGCATTTTCAAAGGACCGTAGCAAATAAAGAAGTGCACCACCATATGATTTTTTCTTCACCAATTATTTTGTTACAGTCTTATAAACCCAAAAATCAGGTTAAGAAAAAAAGTTTAATTCTAAAAATATTTGGCTCCTCAGAGGTATACATCCTTAAGACAATGGTGTATGTATCTGTCTTTTTAATTATTATCTTTTCTTTCTTGATTTACATATAACAAAGAGTATACCTTAAAAATTGTTTATTTTATTTTGAGGTTTTATTTGTAAGAGGAAGGCTAAAACTAACATCATGTAGGGGTTTATCACACAAACAAAACTGCAGACGGCATTGCAAAAACGAGAATTAAAACAAAACTGCAACTGGTGAAGGCTACTCGTGCAACACTTCAAACTGTATTTTAACGAGTTTTACATGGTGAACAAGAACTGCTTAACCGAAGCCCCTAAGACGAAGCCCCTTAACCGAAGCCCCTAAGACGACCTACGATTTTTGGTGGGGTTCAAATCATTCAGTCTTCTATATAGACTTCTGTGAACTGGTTCTTCTTTATTCGTTTCCTTCATTATTCATTGGGTTGTGATTTTTTTTTTTTTTCTCGATTAATGAATTTTGGATGTCATATACTATTAGTTCTTCCACCTTTATTTTAACCAACAAACAAATTCATTTGATGCATATTCTTCCTTTATTTGCCATTTTTATTTTAGTCCCTTATATATCCGATCGAGGTTTCTTTCTGAGATACTTATGTGTTTATTGGCATCTTCATCAACTAATCATATATATATACCCGGCGAGGGAAGAACCAAAAATTTGCGAAAGCAAATTTACAGATCTAACATTGTTGGGTTGATGTTCAGACGAGTATATATATATAAAAGCATCAAAGGTAAATTTAATACACATATTTTATAGTGTGTCTGTCTATGAATTGATGTTACACTATCATTTCAGATAAGGGTGTAGGTTGGTAAATATCTAAACATTTCAATCCACTGCATTTGTTTGCGCCTGTCCTAAGTTAGGAATCGGATGTTCAGTAAATGTAGTTTGTTGAAGTGGTCCATACGTTTTTCTCGTTACTCGTTTTTTTATATAATAAGATTAGACTTTATTAGAGTCTAGATTGGGGATTCTTTCATTTCTGTATTCTTGAATTTTTATGCCATTTTTCTCTATTCGTTTGCCCATTATCCTCGGTTTTGTAAACCCCATACCCTCAAGTAAAAACTGTTTCTGAAATGGTTTGTACGTTGTTTAAATTTTATGTCTGTTTCTCGAAAATGGAATTTTCTATATCTGTAAATACCAGGAAATAAACTCATCATAGATACCAGGATTGATTTTTTTATTGGCGACTTTCGTCTACTAAAGACGCATCATGTCAAAAAGGCAAAATAAAGTTTAAAGTTGAAGAGCATTCAGGACCAAAAAATCTTAAAAGTTTTGCCAAAGACAGCTAAAGAAATCTATTCCTGAAGTAGAAAAACCTTGGTATTTCAAAAAATCGAAGTTTTAAAGAGACTTATTAGATGTTTCCTGTATTCCAAGAGTGTCAAGGTCACACCCGTGAAAGTAGGCGTATATGGGACTGTCTATTAGGCTACATTTTTATCATTAATACCCAACTCCTTAAATATTTCATAGTGCCGTCAAACTTTGTAAAACCTTTACATTTATACATTTTAATCCATGTTTGAATATCTTTCTATTTTCAATTTAGTGAATTAGATAAACATATCAGTTAATAAATTTTCTTACGTTTGTCAGATAGTTTAATAGAAAATGAATGAAAAATTCGTATGATTGTATTATTCTTTTTAGATCATGTCATAATATGCAAGCATTCACTGGCGTAGCTAGGTCATTTTTACGTGTACGCCCGAACCTCCGTGCGGGGCCTAAAGGCCCAAGCGGGTCCAGGCCAGAGAACCTGCTGGTAGTGGATTAACGGAGGCGAAGCCTCCGGAAGTTTAAGAGTTATCGAGAATGACATAGCATTTCTCATATTGAAAACGGATCAATTACAACATTCTTTAGATTCAAAATGGTTTATTTTTTATGTTTAATTTATTCGTTGTGTTTATTTAGAATCTAATGACTCTCATTGGCTTAACTTGGAGTAAACGTCCAAACCAGTTACTTTAAAATATGATTAAAGGGAACCGTGGGGTAAAGCACTCAATCCACAAAGCACATTTTTATGTGCAAATGTCGTAAATGAACACGAAATAATTAATTTTCTGGGTTGTTCGGGTGCAATACTAAAAGGAGAAGGCCCAGTTAGACCCCTTTTTGGCCCCAAAATATAGCAGTTTTACAAAATTGTTAAAATATAATTTTTTTAGCTGTTTAATGGAAAGTAGAATAATTCTGTTACATAAATATTAGCTGTTTTTGACAATACAATGCACATGTATCGGTTACTAGCATAATTAAGTCATGGCTCTAAATTACCAAATCTTCGAAATCTTAACATTTTGTTTATTTTTTAGTACGGTTTCCGTCTGAAATGGAAGTGACCGCAATTGTGTTCATTCTTTATAATATTTGATAGATTTTTCATATTCAAGCTTGAGTTTGAGCGTCATTAATGTCTAAATCAGTTCAAATCTTTCACATAAACTAATTGAATCGACTGAAGTAGACACTTAATGTAAGTGTTTAAAAAGTGTCCAAAATCTTTCATCAAATGAACCTGCATTTTGAGGATAAAATCGGTCCTTACCCTACTCCCTTGTAAAGAGTTCTTAATAGAACCCTGGTTCTCGCCTATGATTTCTCCCCGCGAAAAGTATATTCATTTATCAGTCCATTACAGGATTTAAACGAATGAAATATTTTCTTTAGATATTTTTTCTTGGTCTGGAATATTAATTTCTGCACAAGTTTCATGACAAAATATGGTCATTGAGTAGTGTTAAACAGAATTAAGAATGAGCAATAGGTTCCTGATATTACTAATTTGGCAAATAGGTAAATAGCAAGAACGCAAATATAAAAAAAGAAACTTACGGGTGTGATCCCTCTAATTACAGAATGATAGAACACAGTACAAAGGGAAGTAATCCAAAACTTACAAGACGCAGAATTCACATTTAAGGATAATAAGAATAAGAATAAGAACTTTATTAGTCTAAAATCCAAACAATAGGATTGTTACTAAAATACAAAACAAAAACACAAACACACAGACAGACAGGCATATTAATTACAAAACAATAGACATGAAACACTACAAACATGTAGCATTGAAAGAAAAAAAATTGTAGATTGTTAATATTAATTATAATACTATTTTTGACAGCATGCCTCCTCTTTAAAATTATTAATTCAAATATTATACTTATATATAACATTCTAAGTTGAACCATCAATTACACAGTTCATATATTAACATTATAATTGTTTCTCTCATTATACATTTCACTTATATTGTTAACAATAATAAGTAAAATATCACATTCTAAGCAGGAAAATATAAAATCAAATTTGTTTTCATCACTCATTGAATTAAAACTGGGGACAATATTAGAAATTTCACTAAACATTTTGATCCTAGTTTTATAATTTCTGAACATGTTATGATAAAATGAAAGTCATCTTCTACCTCTTTATGACATAAGATAAAAACACTGGACACTTTTAATTTGCAAAACACTCATTTGCAAATCCGCCGCCGCCTCAAACAAGAGCTACAATATCATGTATATAACCAAAATGTGCGGAATTACATGGGATTCAATAATTTTATTGGTTTTTTACTATTACTTTCATATTTATTTTGCAATTTGAATTATAAAAACATGGGATTTTCAATATCCCATGGGACAGGGCAAAATCCCATGGGATTTACCATTATCCCATGGGATTTTGGTTAAATCCCATGGGATTTTTTTTTGTCCCATGCCCATGGGACTATAATTATCCCATGGGATTTTTAATATCCCATGGGACAAAATAAAATCCTATGGGATTAAAATTATAAATATATATATATAAATATAAAGTTATGTGTATGTTACAATGAATGCTGTTTGGTAGTAAAATGTTTTAAATGTATTCAAGTTTTTTTTATATTTTTTATATATACATATATATAATTTTTTTTAAATTTTGTCACAAACATGTTTTTTATTTGTTTATATGACAATAAAGATTATTCTTATTTTGGAATGTATAATAATAATATTTTACAGTCAAAGAATATAGTCCTTTCACTGAAACAAAATGATGAAATTTCTAAATAAATGAAAAAATATTGTTTTGAAATCTTTGTCTTGTTTATTCTATTATGAAAAATAGAACTGAAAAAATATTTCATATTCTGACTGAATAGTTCACTCTTTTCATGAGGTAAGATTTTCTTTGTTATAGGTTCATTGCAATACTTGTATAGGCAAACGATTTGAATTATATATAACTTTGTGGTGTACATAATAGTATGCTTATATTTGCAAATTTATAATATAAACACTTTTTGTTAAAGTTTTTGCTTTCTTTATTCACAACTTGCTATGTACAATTATTCAGTCCACTATATAAGAGTGAAGTCAATAAATAATTTCATTCACTAGAATATTCCTGCAATTCTTAGACAAAACATTTTTTCAATCTGTTCTTCAAAGATCTTCCTCTGTACATCTTTATTGAATTGAGAGATTCAAATGAGAAGACAAAGCAAGTTTATTTGGACAACAACATTCTAATATCTTGTTCATTCGTTCCATCTTTCAATTGATAATTACATTGTTGTATTTATATGATCAAGTTCTTGTGCATCAATGATCGTGATGATATGACTCCTTTTTGTTTATAGTCATCATGTTGAAATTTCCTCTTTCAAATAAATGTAGGAAAAAACATGTTCCATTTCAAATTAATAAAAAAGTCGCACTATGGAGAAAAATATCAGCTTTAAGTTTTCCGTTCAGTATTGATCTGTGAATGATGACCATGAAAATCCAGATTTCTGACCTACAAATACACAAACTCAAAAATTATCAGTGAAGAGATCAATAAAATGGCTATTTTATCATGTTTATGATTAATATGATAAACTTTCATTTAAATATTCAAGTACTAAATTACAGAAATCGCTTAAATTTTATAATAGTTTAGTTAAAGTACAGCTTATTTAAAATTATAATAAAAAATATAGGCCACCGTTGAGTTAAATAAGATATTACATTTTTAATGCCAAAAAATGGCATTTTTGCACCAAAGGGAGATAATTTGGAGCTTTTTCAATGATATATGCATTTTAAAAGTCATCTGGGGCCAAACCGAATTGATTGTTTTGAATGATTTGGTGTACCATATGATAAAGATATAAATAAATTGAGTTATGAAAAAAAAATATTAAAACATTTTTCTGAAATTGTTATAGAGCCTCCTTAAATGTCATTTGATCTCTATTGGAGAAATGTCTCATTGGAAATCAGACTGCTAAGTGTTTCTTATTTTTATATCAACCCAGCCATATTATACCTGTCTAATATCAGGAGCTTGTACATAGTTCAGTGGTTGATGTTGGTTCATACCCGTCATTTTTATTTTTCATAATTTTTTGTTTTTATAAATTAGTCTGGTATATTTGACGTTTGAATTGATGCTCTGTTTCAAATTTGGTTAGTGTTGACTTTTATAGATTACTATAACATGTATAGGGTATGGGTTTTCTCATTACTTACAGGTCGTCAATGGCCTCTAATAAGTAATTACAATGCTTACATCCACTAAATTGAACTCTGATGGATAGTTTTTTCTTTAATCATACCACATCTTATTTTAATAAATATTTAATTATTATTCAAGGACAAAAATTTTTATAACAGTGGACTTACCATTTAGGCTTTGTTGACCTCTGTAAATCTTATTTTGTTGATAATTTCTTCTGTTTATAGTTTCCCCTTTATCTTTCATGTTCTTGCCCTACACATAAAAGGGTAAACATCATTTAATGACAAAAATAACTACTACATGTATTACATAATTAGTAGGCAACTGAAAATTTTGTCTTATTTGTATATAACATCAACTTACTCATCATTCTTGCTGTTCAATATCATGAATATTATCATTATTCTATGAATATGAGGTCACAGTAAAATTAACCTTGGCAGGCAGACATCTTTTTTTATTTGATACCTTGTAGTCATTCCATACAACAAGTAGACCTATGCTTAAAAAATCTAAGGCCAAAATTAAAAATATGTTTGTTTCCCCTCCCCCCACACGGGTCAAAAATAAGCGCCCGGGTCAAAAAATTATTTTCCACAAAAAAATCGAAATTATTTTTTTCCTGAAAATAATTTGTTTCCATTTTTGGAAAGTGCTTGAAAGCAGAAGGATTGATAATCTAAATAAATACACTCAAATTGAGCACAAACAACTGATAAGTGGCCTGGACTGGACAAGTCAAACCATTCATGTGACCATGCTATGACAATCACATCCAGTTAAAAAAAACTACAGGCTCTCAAGAGCCTGTGTCGCTCACCTGTTAATGTGTTTACTGATGTCGGCCATCTTCGTTGGTAGGCGGGGTCATTAGACACTTTTTTTTAAATAGATACCCTAGAATTATGATTGTGGCCAAGTTTGGTTAAATTTGGCCAAGTAGTTTTAGAAATGATTTTTATACAAGTAACAAAAATGACGAAAAGTTGTTCAATATTGACTATAAAGGGCAATAACTCCTTAAGGGGCCCTCTAACAATTTTGATCATGCTGACTTATTTGTAGATCTTACTTTGCTGAACATCATTGCTGTCTACAGTTTATCTCTATCTATAATAGTATTCAAGATAATAACCAAAAACTGCAAAATTACCTTAAAATCACCAATTTTAGGGCAGCAACCCAACAACAGGTTGTCCAATTCAACTGAAAATTTGTGAGGGGATATATCTTATTCTGATGGACATTTAAATCTTGAAAGATTTGCCCTAAATGTCTTAGTTTCAAAGATATAAAGCAAAACCTGCATTTTACCACTATGTTCTAATTTTAGCCATGTCGGCCATTTTGTTTGGTAGGCTGGGTCAGCGGACACATTTTTTAAACTACAAACCACAATGATAATTGTGGCCAAGTTTGGTTAAATTTGGCAAAGTAGTTTCAGAGAAGAAGATTTTTAAAAAAGTTACAAAAAATGATGAAAAGTTGTTAAAAATTGACTATAAAGGGCAATAACTCCTTAAGGGGTTGACTGACAATTTTGGTCATGGTGACTTATTTGTAGGTCTTACTTTGCTGAACATTATTGCTTTTACAGTTTATCTCTATCTATAATAGTATTCAAGATAATAACCAAACACTGCAAAATTTCCTTAAAATAACCATTTCACAGGCAGCAACCCATCAACAGGTTGTCCAATTCGTCTGAAAATTTCAGGGCAGATAGATCTTGACCTGATCAACAAGCTTTGGTTTTTGAGTTATAAGCCAAAAACTGCATTTTACCCCTATGTTCTATTTTTAGCCATGGCGGCCATCTTGTTTGGTTTGACAGGTCACGCCACACATTTTTTCAAACTAGATACCCCAAGGATGATTGTGGCCAAGTTTGGTAGAATTTGGCCAAGTAGTTTCAGAGGAGAAGATTTTTGTAAAAGTTTATGGACGACGGACGCAGGACGACAGACAACGAACGCCAAGTGATGAGAAAAGCTCACTTGACCTTTCAGGTCAGGTGAGCTAAAAAAAACCTGCCTTCCTGGTCTGTTTACAAAGGTAGACCCGGGGGAGGGGAAACAGACATTCTTTTAAATGTGGCCTGATAAAATGACAAAACCAAGAAAACTTATCATTGACGAAAGAACAATAAAATGCGGTCATGGTTTATATATGAATCTGCCATTCAGACATGCACACCTTACAATTGTTTCATATAGATCTACCAAATATAATCTACCTGTAACTTTAAACATATGATAAACTGACAAAACAATGCAGTGTTTCATTGACCAATGAACCATGCATGAAAATGAGGTCAAGTTCATATAAAATATGACAGACAGCTAAGTGCATCTTACAATTATTTCATTCACTAAATAAAGGGGCCTTATTGCTTACAGTATCCGGAAAATAGACCAAACCACAAAAACTAAATATTTTCAAAGTTCCTTATACCCTGCCAATTTGTTATGGTTGTGCCTGTTCCAAGTCGGGATCCGATAATTCAGTGATTGACGTTTGTTTATGTGTAACATATCTGTTTTTCAATTTTTTTGTACATAAATTAGGTTGTTAGTTTTCAACTTTCAACTTGGCTAACATGTGTAAAATCATACAAGTGTTGGGAAAACAGGAAGTTGTCGAGTGATGAATCTGAAAATGCATCACACGGTATAGCTGACTTATTTAACCCTGAAACCAAATTTCAGAAATCCTTCTATTGTAGTTCCTAAGATAAATGGGACGAAAAATATTCATCGGACGGACTGACTGACGCAAGGATGGATGGACAGACAGGGGTAAAACAGTATACCCCCCCTTTTTTTGAAGTGGGGGCATAATTTTAATACGGGGCTATAAAAACCCATGCAAGATGTCAAAACAAAAAGAAGTAACCTAATTCTTACTTGTTAGGGGCTATTTATTTATTGTCGGTTATACATATAACAATACAACATATTAAAGGTCTGTAGAGCTTTTATCCGACATACATATATGACAAGCACAATACATTTTGCTCATCACTGAGATAGTAGTCTCAGATAGAGGGAGGCGGGGTCAACCAAACTCCCCTATTCAATCTGAATGCAGGACAGAAAGTCACAGTCAAAAAGTCACACTTTAGTTTTGAGATTATTTTTCTTTGAACAAGAAAACACTCTTTTTGTATTTTTCTTGAAGTTTTATACATGAACATGATGTAGCAACTTTAAATTAACATTTATTAAAAACAAATAAATCAGTGCATTAGCTTTGCGCACATTACCATTACATTTGCGCACAAAAATCATTACGTTTGCGTGCAGCTTTTGATTACATTTGCACTCATTTTTTAACATGTAAATATAAAAAAAGATATAGTATGATTGCCTTTTACAGCTGACTATGCGGTATGGGCTTTACCTCGGGCTTTGCTCATTGTTGAAGGCTGTTTGGTGACCTATGGTTGTTAATGTCTGTGTCATTTTGGTCTCTTGTGGACAGTTGTCTCATTGGCAATCATACCACATCTTCTTTTTTATATTATGAACAATTTCCTAAAATTAAAAATGAATATATGTAATAAAAAGAAGATATTTCAAAATCTTTTTTCATTTATATTCAATCAATTGTCAACAAATTGTTTGTGACTTTTTGTCCTATCAACTTTGTTACTTTATGCCTGAGTTTGACATGTGTTTGACTTTTTGTCCTGTGACTTTTTGTCGGAATGTCCTGTGACTTTCTGTTCGTTTACCTTCCATCTAAATCAGTGAACTGAATAATTGTTTTTTGCAGAAGTCCGGGGAGTGTTAAAAAATCACATGTGCAAGTTGAGAGTCAACACTTACACAGGGACTACACAATACTTTTTCAGAATGTCAGCAAAAAAGAGTCACTGGTGACAGGGGAGTGTAACCGATGAATTGATCCTGAATCAGATAAGATTTTCCCGGTACGTCTAAACACCGCTCAGGAGGACTTCCTGGGTGCACACATGCAGGACATACAAAGTGCACTCATGGCAGACCCTATATAGTCGCCGTCGTATCTGCACACATGATGGATGTATATATTCGTTATAGATCGTCATACACTTCTCATGTTAGAGTTAAATTTGCAAGCAACCTCTTAAGATTTTAAAATAATAATGCTACTAAAAATATATTATTTCCCCCAATTTTCGCAATTTTTTCGCCATATAAAATATTTAGGCGACTGTGCTTTTAGTGAATATAAACGATTACGAGGCCTCACGAATAAATATAAATATGAAATATACAGGAACATCGATTAGCATAGATCGAGCAGCAGAGTAAAAAAACTTCCACATAAATCTCGAAGTTATTTACGCCGGATAATATAGAGGCTTGTATAGGGTATATTGGGATACGGGATATTTGCCATTTTAATTTTAGGGATATGGGATATTTGTCCTAAAAGTAAATGGGATATGGGATATTGATGCATTTATAAGGATATTGAATTTTTAACATGAAAAAAAATAAGTGGAATTTATAAGTTAAGTACAGAAATATTTACATCACACTTGATAAAATTGCCCAAAAAAGTTTAATATTAAAGGTAATTTTAGTGCTTTGTTGATTTTAATTGAGTTTATGGTCGTTTTATTTAAAAGTCATCCAAACCCAAGCGAAAAGTATTGATCTATTTTATATGCTCATATGTACTGATAATTTTAAAAGTATTTGTTTTGCTTTCCATACTTCGTTCCTTATTGTTAATTTTCCTTTTTTGTATGGTGATGTTCCTTTGGCACTATCTTAAGGTGTTTGTATATCACAACTCCTCAGCTATGCCCGTGTCTGTTGTAACGTTTTGGATTTTAATGAACGAAATCTATGTATTACTGGTGAATTATTAAGTCAGGGATTTCGTTACCACAAATCTTTACTATTAAAATTCTAGATTTGGTTTTGAAGTTTGGTTCTACCTGTAGAAAACTTATTTCAAACGGGATAGCACATCCTCATTTTTACGGAGATGTTGTTTACCGTGCCTTTGGATGCTGGATATGTAATGATTGATAATTTAGTCTCAGATGCATTACTTTTTATTAGTTGTAATTGGCTTTGAACTAACTGTCAGTAACTGCGAGTACTCTCAGAACTGTACTTAGTGTCTTTTTGTTGATGGGATGTACAAGTACTCGGTCACGTCCACTCTCTGTTTTTGTTAGATGTATTTCTATTTGTATCCATCTGATGAGTTAAGCCTTTTTCAACTAATTTGTATAGTTTGTTCTTATGCTGTACTGTAACGCCACTGTCCCAGGTTAAGGGGAGGGTTGGGATCCCGCTAACATGTTTAATCTCGCCACATTCTGTATATATGTGCCTGTCCAAAGTCAGGAGTCTTTAATTCAGGGGTTGTCGTTTGTTGCTGTGTTACATATTTGTTTTTTGTTCATTTTTTTATACATAAATTAGGCAGTTAGTTTTCTCGTTTGAATTGTTCTGCATTTGTCATTTCAGGACCTTTTATAGCTAACAATGCGGTATGAGCTTTACTCATTGTTGAAGGTCGTACGGTGACCTATAGTTTTTAATTTCTTTGTCACATGGTCTCTTGTGAAGAGTTGTCTCATAGGCAATCATACCTCATCTTTTTTTAAATTATATGCTCATATGCATTGATATTTTTCTTGAAATAATCATAGATTTATGTTAGATGTATCCATCTGATGAGTTAAGCCTTATTGTGTCAATGTTTTTATTTGTTTTGATACTTTATATGATTACAGGATATTTTCTAGTGTTTTACCTCTTATTTTTTACGTGGTGAGGATCTTCAGAGGTCTCCACGTTTCACAGATTGCTCTGATGTGCAACGGCTGTTTTGCCAGGCAAGCTGGGGCCGAGGGACGTCAGAGCACGTCTCATATCAAAAAGTAGATATTTCGCCGTATAAACTATGTTAATAACGAATAATTACTAAATACCCACTTTTTGATATGGAACGTGCTCTGACGTCCCACAGTACTAGTCTCAGCTTGTCTGGCAAAACAGCCGGTGTATGTCAGAGCAATCTCGGACAAGAGACAGGGTTGAGTCCTTCTGTTCTTTCCAACATAGGTTAACGTGTAGGATGAAGTTTCTTATCAATGAAAGAAGAATGCTATCAAAATGAAATTTTACTGTCATATGCATCACGGTTTGAACAATTAAAAAAAAGTCTGAAATTAGACCCCTTACACTAAATTTATCGTTTAAGATTACATAAAAGAGATTGTTATACAAGGCTCTAAGATGGAACACTTAATCATCTTTTGGACACTTAACACTGGAAGTATGCACTGTAAATTTCCTTTAACACAGTTTGTTTTCCCAGTCAAAATTGTTGACGTTTTGATGATAAGGAAAAAAATGGGATTGGGAATGAATTTATAATGATTTTTTGGGATATTTCAAAATAGTTTTAGGGATATGAGATATTTGTAAAAAATATTTATTGGGATATTAGGGGTAAACATTATAGGGATACGGGATATTGGGATAAAAACTTACTGGGATATGGGATATTGATACCCCCCTAAACAAGCCTCAATATAGACTGTGCTCCTGAATAAAGTTGTCAAATACATTAATTTGTGTTTTTTACTTCTACAAGAAATTTGATTCAAATGCTAATTACGCACCATTTGCTGAGCAGAGAATCATTCTAAGCCAGGAACCGTCTATACTAACGAGGCCCCTCATGGGGGGGTCCTAGTAATCACATAATCACCATTTTTTTGCCAATATAATCACATAATCATTAAATATTTGCTTATCTTTAGTAATCAAATAATCATAAACTAAAAATACAGTCCTAGGTAATCAAATAATCATGAAATATTTGGCTTAATAATCAAATAATCATTAAAAAAACGGCCAAGTAATCACTTAATCAAAAACCCCATGAGGGCCCTCACTAACTGATAACAGTAAGAATAGAAAGTCTCTGTAAAAAGGCAGTCAATCCTAACAGAACTGTATTAACTTAATGATACATGTACATCAAGTTCCAGCACCTCACCAAGCACCCTTGCCTTGCATACTGAGATGGCAAACTGGTGTGTGTCAGTATTTTAATATAAAACTGCGTAGGTTCATATCGTTTGATTCAACGTTTGTTTGGTTATTTTTTAAGGATCGTTGTAAAATTATATCTAAATCTTTGTTAAAATACGATTTTAAATTGTTCAATTCTTTCTATTTCATAATTTTGTCAAAGTCTACTTTTTAAAGTTTTAAATTTTACAGAAAAAATGAATATTCCATTTTGATTTGAAGAAAATCTTTTTGAACTGTCATGACATGGTGTTGCAAAGCTGATTACAGGTAACTATAACATACAGTAATTTTCCATTTCGACAGTGCGTGTATTCTCGGGTGTGTATTATAACGTATAGTTTTCTAGAGAACATCCTGTCTACGTGTAATACAGATTGATGACATTATACAACATTTCTTTGGTTAAATGTGATAAGGTATCTGTGTCCATTCCCTATTTCAACACCACTAATTTTTCGAAGAAAAAAAATCAAAAAAAAAATTATATGAAATTAAGAAGAAAAGTAGCAAATATAAACTTCAGTAATTGCGCATTGAGTAAACATAATTCCAATATTGCATGAACAAATCCGTGAGAAAACGTATATATACATGTATGAATAAAGATGTGTTTTAAAAGACCTATTGGCATTATTTCACACTAGGACCTAAGATAACTAGAACTAAGCAATGGTTGATCCAGAAATTTTCATAAGTGGGGACTCATTGACTGCCTTAGAGTGTTCACGTCCAGTCATGCTTCCGTGATTCCCTATATAATCTACCATTTGTTTCCAAAGATTTAGGAGGGGGGCTGGTACACACATATATATATAAATATACCTCTGCGGCGGAGCCAGCCATTTGAAAAGGAGGGGGTCTCAACCCAGGACAAAAGGGGGAGGGGTGGTTCCAACCATATGTCCCCATTCAAATGCATTGATCGTTCAAAAAAAGGGGAGGTTCCAACCCCCGAAACCCTCCCCCTAGATCCGCCACTGATACCTAGTATGCATATAATTAAGAACAGCTTTGAATATATGCATATAAAATAATGGTACGTTTAAAAACCGTTCAGGATCTCCTGGTTGCACACAGGACATTAAGTAACTTAGGACATATATATATATATAATAGTAAGAATTCAGGGTATACATTCGATAACTAACATATTTTATAATTTTGTTATTTTTGTTTTGATAAAATCAGAGACATATAATACATGTATTGAGACATATATAATATATGTGTCTCTGAAAAAATCAAACCATCTTTAAAGAAGTTATTTCAGTTTGAATCGACTGTCTTTTGCATTAGAATTCCAAAACGTTAATGTTATTTACAAATGCCCATCTTCGCTAGCCAAGGGTTACGATCCACTCCCGTTCTCTTCACCCTTGGCAGATTGAGCTAACATTTGTGATATCAATGTTGCGCCATCTATCGGAAGATTAAAGTCAAGCCCATTCCGAATACATTATTCTTGACCAATGGTAGCACTTGAACTCTTCAATTTGGAGATATAAACACGGTAGCGTCTAGATTCTACACACTTGGTAAAGCCGGAAACGAAAATATACGTCAACATTCATGCATTTGTGCATGAAACATACACAGGAACTTCTATTAGTTGATTAAAAACATTCAAGTTGTCACTAAATATAGTCGTATGTTTAGTAATGTAAAGACATGTTGCACAATAAACACGTGGCAATTGTTTACAAACACTTTCTACATTTACACGTGATCATGTTATAGACGCTTTTTGATTGGATACAGTGAGTTTCTACTGCAACCAATTAAAATCCTTTCCTTGTGTCTCTGAAATTTTATCTCAATCCGCCAAGGGTGAAGAGAACGGGAGTGGATCGTAACCCTTGGCTAGCGAAGATGACAAATGCCAAAACCTGCAAGAAAGAAACATTTATATTCGGTGATTTTTACACTAAACGTTTTCGTAATTTGTTTTAAAAAATATTAAAAAGTACATGTACATCGTTTTTTCAAGATTTGTATAGTAACTGGTTTAATTAAGTCCCCTTGATGAAATTTAAATTGCGAGACGCTAATTAATAAACTTAACCATGATCTATCTATCGGCATGCGTCGTTATTTGGGATACGTCACGGATGACCAATGATCATATTCAATACGATATACCAATCATCATTTGAATTTGGTCAATTGATCTTTAATAATTAGGACTAATTGGTGATGGCAGAGAATAAGTCGCTGGTGATGGTTAAAAACACATAGAAGTAAACTTTGCAAAAAAAAAGGTTTCCTCGGAAAAAATTATGAAAATATATGAATATGCTAAATATTTTTTTTTCCGAAATAATAATTAAAGACGTTTAGAAATAACAAATTTTCACAGTTGGGAAATTTTCAATTCAAGTTATTTCATTTTGAAAACGTTGAGAAATATAGATCTTATTATATGTTAAATGTGGGCCGCTTGGAGATCAACTTGTGAAACCCTGCATAATTAGGGTTTGTCTACTTTCGTCTTTTTATATTGCCAAACATTCTATAATCAAGGATTTGTACAAGGCCTTGTTATAATGAATATTATCGCCAATATCACCATAATTAAATAAAGAACAGATACAATATTCGCCTAAAGAGTTTGCCATCTAACAATTCAAAATGAAATGTTGAGTCGAAACTGAGGTACCAAATCTATAAAAAGAATCACTATTTTAGTCGAAATTAAACTGTATATATTCTTTTTTCAAAACTCCTGAAATAATTTAACATTATCTATAGAGAGCTTACATATGCAAATCTGTTTAGAAGTATGTGAGCGTAAATAAAATTTGTTTATTACCCCCCCCCCCTTTTCCTTCTATAAAATTTAATTGTAAACGATTTTCGTTCTTAATTTGTGTTTGCTCATTAACTGGGGTTCATGCTGTCAAAAAACAAAAATGTCTCCTTGTGTGAAAGTTATTGATAAAAAAAAAATTGAAGCTTCCAGAAGAATAACGGTACGTCTAAACACCGCTTGAAGGACCTCCTGATTGCAGTCATGACATACGAAGTGCACTCAGGACCCTTTATAGTCATCGCACACAGGATGGATGCATATATTCTTTATACGCTTCTTATTTTAGAGTAAAATTTGGTAGAATTTGAAATCGAACTTAGATAGATATGTTTCATTTGTAATTCTTAGAAAATAATAAGGGCACGTGTCACTGATTACACAACTACTGAGCCATGAATTATCCAATCAACAAAATTAATTGGATTATCTTTATTGTTGTTTTATACATTGTGTTGTTAGTACAGTGTGACCATGCGGGAAGTAATATTGTGACGTCTAGAATGAATATCACGATGTTTTAAGATTTTCGTCTTTTATTAAGATTTCGTTCCATAAATTTTTAAGTTTTATTCTTAATTTTATTATCATGTCCTGGACCAGTAATTAATTCTTTGCACGAGTTTGAAAAGGGAAATAAATGTTCATACTTTAAAAGAATTTATATTAATTAAAGTTTTGTATATGGAATCCGTTCTAAACGGTAAAAGCCGTACTTTTCAAACAATCAAACTCATATACATGTAGTTAGATGTTATTTCTCATTTTTATCGAACTTGTCCAGGAATTTTATTTTTGAGTGATACGAATATTTTAAGAAATCCGTTTTTATTAAGTTTTTTTTCTCTAATTAGACTCGTTTTGTCCAGTTTCACAAGCCTGAAACGAATTTCAATGCGAAAATAAATTCTGAAAATGAACTTGTCTCCGTTTTCGTCTCCGTTTTTTAAAAATTATGATATTTTGGGTATAATTATTTCTAAAAAAATATGTAAGTTAGATTGTAGTAGCGAGAAATTATAAAAAAGAAGATGTGGTATGATTGCTAATGAGACAACTATCCACAAAAGACCAAAATGACACAAACATTAGCAAAGAACGACTATTTCGAAGACAGTTTATTGACACGAAATCCGTTCAAACCACGACTAAGTCTTCGTGCACAGATTTCCGTTAAGGTTAAACTGAATATTGTACATAATTGTCTTCTCTTGTATATTGGTTTGTTGAGAATAAAGATATACAAATGTAATAAAATTTGATATTCAGTCAACATTGTGTTTGTTTAAAAACTTGATTTAGATAGAGAGAGAGAAAAGAATCACACTGAAAAACAAAAATCGAACTTGTTACAGAAAAAAAACGCAACTATAAAACAATTTTCTTTATTCGTGAACTGCAAAACACAACAAATTAATTTACCCGTCATCATGAAAAATAAACTGAAAAAGCACATCGAATGAGATATATATTTTATTTTTTCTATATGCAAATTCATGTTAAAGGTAAAACTGAACTAAACAATACAATTCCTAAAAAACAATAAAGATAATCCAATCAATTTTGTTGATTGGATAATTCATGGCTCAGTAGTTGTGTAATCAGTGACACGTGCCCTCATTATTTTATAAGAATTAACATATCTATCTAAGTTCGATTCAGGCGCGGATACAGAGGGGGGAGGGGGTTCCGGGGGGGGGGGGGGGTGGAACCCCCCTTTTTTTGGCCGATCAATGCATTTGAATGGGGACATGTAGTTGAACCCCCCCTTTTTTGGCCCTGGGTTAGGACCCCCCCTTTTTAAAATGGCTGGATCCGCCCCTGCGATTTCAACTTCTACCAAAATTTAACTCTAAAATAAGAAGCGTATAACGAATATAAACATCCATCATGTGTGCAGATATAATTACGGTAATGGGTCCTGAGTGCACTTTGTATGTCCTGAGTGCACTTAGGAAGTCCTGAGCGGTTGTTTAGACGTACCCGAAGAATAAATCATTTCCTGAACCTAAAATACATTTATCTGTAATTAAAGAAAATTCGCCTAAAACATTCTCTCATATAAAAATTCGCCTAAAACATTCTCTCATATATTTAAACAATTAATTGTAAAATAATTAATTCAACGTCGGACTTTCTGTCTGTTTACTAATACTTTTCTTGTTCGGTTTAGTTTATACCCATAATAGATGAACGGAAATATTAAAGTACTTTTTTTAGGAAAATTTACAACTAGATGAACGGAATTAAGTACTTTTTAGGAAAATTTACAACTCAAATTTTCAAAAACAAAATTCTACACTTTTTACCTGGATGTTTTTCTCTGTCTCGAAGCCGCAACCTTTGACCCCGTATCAAACGTAGCGACCAACACCTCACATGACGTATTCTCGATGTTGAGGTATTGACAATATACAATCACATTTATCAATATACAGCAAGTAAGTAATTTGGTGTTGAATGCCAGTAGATCAGAATTTGTTAATTGAACTTTACCTGTTTAAGGGGCACTAGCTGCCAAATTCATTTTTCATTGATTTTAATAAAATTCACATTAAACGTGTATATAGTGTTGAATTGTTTATTAAAATGTTGCGCACAATCTTGGCTGATATGCATAAAACCATTATATTTCATGACACTGCATGAAAAAGAAATTGACTTATCGTATAATACCAGAACCAGAGACATATATATTGTATCTAATATCTCTGCCAGAACTAAAAAATAAACTACAGTAAGTCCACATACACATAAGCACCCTGTATAACCCCGATACAGATGAAACCGGACGTTGACGCGTTCGAGTCGAGCACACCGTATATCACTGAGTTCAGACAGTAAGGAATTCATACTTTTAAAGACAGTCCAATATCTATTCTTCGTATATTTTGCGCCAATATATTCTTTGCCATAATACTCATGTGTTACTAAAAGGTTTTTCAAAAATGTGACATTTTTTTATACAAACATCAAAAAACGCACGACGATATCAATGAAAAAACGTGCTTGGTATTTTTAAACATTCAAAACTTAATGTTTCTCGTACCTTATAGATTTTAAAACATACATATTTGAAAACTTCATAGTATAAATTAACAAACTTATAAAGATCGTTTGTTTATGTTGTATCTAGAAACAAAAAAATACACGTTTTAAAATGTCTCTATTTTCATGTTGTGTACGCTTCGTTGTCATTACACCTTTTTATACTGTACGCTTCGTTGACAAAATATTGCGTTTGTCAATGAATTTTGCATGTATTAGATTATGCTTTGATATGATTATAACCAATATGCATGTTTGAAAATAATAATTTGCCAACATAACATGCAGACAGCAACCCATAATGTCAGTTGTATTGTCGAAAAACACTTGGAGGAAATTTTTACATTTAAAAAAATCCTCATGTATACAAAAGTGTGAATTGGTAGGAAAATACAATAACTCAACAGATGCAACTATGACAAAGCATACAGATACACATTTCTAATCTCATAGCATATTTGAAAGTGTTTACCATACAACAGTCAATGAACGGTTAGGTGATGGGTTGGGTGCCCGCTAACATGTTTAATACCCCCATATTCTGTATGTGCCTGTCCAAAGCCAGGAGCCTGTAATTCAGTGGTTGTATAAATTTTTTTGTTCACACTTTTGTGCAAAAATTGAGCCGTTAGTTTTCTCGTATGCACTGACTACATTTGTTATTTCGGTGTGCTTAATAGCGGTGTGGGCTTTGTTCATTGTTAAAGGCCGTACGATGACCTATAGTTGTTCATTTTTGTTTCGTTTGATCTCTTGCGAAGAGCTGTTTCAATACCGCATCTTCTATTTGATATAGAAAGCAATCAAAAATAATCAATGGATTATAGGTTAAGCCTTTTGGCCTGAATCTCAGAGGCGGGTCCAAGGGGGTCATAGATTACCATAGAGTTACATTAAGGCTCAAGAATACTAGGTGTATGCAAGGAACATGTAACTGATAGCCATCAATAGTAATACTGTTACTTTAATGTGAAGATATAAAGATGAAGAGACAACACTCAATATTAACTGGTTTGCTTTCTTCAATTATGTTTTTGTGTTTGTTTAATTTTTAAGGTATAAAGATTATGCTTAAATTCCTCGAACATTACAGTCTTTCTACTGTGGTGCAAAAATCTAAATGATTGGTCAGGTCATTCTGGTTATTATAAACACCTTTAAAGTCTATACTCACCCATATGCATTTCATTCAAATTTTGATTTATTTCACAAAAGACCACAGGGACCATATTTATATTCCCCAATAATCCTTGGCGTCATTGGTAAATTATGGGTTAGCAAAGCATCAAACACCAACCTAACCTTAGACATTTGCTGTGTTTCTTCTTTACTGTTGGTACTTAACAATATATGGACCCTTTTATTTGTTTATGACACGCGTACGTAATGGCTGATTGTTGGTTGCTTAACGATCACTTGCAAATATGCCATGCATGTTCAGGATAAGCACAAAGTAGCAACACATACATGCAAGTCCTGTGAGGAGACCCTCCGGAATTACGTCAGGGACGTTTGGATTGCCACTGGATAAAATGATGTATATTTTATAAGGACACAAATGGTGCCTTTCAACAGGCTATTTATAGATCTCTCTTGAAGTTTTTGCAGGGGTTCGTACTGTGTAGTTAGCGTGGTACTCTCTTTACACGAGACATTGGATTTTATATTCCCATTCGGACAGGACGTGACTGTGTTCTGTTACATCCCACACAACTAAATGGGTGGCCAACTTCAGTCAGTTTTTACTGCCGATCGGAAAAAGACCAAAGTAATCATAACTTATAGTATATCTCCCAGTCACCCTTCACCAAATTCTTTCATAAATAAAAAAAAAAAACATTGGCCACAATATAGAAAGTTTTGCTCTACCTGTTAAATCAAAACATCACTTAACATTATTACAATGTATGCACACTTATGAGAACTCATAATACCGTACATCCTCTCGATACTGTTCATATTTGGCATTGCACAAGTTCGTGCGTTTTATTACGTCTTTACCTGAAAGCGTAGGATATACAGATTAAAACACTTTGGATACACGATTTACTTCTTAGTTGCATTTCGCTTTGAAATAACTATCAGTTACTACAATTATTCCTTTGTCGATATTTTATGTATATAGTTTTTGTGCCTTGTACCGACATTTTGAGTTTAGCCAATTGCAACTGAACTTTTTTATCATGTTGTGCTGTTACACCAGTGTTCTAGGTTAAGGAGATAGTTGGGGCTCACATGTTTAAACCTGCCGCACTTTGTTTTGTCGGTCCAACGTCAGAATCCTGTAGTACATTGGTTATATAGATCTGTCATTTTTTTTTCTTCTTTACATAATTCATAAGTTATAAATTATTAACCGTTAGTTTTATCGTTTTTTTTCATTTTTTTTTCATATCGGGGCCTTTTTTAGGCGACTGTATGGTATAGGTTTTCCTCATTGTTAAATGTTGTACATTGGACTATAATAGTTTATACGCCAACTTCATTTAAAATTTGATGGACAGTTGTCTCACTGGCCATCACAGCACATCTACAAAGCTCCACATGTAAAAAAAAGTAATAAAAAAATTAAAGCAGTTGGAATGCCATCTATGGCATTCGGCAAATTAAGTTCAACGAGCTCCTTCATGTGTGTCTGCTTTCGTCTAGGCGAATTTGGACCAACATCGGCATTTGGAAGAGCCTCAAATTGTGAAAAGGAAGTCATTAAAGTTTTAATGACTGTACTATACTTTTTGAAACTTTCTTTCCTCTGGAATATATTTATTAACTTTTCATTTCATCTGGAAAAACATTGAAAGTCTCAATTTTCAATAGAAACATTCCAAGCAGATGTACGCAGGTTACATATTTCAATTTTTGGCTTTGTATGACAGATATTTTAAGTTCAACTACTTTGACTAAGTTAACAGATAAACATTTACAATAAAATACAGAAAAAGGGTCGCCGACACCATCTCGAAAACCTTGACAAGAAAGTGTTTGTCACGGTTTTTGTCAACGAACTGTACAGTGATTATTTCAAAACGCACAACGAACGCGACACATTTGGTGGAACGAACAATACAGTCAGAGAAATTTTTTTTGTGTATGATATTGCGTTTATTCTAAGTTCTAGGGCACATTTGAAGGCACGTAGTAATTCAATGTATAGTTATTTAGTATTGCTTAAGGTATTAATACTCAAAGGTGTATGCACGAAAAGATATTCAGCATTGTTTACATCGTAAACCGTATGAAATTGCACCATGTCTGTGC
This sequence comes from Mytilus galloprovincialis, assembly GCF_965363235.1. Lineage (NCBI taxonomy): Eukaryota > Metazoa > Mollusca > Bivalvia > Mytilida > Mytilidae > Mytilus > Mytilus galloprovincialis. The sequence continues at coordinate 25,025,856 of NC_134850.1, forward strand.
GTTTTGCATCTAGCAGTTTAATCAAACGTTTTATACAATATCTAAAACTTACAACAACTGTATAATTGAATAAAGATACTAACATGCTCATTGACATATTTATATATACTCAAATAAGTTCTAGAGAGGCATTCAAAGTTATTGTCATCCCAAATGTTGTCCTGATTATCGCTTCGAACGCGTCAACGTCCGGATTCATTTGTATCGGGGTTATACGGGGTGATAAGAGGGTATGGATGTGAATTAACAGAATAGAGAACAAAGGACAAAGAAAAAAAAAGGAATAAAGAATAGTGAAAGAAAGAGAATAATGGAAAAAAGTGTAAGTTATTAAAAATATAACTAAAAAAAGAAGACAGAAAAAAAGACACACCTCCGAGACGAGCCTTACATGCACTGTTATTACCCAAGGTTAATTTTACGGCGGCTCATTTTATTTTGGCTTAGAAATAAACATAATTGACAAGTTTCCTTCCCCTGCATTCTCGATCCCACATGTAAATCGCACGGTGATTTTCAAAAAGACATTGATACATCATTACAACACTTGCCGTCAGTATTTGAATATATTGATTAAGAAGGTATAGAAGATTAATGCACGCACACTATTATCCACCACTGGCCTAAATAGTTAGTCCGCAAACAACGAGGGTAATAAAAACCCAGCACTTTGAACACACCCACCGGCATGGTGTGAATCTGAAAGCTTCCCACTATCCATTTCTACCCATAGAAAACTTTTGCCTTTCATTTATCAAAAATGAAATATGTTGATATTAATGGTATATAAGAATTAATGGGGAATTCAAACCATTCCTATTGTAAGTGATAAAACTAAATCTATATATCAGGGTGATTGAAATGAGGAAAAAAAAGGGGGGATCAGGAGTTCATGGCCCCCTGTTTGGGAAAAGAATTGGTTGATTATATATGGAATCACTGAGTCATGGCAGGAGCAGGCCCCTCTTAGGCAGTCGGTGGGCCCCACTTATGAAAAATTCTGGATCCACCACTGTGGTCAGGGTGGTCTTCAGTTACAGTACATATTGTATTATCTTTTAAAAAAAAAATTACACCTGTATAGTGTATATTCTTTAGTGTAAATCAAGGGAAAATACTGTGAACTATCTGTGCATTGGGGCTTATTAAAAGGTATTTCGGGGGGGAAGAAAGAAGGGAGGGTGAGTCCATGGGAGGTAATCCCCACCCCTTTCAATTTGAGAATATGCTATTATCTTGTAAACGGTCCAGATCCCCATCCCTAAACCATATATATTCTTGAATGGGACGATAAAACAAATCAAATGAAATTAAAAGGAGGTCTTTGGGGGTTTCACCACTCTGTTCAATTTGAGAATGTGCTATTATCTTGTGAACGATCCAGATCCCCACCCCTAAACCATATATATTCTTGTCGGGGACAATAAAATTAATAATGAAATAAAATAAAAGTGAAGTCCCACCCCCTCTAGTTTGAAAACTTGTAAACGGTCAAGATCCCCACCCCTAAACCATATTTATATATTCTTGTATAGAACAATAAAACAAATAAAAGGAAATATAGGGAGAGTCCATGGGGTTCACCCCCACCCCCACATGTTTGAGAAACTTTTAAATGGTTGAGATCCCCTGTCATCCAGTGGTTAGGTGAAAAAATTTCAGGATCCCTGATCCCCACCGTCAAACCATATATATTCTTGTATGAGACAATAAAACAAATCAAATGAATATAGGATCATCCCCTTTGTCTTGGGTTGGGAACCCCCCTTTTTAAAATGGCTGGATCCGCCCCGGCATACCATCTAGCTAGCTATAAAGGCTTTAAAAATATGAAATCAAACAAGGAAATTAACAGTGTAGGCAACTGTTTTGAATTTAAAAAAAAGTCTTTTACATATATATAACAATGTTAAATTTTTTGTGCATTTATTTTTGCTTATCGTATTTTCAATAATGGACAAAATTGCATGATTGAAAATTGTAATTTAAGAAAAATCAGCATACATGATATAAAATGGGAAGTGGAAACTGGGAATTTGACAAAGAGACAACAACCCAATCAAAGAGCAGACAACGGCCGAAGGTCACCTATGGGTCTTCAATGCAGTGAGAAAAATTCGGCACTGGTCTTCAGCTCATAAATGTATCAGAAATGAAAACGAGATACAGCTTTCAGTTGTATTAATAAAAACCTCACAATAAGTTCTGAATATCAGAATATACAGTATTGCAAGATTCTCTCAAAATGTACACATAGAGCTGAAAAACTGTCAGTGACTGTAAAATTAATCATGCTTACATTAAAGTCCATGGAGTCCATCTTAATATGCATACTCTCGTATAAAGGAATATAAGTATGCAATAGACATCAAGTTTTCAAAAATAAGAGTATCTATGCCATTAATTTACGACAAGATCTTAATCAAGTAATAATTTCGGTTTGTTTAAATATTTCGGAGGTTAGTATGACCTCCTCTTTGGTGATGATGTTTTCGTTTTAAAGTTGGGAAAATTGTTTGTACATGTACCAACAAAAATAAAAACACAAAGTCAATCTAGAATTATGTTTTTATCATTTTTTTATGTTTAGGTTGTCAGCCAGATGAAAAGGACAAGTATGCAGTTCAAAATTCAAAATGTGGATAAGTTGAGGTTCTAGGTCATGTAGGTCTTACCTTTGCAGATTTTCATATTTTGCATGAATGAAATCATAGGTTATATGATGGACAGCAGAGAAAGAAAAAAACAACTTTTCAATTATCCTGCTCCTGGATAAATGTAAAACATCTTGTTTTTCGGTAAGTTTTATGCTCTGTTTTGATAGTGTTAGTGCATTCATCTTTCCAGTCTTTCCTCTAAATTGTAAGTTTTTGGTGAGTGTTCACCATGAATTTCAGTAAGTAACTTGTGGATTTACATGTATATACTCAAAATTTAGTACTAATATTAATGGGATTTTAGCATGACATCCTGCCAAATGCTTGTTAATCATGTTTATGTTCCAGAACAAACAAGTATTTGGACTATACGCATACAGTTTGCCCAATTTTAAGAAGTTGGTCAAGTTTATTACAAACAAATGTACAGTACAGATCAACATAACTGAAATCTTTAATAGATTAATACAAAAAGTTTAATTGCAGTTAAAATAAAAACACAGGTTTGGCGGGCTGGTACCAGACAGTACAAATATACTTAAATGGTCTGACTGTACACATATGGTTGGACTGTAAGTTCTGGACCGTAAAAGTAACATCCGAATACTGATATGGTCTGGAACATTTATACATGTCTTAAAATTAATATCAAACACATTGGTGTTTGATAGAACTATAATGTTTTGGGATATCAAAATCAAAAATATCCCATTTTTAGCTCACCTGGCCCGAAGGGCCAAGTGAGCTTTTCCCATCACTTGGCGTCCGGCGTCCGTCGTCGTCCTGCGTCCGGCGTTAACTTTTACAAAAATCTTCTCCTCTGAAACTACTGGGCCAAATTAAACCAAACTTGGCCACAATCATCATTGGGGTATCTAGTTTAAAAAATGTGTCCGGTGACCCAGCCAACTAACCAAGATGGCCGCCATGGCTAAAAATAGAACATAGGGGTAAAATGCAGTTTTTGGCTTATAACTCAAAAACCAAAGCATTTAGAGCAAATCTGACATTGGGTAAAATTGTTTATAAGGTCAAGATCTATCTGCCCTGAAATTTTCAGATAAATCGAACAACCCGTTGTTGGGTTGCTGCCCCTGAATTGGTAATTTTAAGAAAATTTTGCTGTTTTTGGTTATTATCTTGAATATTATTATAGATAAAGATAAACTGTAAACAGCAATAATGTTCAGCAAGGTAAGATTTACAAATAAGTCAACTTGACCGAAATGGTCAGTTGACCCCTTTAGGAGTTATTGCCCACTATAGTCAATTTTTAACAATTTTCGTAAATCTTGGTAATCTTTTAGAAAAATCTTCTCCTCTGAAACTACTGGGCCAAATTAAACCAAACTTGGCCACAATCATCTTTTGGGTTAGTAGTTTGAAAAATGTGTCCGATGACCCGGCCATCCAACCAAGATGGCCGCCATGGCTAAAAATAGAAAATGGGGTAAAATGCAGTTTTTTGCTTATAACTCAAAACCCAAAGCATTTAGAGCAAATCTGACATGGGGTAAAATTGTTTATCAGGTCAACATTTATCTGCTCAGAAATTTTTAGATGAATCGGACAACCCGTTGTTGGGTTGCTGACCCTGAATTGTTAGTTTTAAGGAAATTTTGCTGTTTTTGGTCATTATCTTGAATATTATTATTGATAGAGATAAACTGTAAACAACAATAATGTAAGATTTACAAATAAGTCAACATGACCGAAATGTCAATTGACCCCCTTAGGAGTTATTGTTCTTTATAGTCAATTTTTAACAATTTTCATAAAATTTGTAAATTTTTACTAACATTTTCCACTGAAACTAATGGGCCAAGTTCATTATAGATAGAGATAATTTTAAGCAGCAAGAATGTTCAGTAAAGTAAGATGTACAAACACATCACCATCACCAAAACACAATTTTGTCATGAATCCATCTGCTTCCTTTAATATTCACATAGACCAAGGTGAGCGACACAGGCTCTTTAGAGCCTCTAGTTACTTTTAATAAAGAAGAAGATTATTGATGTATGTTTAAATGTATATTAAAATGAGACAGCAAGCCAACAACACAAAAAATAAGGATAAAACATACATATTTTTTTTGTATCAATGTTATAATTTCCAATATGTTCAAGGTATTTTTTCATTGAAATAAAACACAAATTGAAATCTGTCTGAACTTCAAAAGCTTAAAGAAATATTGTTTCTGTTGTCTGCATTTTGTATAATATATTGCAAATTCTTGTGAATAATGGAATGTTATTATAGTTGTCTAAAGTTTTAACATTGATCTTTAAACTGTAAATTCATAAATTATTGCGTGCATTTATTATTGCGATTCTGTCATTTTAGACTTAAATGCGATTTTAAATTTTACGATTTTGAGAAAAATCCTGTTTAATCCATATAAAATATTTCATAATGCGAGTTTAAATTATTGCGTTTACAACTCCGTTGCATTTTTCGCAATAAAAAAAAACTCGCATTAATTCCGAATTTACAGTATATATATATATTATGTATATAACTTGGGAAAATACCCAAATGTTATAAAGAAGAATAAATTAATTGATTGTTATATGGTATTAGAATAGGAAGATGTGGTATATTGCTAATTTGACAACCCTCCATCAGAGACCAAAGGATGTAGGCCGTTAGCAACTGATGACACTGGACAACCTTTAACAATCAGTAAAATCCATATCGCATAGCTATTTTTATTGAAAATCATATTATTGCTACATGTATGAAAACAATTTTGTATAATCCATTACTTTAGATTTTATTGGTTCTTTTTCAGAAGGATTGAAATTCACCACCTAGAATAAATGGAGAAAACATAGAAACAAGACCAGAATAAATTCAAAGACAAAAGTTGGATCAGTTATTATTTTCATCACTCAGTCAATGATTTGAAGTTCTTTTAAATTCAAAAAAAATATTGAAACCACAATAATGTCAAAGTTCTGTGCTGAATGTCCAAAAAGTGGACTATACCATCAAACAATGCTGGATGATAAGAAACTATTAATGTTTTGTGTTGAGGGATATTGTGAAAAAAATAGATTTACTTAAATAGCTACTAGTATGTTAAGCCTAACAATAGAGTTTTTATTGATTTCAAATGGCAAATAATTGTGTTTCAAGAAAGTATTCTATAATTCATGAATAAACATAATATTGATACTTACATTATCTGCTTTGTTGTTTAAAAGTTTAGTTTTGAACAGTTAAAGAACAATATGCTAAATTAACATTTCCCAAGAAAAAAAGATATTCAATTAAAAAGATTCATCTTATAATAATTTACTACCAAATAGAAAACATTGTAACATACACATTACTGTTTATTTATATATATATATTTACAATTAGAATCCCATAGGATTTTAATTTGTCCCATGGGATATTAAAAATCCCATGGGATAATAAAAATCCCATGGGATTTTGTTTGTCCCATGGGACAACAAATATCCCATGGGACTACAATAATCCCATGGGACAAAAAAAAATCCCATGGGATTTAACCAAAATCCCATGGGATAATGGTAAATCCCATGGGATTTTGCCCTGTCCCATGGGATATTGAAAATCCCATGTTTTTATAATTCAAATTGCAAAATAAATATGAAAGTAACTGTAGAAAACCAATGAAATTATTGAATCCCATGTAATTCTGCACATTTTGGTTATATACATGATATTGTAGCTCTTGTTTGAGGCGGCGGCGGATTTGCAAATGAGTGTTTTGCAAATTAAAAGTGTCCAGTGTTAAAAGATATTTAGGATAAAGAGAATGATAGACATTATCCATAAATCATAACAAAATGTTATCAGTTTTGCAACAGAAATCTCTTTTGAGATGGATTAGTTTACGTTATTAGAAACTTTAAAAAGAATCAGCGATTGCTTCTCTAATAGTGCTACTGATTCAGGTTTTATTGTTTGTATTTCATCATTTCCAAGCAAGGACCGAAGTTCATAAACTCGGCAATCAAACGCTGGACTTTCGGAAATCCGGATAGCCGACTTCCGTTAATCGGAAGTTGGTTTGTATATCTCTGCTGAAAACACATATATTGGCCGAAGACCACAATTACTGATCCCGCACGAATATAGTTTCCTTTAATTGTAGTGTATTTTTTCTTTCTTTATTTTCGTTCCCTTTCTCATACAGCTATCAACAATAGGCTGTATGAAATATCTAGGGTGGAAATGAAAAAAGAGAACTGAAATAAACTTTTGGATGTTTTATTTTAACTGATTTTGATTTGGAAAGAGTGATTAGGCCAGGTGCAAAAGGTAGTATTTTACACTCTTCGGAACATCTCTTGACTTGCATATAGAGGTATGGATGTGTATTGACCAAATTTGTATGATGAATGACAGCAATTTTTCTGAAAATTGGATATACCTTTGGACTGGTACTGTACATTACACACACAAAAAATTAGACAAAAAAACACACTTGGTATTTTTTTGTATACGACAAAACGTTATAAAGAACTGATAGAGGAATTAATTGTGATCTCGGGCCTATTGTTGATAGCGGTACAGACTGTACTGACCTTTTCATCAATTCATACATGTATGTTACGTTCGCAGAGGCGAAAAATTGGTTGATTATATAGAGAATACTTGAAAGCATGACCAAAGCGGTCCTTAGACAGTCAGCGGAAATTTCTAGAATCTCCACTGGTTCATCAATGCATGTCTCCTATGTGATGTATCACGTAGGTGTATTCTCTATTTGTGAAGAAAGTTTGAAAAAAAGTATGCGATCATGATCACATTATCTCTCAACTTACTACTGAGACATGGTTAATTAACTAAAGTTCGAAAATATAAACTGTCGACCCAGCTGCTTCACGTTTAAAAGATTTCACAGACTGGTATTTTCCTGGGCCTGTATTTTTTTACTGACGTTGGTGCACTCGTCCTGCTTTAACTTACAATCATGTAAAAATTTCCAAACTCATCAAGAAAGCGGCCGAGGAAGAGAGGCAAAGGGTACCAAAGGTACATTCAAAATTATAAGTAGAAACGAAACTGAAAACACCATGGTTAAAAAATAAATAAATAACAGTGCACAATATACCATCTAGGAAACATCATAATTAACAACATGTCGCTTTCCGTTCGTGCTAATAACTCTTTAATATGTTTGTTTGCTTGCCAATATTTAACGTAAAAAGACCAATCCCCGTCCAAGAACAACAAGTGTCACCAGCAGAAATTGTATCTAGCATGACTAGAATTGTTTTATATGGGCCATCCAGAAACTGTCTAAGAACCAAGTATATTCAAATCATACTCCGTCCGGGTAAAAAAAAGAAGCAAAAAGACATCTAGGAAAGCGTCAGTTAACAAAACGCTACACAAAAAGTTGAACATTGAGCAACATGTCCCTTGCAACTAGTATTCTTGGTTATGGTTTGTTAGGGAATGCATCTTAATACCATATGGGTTTTGTTACAGCCAACATTCAAGTTATTAAGCTTGTTATCCCATATTTATTTTATTTTTATCTATATGTATAGACAGAGACTTATTGCATTTAACGTTTAATAAAAGAGACAATAAAACGTATAAGTAAAAAAAAAAAAAAAAAAAGAACTAAAAATATCGTGACAAAAAAACAAATACTACAAACAATATTATAGTGTACATACGCACAACATAGAAAACTAACGACGGATCAACAGGTAACCCACAAAAAAAACCAAAAAAACTGGAGGTTATTGAACGTGCTCTCAGAGGGTAAGCAGATCTACTCTACGTGTAGCACACGTTGTGTATCTCGTGTAAATACAAACTCAGTGAGTGGTCTATTTATATAGGTCACATTCAAGGAAAAGAGGACGTGATTGTGGTTACGACAATTGGAACACTTCCATTGTCATTCGTGAAACAGGTATTCGGATAACGGTCAACTAACTCAGGAACTATACAGCTAGTCTTAGCTTATCTTACGGGACATTGCATCTCTATATAATTTATTCTTAATTATGCATTTACATCATTCCAGTTTGTTAGTGTACATACAATAATTTGCTCTATAATATTTAATTACGCTATATTTCATTGTTTTGTATTTTTGCACTGATTGCATATAAGATATGAATAATTCAAACTGCAGACGACAAGTTATAAATTCTTCGCCTGTAAAGTCTCAATTCACATATATGTATTAGAATATCCGTCCTTTTCCTCCAATGATATATCAACACTATTTGTGTACGAAACAACATCTGCATAATTTGGAGGACTATGTTGATCATCGTCCTCTTTTGAAATAGTGTTCGGCTTTTTAATGTTTGTACCATGTGCTTGAAGTTCTCTCCCTTTGACATCTATTTCGTAATCGTAGTCATTTGTTCCCTTTGTTTCAAATCGTCCACCATGTCGCTTGCCAACTATTGTCAAGAGAATTGTAAATAACACAACAATAGCACCATATGCTACCATTTGATGAAGGAACATATCGTAACCTTGATATTGATAGAGATATCCAATTACCCATAAGTAAGACATTCCGCCTAAAGCACCTCCCATGAGAACGAACGTTATAGCAGAGCCAGTAAATTCAACATGAAAGTCACCCCATCCAATACCTGATGGGAATAGAGGTGCAACAAAAAATCCCATAGGTGCTGTTAAAATCCACAAAGCAAGGTCACTTTCCCTGGCAAATATTTCAAGAAGAACCGCCGTAACTAAGGCACCGAAAACTTCGATCAGTATAAGTACTCGTATTGGAATAAATCTACCGGTGAATAAACCAACAAATCTACCTATGGCAAAACAAATCCAAAACTCTGTGTTGATTAATGAACCATCATCTCCAGAAAACTTATGTTTGTCTATTGCATAACTTCTTATAAATTTCCCATATAATCGTTCGCCCCCTACAGCATTGAAGAAATACAAAAATAAGAGAACAAAGACCTGAACGCCAAACCAACGATCTCCATTTGCGCATGTTGCTGGGTCAACAACTTTTACTATTTTTCTTACAACTGTTTCCTTTTCAGCAGATTCTTTTTCTTTCTCAGAAATTTGTCGACAACAGAACTGATAAATATAAAAGACTAGTGATAAGGAAGCAACTATAATGCCAACAATTAAATAAGCTGATTCAATCCGGGATTCTTTCAAATAAATATCTGTTTCTGACGATGGTGCTATCGTTGATGTTATAAGCGGCGGTGTAACGGACGGAGCTATGGTTGTATTTGTGCTATTACCTCCAGATGGCGCCAAAACTGCCAAGAACGGATTAGCAATCTGAGGAACAATGAAGGATCCCATCCCGAAACCGAAGTGTAATACGTGTAACGGCCCTGTAGCTTTCTCTTTCCAAAGGTTAAGGATTATTTTCTGTCCAGCTGTAAAAAAATATTTTTATTTTATAATAAACGATAGATTTTTATAATAAACGATATATAGATTTTTATAATAAACGACATATTTCATAATAAAAGTTAGATTTTGTATATATCAAACAATAGGTTTTGTAATGAACGATAGATTTGACAAATCATAAATCGGAATTATCATGTAATAGAATATATAAAAAGATTTGCAAACATTAGTACAGTTTATGGCCAAGACCAATCAACATTTATTTTTAAAGTTCTGATAAAACTGTTTGGTGTTTATCATTTTTATGACCCCTTTCATCATTTTGATGATTATTGAGATAAGTGGTGAAAACAAATGGAAATCATTTGCTTTTCTAATCAAAAATTTACCAAACGACTTTTTGCTGAATTGTTTGTTTGCTAACCACAAACTATTCTACATTTCCTTAAGTTTAAATTTATCGTAAAACTTTAGGATTTGTTTGGAATTCATGAATGTATCTCCCGCTGGTGTCGGACTCTAAATGCTTGACGTGTGTATCTGGTTTTGCGTATGTATCTTTTCAGTTAAATAAGATCTTACACATTGGTAATATTTAGGACTCGAGCAACACTACTGAATATATATTTCATGTCAAAATGCGCATCATTTGCGGTAACATTGGCAACGTTTAATGTTATTTGTCAGCTTGACATTGCGTGAAAGCCTCAAACAATGAGTACACATTCCAACAGTTATCCATTTTTGACCTATTCTGTTATAGTAATAGACACATAATCACATATAATTATATACACGTAACTTCAAATGTTAGACAATATGATGAAGGCCTTAAAGACTCATCAAAATGAATTTGTATTCAATTTTGCATCCATTCGTGTATACTTACTGATGAAGGCTGATGAATCCAGAAAACTACACGTAACCACTAAACATGTTCCATGAAATTGACGTCAAAATAAATGATGCAAATAATATCATTTGTTATCCATACCTATATTTATTACGCCTTCAAAAGTACCAGCGAGGACAAAAAGAAACCATAACAAGGAGATGTCTGTGCAATAGGGAGCTATTATTGTAGCTACTGCCCCTCCATCTAAACAAACAGCAATCATCAAATCACAGTACTTTCCTAGTTTGTCAACAAGGGGTCCACCAATTACTGCACCAATAAAATATCCAACACTCCTACCGGAAATTGCACGCGATACTAGTTCATAATCTGAGTCTGTTTTAATTATCAGATCTTTCTGAGTGGGTCCAGTTATTTCTGTAAACAGTCCCTGAAATTACGTTATATATGGCATTGTTTGAGCTTTATCGACAAAACAAATTACACTTAAGAATTTTTAAAAGAGACTACGGTGTTTTGTTTTTATTGTTTCTATATGTTAGTTTTTTTTGGTGATTAATTTATTGATGTCCGTACCAATCCATTGAGTTTAGCAATTTGCAACTGATCTTTACAGTTAAATCTAATTTAGGTTTACGCGCTCACACACATGTTTAACCCGCCCAATTCTTCGTTGACCCCTTGGTTTGATGACGTGTTGTTTATGCTTTCAATATTGAGTTATTTGCTCCTTATTTGTCAATGTCTGTGTTGTCAATCAGTACAATTCTTATTTATTCATCGATAAGGCATCGAAAACCTTACTTTATTTCAAACGTTCGCATTCAATCAAGTTAATTAAAAGATAATTTCTATGTACCAATGGTTTTTACATGTTTTAAATTTTGTGTTTTTATGTACATGAACATGCATCAATTTTTATCCTTGAATGTGCATAGTGATATTGCACTTTTATGTTTTATGAAAATAACAAAACTATGTTTTATTCTGGTGTTTTAATATTGTATATAACAGTTTTTCATAGTTCTTTTAAGAATGGCACATGCATTCTAAATTTTATATTGTGTATTAAATGTCATATTGTGTTTATATTTGTATGTACAAAATGTACAATGTATGTGGTGAGACTATAATAAACTATTGAACTTGAACTTCTAAGGGTTAGAAAAGAGACATTATTCTATGGTACAGGCCTAACTACTGGATATGACTCATCAATCTATTGAAACAATAGCACAAAGGTAGGTATATATGACTTTTAGGGTTGGGTTTGCTCAATTTTTAGATTATATTGTAGATATGTTTGTTAGCATTCTTTTTCGTTTTTTTTATCCAAGGTCTTGTTTTAAAGTGATTTGTGAGTGTTTAAGTATCTTCTCCATCGTCAGTGATCGTTATATCATCTACACAACAACATATTTCCACAGCTGTTTCAAATGTTTCTTAAAAACAGCCCATTTAGTGTTTAGCCCACTCCCTACCACATTTTAACTAGGACCGCACATAACATCATTGTCCTCGTCATTTTCATCTACTGTGACATCTGTTTTATATCTGTCTTTTCAGTTTGTTACCTCATTTCACAATGCTGATACTTCTGTGATAAATAGGGTATATGCCTTCCGCATTCACTCGACGTAGCACACTGGTTAATCGCCAAGTGATAGAAAATCTATCATCGCCTTTTTACTAGTGGGACTATTTGGGTCAGGTTACATGTAACTAAATAGAGAATTGCATTTAAAATGGAGAAAACAAGGCAGCTCTTTAGGGACACAAAGTCAAGAACAAACTAAGAGAGAAAAGAAAAGCAATACAAACGCTTTATCTCCTATAACTGCATGGATTGTTTGGTGTATATCCAGCTTCTTTCCAAGTAAACAAAACATATATTATACTTACAATCATGACCCATGTTAAAACCAGAACTACAGTTTTGATAATTTTTTCAGACGTAGAATACGTTGATGGTTTAATCTGGTCCTCCTCTTTCATCCTGGTAATTTTGATGGCACTGATTGAAATTGACAATAATATAATGTATAAAGCATGTTACAAACATCGTTACAAATTTGTACATGTACATGCATATTGACGACATTTTACATGTAATCCGTCAACTGTTGATATCTTAAAGATGTTTTTGATATGCGTGGGTGATAATTAATGACTAGAAATTGTAATTTGTATTTAAAATTACTGATAAAGTAAGGTACCGTAGTAAAAATAAATCATGTCGTCAACATATTGTGTGTGTTATTTCTTTGTACTAACTACTTATATATCATGTATATCGCTTCGGTACTCTCTCGGTAGCGTGTTCTCATCGAGTGCGGGAACCCCAGGGTTTGTACCCTGGCCGGGTCAAACCATAGATTTAAAAATTGGCATTTGCGGCCTCTTCGCCAAGTAAAGAGTAAGAGCAAATGCTGGTCGGCTCGGAATCAAAATAAAGAGTCCAAGTATGGTGACATGTCTTACTGCAGACTCTTACATTGTGTTCTAGCACATTGAAAATCCGGGTAAGGCAAATCCTTGTAAAAGACATCCTACATTGTATGGACCCCTCAAAGAGTTGTTACAATTTTTCTCTAACGTGCAGAGAGTGTGGCACTCTTTCTACACGGGGCATCGGATTTGACGTCCTCATTCTGACCGAACGTGGTTGCGTACTTGTCCATCCCGTACAGCCAAACGGACATCCCACTTTGACAAGGGTTTTACTGCCGGTTGGAAGAATACCTGTAATGACCATATTTTTATTCCACAGTCACCCGAAAAAAAGGGGGGATGTTGCTGGATGAAAAACAGCTTACCATAATCACCATTATCATCATCATTATCATCAGCAGCAGCAGCAGATGTGTACATACGTGTTGTTTTGATATTATGGAAATTTATTTGTCAAAATAATAAGAATTTAAAACAAATAAACAATGCAAAACGGACGTACGTTGAATTTGATTCGAAGAACTGCAATAAAAGCGCTGTTTCTCTTTTTTTTTTTTTTTTATTGTAAAGCGAATGTTGTGGTCGTGTAATTTTTTTTTCATTTACAATAGTAGTTCTTTAAACTATGTTTAGTTTTCCAACATGCTTTATATCATTGCATACTACTTAAACGGAACTGCGATTAAATGATCCATACGGAAAATTATGTATAGTTTTACTGTATGTAAACATATTTTTGTACGTGTTCTTAAGAAAAATTACCTACCTCCTATATATGAAAATGATATTTCTTCAAAGGAAAATTATAATTTCTACACAATCTAGAGCATACTTTGGTTACTTGGTATCTTTAAAATGTAAGATATATATTTATCTTATACTATTATGCATTTATTTACATAGAAGCCGACAAATGTATTGTCAACAAATTCACTTAACATTTGATTTATATAGTGTGATTATATAGGATGAATCAATTGTTATTCGTGATTTATACAATTAATGTGTTGATGATTTCTGTTAAACCAAATGTTCTCCTTAAGGTCAATTGCAAGGAACAGTAAATGGGTTATAATGTCACAGATTTTGGTAACATGTTGCATACAACTTTTGTTTGTTGAAATATAAATTAAAATAAAAAAAAAAAATAATTGTATCTCGCCGATTTTATGTGCTTTCTATACAAATGTTCGTTCATCGGTTTAGAAAGAATTCCATCAGTAATATTTCAGAAAATAAAAAAAAGACAAATGCATTATTTTTTCGATTTTCAGTTAAAGTTCAACTAGTCAAAGCTATGCAAAATTTTACCTAATATTTGACATAGCCCATTACTGTAAATTGACCTTAAGGGTACACCAATTTTTCATAAATAGTAGGTTATTATTTATTGCAGTATTTTTAGTAGCCTTTCAAAATATTTAATGGTTATGGGACGACTCACTAGAAGCAGTTATGTCTCTTGAATTTCTAGTTTAAGGTGGTACCCAACACCTTCACTAAAATTAATTTGGCTCGTTTAATTTTCATCAAATTTTGAGAAAGTATTTACTTTGACCCTTCGACAAAAATTGAAATATTTTAAAAAATTCGAACCAACCGTTTAATCAGAAAAATTACACTGGTTATATAGCAGTTTGACGAAAACTTATTTTGATCATTGAGAAGCTTAATATTCCCGTCAATAAAACGTTATGCTGATTTTACAGAGTTATCTCCCTGTAGTGTTAGGTACCACCTTAATCTAATTGGAATCGGTATTAGTTGAAAGTGCTTTTATTTGTTGTGTCATGTTTTAAGAAATATTTTCTTTCGATTTTATTCTCACTTTATTTAATCAATTAAAAATTCACCGAACAAAGACTATTACAATTGAGTTGAAATTTCGCAAATGACAAACATAATCAATATAACAAAAGATAACGAATGACATGATTTATTCAGATCTCAAATCCCTCTCCTCTTTAATACCACATCGTATACTAGCTGTTTGAGTAATAAACGTCTTACACAATTAATTAATCATTAAGTCAATTCCCCTAATGTCTTCTATTATATATAAGCTAGTGTTGTTGCTACAAAGGAGTTGTCCAGTAACCGTTTTATGATATGAAGGTAAACTATGTATTGTCTGGAAAGGGGTCGTTATTTGTTAAAGAGACCTCGGGTGCCACATATTTAGTAGGATCTGCTTACTCTTCCATAGCACCTAAGCTAGACCGGTGGAGGGTGGTCGTCTTGCTCAGTCTTTAGTTTCTATGTTGTGTTTTGTAAACTGTTGTTTGTCTTTTTGTATGTCGTTTTTACTTTGTTGCCGTGTCGCTGTAACTTTTTGTCTTACGAGTTTGAAAGTCCATCCTTTTCATTGTAACAGGGTTTATACACTGGTTTCGTTGCTGTTGACGTATTGTCTCTTAACTGTTTTGTCCTCTGTTTTGTCCTCTGATTTCAAATTTAAAATATTCCAAGGCACCATCATTGGGTCGTTTTCTTCACATTCTTTAATTTTGCTTTTTTGACACAAGCAAGACATTTTACATGAATACATGTACAAATAGATCTGAGGATATGTCAAATGGTTATAATAATAACGAATTTCGCTTCACAAATCCGGGTATAGTCATTTTATGAAATTTGTACGATCTGAGGTTTATCTAATTCCTAGAATACATGCTTTAGCTTAAGGTAATTAAGTTTGATCTGAATATTTTGTAATTGTATGCTTCTTCCAATATTTTACTTTGCATGACGAACAGGAGACACTAAATTTTTCGGCAATCCCGGTCTAACTACGATTAAACTCGGAGTGTGATTATATAGGCGTGTTATCCGAAAATAGATATAATTGGAACCCCTGTTTTTAATTTACTTGGTCACATAAGGCGTGAACTCGTGTTTTAATTTTTGACAGAATATATGCAATAAAGCCGTTATTTTGATAAATAAGAATAAAACAGCTTTTCTCTATTGTGTTTTTTATTTACTACATTTATGACAACAGAAACAATTTCTTTTTTTTTTTGTAGTTTCTTATGTTGTACTGTAATACCAGTGTCAGAGGTTAATGGAGGGTTGAGTGCTCACAAACATGTTAAACCCCTGCAAATTCTTTATGTCGGTGATTTTCGTTGATTCATCTCTGTCATATTTGTTTTTCGTAAAACTATTGTGTTAAAAATTAGGCTGTTAGTTTTCTCTATTGAATTGCTTTGATATTTTTCATGTCCGGGCCTTTTATAGCCGACAACACGGTAAGGGTTTTTCTCTGTACGATTACCTATGAATTTTCAATCAACTTCATTTGAAATTTGGTGGACAGTTGTCTCATTGACAATCATACCACATCTCCTTATTTTTATATATCTGTAGAATTCAAACCTTATTACAAACGATATTCTACATTCTAATGTGTACGTTTGTGTTATTAATATAGAAGTTGGAAATTAAAATTCGATCTATTTTACAGCTTGACATTTTAGTAAAGTATATAAATTTTATATAATGTTTTCACTGTTATTACATACATGTAACTAAACCTGTATTGCTATCGTGGCCGTTACAGTTGTGAAATCTGTAGTGAATGCTTTTTGATATTTTAGTATGAGAGACATTTACCAGGCTGACGCTAGCAAACAATAAGGCGATATATCTAAAATAAAAAAATAAAAAAGACAGCAACGGCCGTTAACTTTTTTTTTTAAAGGGCAGTAATTCCATCTAGAAATTGCAATTTCTACATCATGAAATGGTATTTATCCTATCTATTAATAAAACAAGCAATACCTCTTTTCAGGCTTGTATTCAGTACCACATTAAATATGAACCAGTCAACGGATTGGTTGTAGGTGTTAGACCACTGATGCACCCACTTTAACTTAGAACGTATGTATTAGTAGTCCTTCCCTGCAAAAATAGCACCTTTGATGTCTTTGTTTAATTGAACTAACAAACGAATTTGCAGAACAAAATTATATAGATAGTACTAGATACTCTTGAGACAAAATTTACTTATACTTGGTTAATTGGCTATATAGATCTTGTAGAGGAGAAACAGGCGCATCGTTTGAGCAAGGTTTCGAGTTGCGCTATGTTAAAAAATCTGAAACTAGGGCTCAAAATTTGATAAATTTGGATAAAACAGGGGGATTGGTCTATTCCATGCCTTCTAGAGAAAAATAATGAGGAGTGTCATGGGGTATGGCTATATAGGTTTTGTAGATGAGACACAAGCGCATTGTTTGCGCAAGGTTTCTGGAGGCGCTATGTTAAATTATATCTAAAGGAACTAAAGTTTAGCTATGAATAAAGCCAACGCAAGTGTCACTCGAGACCGTAAAAAAGACAGATCAGAGTCAGCAATGACTAGTTGTAAGAATTTCTGGTCAGATAAAAAATGGTCATATACAAACTTAAAGATGCAGAACCACTTGATTCGTGAACTTCCCGAAAATAAGGTGGAAGAGTACCCGGTGAGGAATGGTTGGTATGCAATTAATTAAGAAGAACAAGAAAGAAAAAATCGATAGATTGACCTAGAGAAATGTGTTAAAACTAATAAGAGTAGATATCGAGGCTCTAAAAAAGTCAGGTCAATACGTTGCATCATTATCAGGACTTTAAACTCATTGGTTACTAGTAACCTTCTCATTAGCATATCCTTTATAGAATTTGCGAATCGTCAAGAGTATAAAGCTTACAGAGAGGTTGTGACTCCATGTCTGATTGTTTGATCCAAGAATTAAATGATTCAGATTACATGTATTTACCTCTCCATTTCACAAAGAGATCATTTACATCACTTCGATTTCGCCTTTTCAAAACTTCTGAAGTTTGGGAACCCTGTATCATATAACTTCAAGTAATAATACCAGAATTAAGACCAAACGCGGTTGTTGTTTGTGGTTATATACATACAAAATTGAACAGAGGGGAGGAATTTGTTCTGAATTAATGACAATAATATTTCAGAAAGGGGATATTTCTCAAAAAAGGATTAATAATGTGTGACCCGACTGTTATTCATTTTAAAGTTTTGCACAGTTCCCGTTTCAAATACAAATTGTTTTGATATACGTTAAGTCTTTTGAATCAAAAAGTAAAATATTTGTAGAAATTGGGATTCAAAATAAGTCAAAACTCCAATTTATTATCAAAATCTTTATATAGAGCTGATTTTTTTTTTGGTCGTACATACATTTAAGAGAGCGTTGGTACAACATGTGCATAATAATATTAATTGTCAAACTGTCTGAAGTTCATAGTTAAATACGGATTACAAATGCACATAGCATGATTTGTTGAGATATGTATTTTGTAATTCTATCATTTATATAACCACATAACAATCAATAAACGAAAACAGAAAACAAAAGATAATAGTACTACATTTTAAATGACTTATTTTACAAACATATACCAATCCGAGTAAACTAATTGTCTAAATATTTATGCTTATTTCATTTTTATGTCATATAGAAAAGCCCTTCCGTCATGTTCATTACTAACCAACAGAAGATTTTCTTTCCTGTCAAAATCAATTCCACACGGCCATTTCAATTCATTATTATCGGTAAGAATTTCTCTATAGTGTTTCCCATTATTCGAGACTACTATTACAGTCGTTTTGTAATAATTAGTCATATACACATTCCCCTCAGAATCTGCTGTCACACGCCGTAATTCACCATATCCAAAATTTTCAAACTTCCACATTTCTTTTCCATCTAGCGAACAGCAATATATTGAAGTACGGTCTATACAGACAAACTTGTCTCTGTATACTGTTATGTCTGTTATGTTTGTGTAAGTATCTAGGGGTAATAGTATCTTGCGTATGACTTTTCCTGTCAGGTCCATCACACAAATGTTCCCGCATCCAACAACAACATATAGTTTATCCTCATCATATGATAACCCGTAGCAGCAACTACTGGTTTCGATTGTACCGGTGACAGAACCTGTAGAAATATTTATTATTAGTATGGTGTTTTTAATTGAACAGGATACTGCCGCAGTGTTGCTATCTACCTCTGTTATGTAATACGGTCTAAAGGACTTCAGAGGAATGTAATGGACATCAGTAGTGTCTGTATTACAAATAAAAAGTCCAAACGAACAATCAGTAAACACTAATCTAGTGCCTATTCTACTACAGTCTGTAATTTGTCGGCATTCTTTCTCATTTAATCTGATGTTTTCACGCAAATAGACAGACAATTGGAGATTGTATTCAACTGGTATTTGAGCTTGGTGTAATGATTCTTCTGTGGTTGATATATTTTCTGAAAAAGATAATGAAGCATCGAATTTATTACTTGAAAAAATAACTTTGGTTTGATTATAGTGCAGTTGACCGCGATTACAAGATTAAGTGTTTTGCTCACTGAGTTTCACAAACTGTGAAGATCATGTATGCTGTAAAATTGGAAGATTTTATAAAAAAATATATTATATTGGATACATTTTGTGACATTTGCTTTGCATCGTTGTGAAAAACTGTTAAACTAATTACATTCTAGTATGCAATTACATACATCTCATTTATATTACTTTCATTATGTCTTACAATTTCATTACTGTCATAACTGTAGACATGAATTAGGTACCCGAAGGGCGGGATTTATTTTTTAAGTAGTTTTAGACAAAATTCTTCAATAAATGTCACAAACTGTATAGTTTATATGGCAATAAAACTTTGAATTGAATTGAATTGAATAAACGAGAAATGTCTACTGTACGGTTTTTTTAAGTACTGTTTAATAAACCAAACTGTTATCCATACTGAGATAAGTACTTTTTCCAAACATTAGCAGGTTCTTAAGGAGTCTGGTACAATGTACAAAGCAACATATCTATCCTTATTAATTTTTCCCTTATTTTCCAATGGCAGACTAAATTACCACAACTCTTATTTTATGACCTACATATAGTTAATTGTTCCACGTCCTGAACATGCATGAATAAAAATGGTCAAAATACTGTGAGGGAGAGAGAGAGAGAGAGAGAGAGAGAGAGAGAGAGATATTACAATTCATTAATAGAGAGAGAGAGAGAGATTACAATTCATTAATGTTTTTCTCTGTCTTGAGTATTCCTGTATTTATTTTACTATATTCGTATCATGTAATGTTATCATTTTAGCGGTATATTTAACATACCTTTTTGATTGTTAATTTTTTCTATAACATCTTCCGGAATTGATGTTTGCTCCTGCAACAAAAAGAATATGTGAAGCTACTTATGTATTAATCAATGTTCTTACTTAATGTCAATGATAATTACCTCATGTACACCTCAATTACTGGAAATATTTATAAATGATTTAGCTCGCTAAGATAGTTTTTATGTTTCTGTGGGCGATCCGAACAACCAAGATTCGTATAGAGGTATTACACTAGTGTCCTCACCTGGTAAACTTTTTACAGCAATACTTAATAGTAGGTTGACAAAGTATGCTGAACTGATAGAACTATAACAAAGGCACAAACCGGATTTAGAAAAGGATATAGTACAAATGACAATATATTTATACTACATGTTTTGATATAATTATATTTTTATCACAATAATATAAGAAACTATTTTGTACTTTTGTAGATTTCAGGAAAGTTTTTGATACTGTTTTGAGGGTGGGACTTTGGAAAAAACATATAAACTATAATATCACGGGAAAGATATTTAAGGTTCTTTATAATATCTATGGCAATATCAAGTCTTGTATCAAAAAAAAGGGGGGGGGAGTTATCACGGTTTTTTCCATGTGAAGTCGGAGTTCGTCAAGGGTAAAATTTATCTCCTTTCTTATTTTCTGTATTTCTTTCAGACCTTGAGACTTTTCCCCGTGAAAATGGTATATCAGGACTCTAACCGTATCATAAAAAACTTTTGACTGACACCTGAATATGTTTTTGTTGTTATTTATTCTATTGTATGCTGATGATACAATAAGATTAGCTGAATCAACAGCAGCACTGCAAAAGTGTTCAGATGTTTTTGAACAATATTGTAATATTTGGAAACTTTCAGTAAATATTGAAAAAACCAAAGTGAGGGTATTCTCTAAAAGAAAGTACGTTATGATGGATAATTTTAAACTATATGGTTCAATTATTGAAGAGTGGAGTCGTACCCCTATCTTGGTTTGCTTTTAAACCAAAATGTGAAATTTGTAATAACGAAAAAGAAGTTAGCAGAACAAGGACAGAAAGCACCTTATGCTCTATATAGAAAGATTAGGAATATATCTATTCCAGAAGATCTACAGCTTAAGCTATTTGATTCTTTAATTGATCCTATACTTTTATACGGGATCGAAATTTGGGGACATGAAAAATTAGACATATTGGAAACGGTGCAATTGCAATTTTTAAAGAAGGTGCTCTCTGTCCGAAGATCAGCGCCAAACTTTATGGTGTACGGCGAAACAGGTAGATACCCACTAGACATACATGTAAAACTACGTATACTTAATTTTTGGGTAAAACTACTTTCGAATGATTCTAAACTGTCTAGTATTATGTATAAGTTACTGTATGAAATGAATTGTTCAGGAAATATGCAATCAAATGGAAATTAAATGAGAAATCTATACTGAATGATGTTGGCTTATCGTTTGTGTGGGATAGCCAAGAAATTGTTAGTAAAATAGTATAAAATATTATGGTAAACAAATCTTACACGACAAATTTGTACAAAAATGACACAGTATTGCTAAAAGTGCCTCGAGAGGGGAACTTTACTTATTATTTAAAAGGAATTTCTGTCTTGAAGGCTACTTAATGAAACTAAATAAACAACGCAGAGTTCACTTGAGTAAACTGCAATGTTCAAATTTGAAATTGCCTATAGAAGCCAGTAGATGGTTAAATATACCTCTTGAGGACAGAATATGCACATTATGTGACGTGGGGGCGATAGGAAATGAATTTCATTATCTGTTAGTATGTTGTAACCCTAATATTGAAAGAATTAGAAAAAAACATATACCACGATATTATTTTGTGAACCCAACAGAGGACAAGCTATTTGGTTTGCTATACTATTGTAATATAAAAGTGCTCAATAATGTGGCATTGTTTTTGCAAAAACTCATAAAGTATTTTTGATAAAAGAAACTGTTTAGTACTTACTTTATCTAAGTTGTGCGTTATAATCCAATTAATCATATGATATATATATATATATATGTCACGATATGTGTATTTGTTTGAATCGTTTAAATTACGTGTCATATAACCATATGTGACGGTATATTTGATTGCTTATATCAAATTGACCTGTATATATGTTTATTTCAATGTTGTTCCGTTATTATACCACTTCTGTCAAGCTGTATATTATGTATAAGTGTAAACTGTCAGAGTGTACAATAAAATCTTGAAATCTTGAATCTGTAGCATAATTGATGATAAAATTATGAATCTATTGTGTGGCATTTATTTTTAAAACATAATTTCTTTGCCTGTGTTAGTTTAGAAACAAAAGGCAGACTTTACAATAAAAACTAAAGACATATGATTGGTTCCATCATGTTCCATCATGTTCATGCTCATGACGCGTTATTTTGTACATATTTTGTTATGTTTCTGTTAAGTTTAAGGTAATGGTGTCGGTTGAATAATGTGTAATGTCTAATCGTTTGATGTCCAAATAATTATAAAACTGTCTTTCAATAACATCATACCGGTTGTGAATTTGTAGTGCTATACGACGTGTCTCCGTATTTTGTTAATCAAACGTTCATGTATCTATTTTTGATATTTCTATTAGGATTTCGGTTGGACAATCGATTTTATCTTAGCTCCTATACATTTCTAGGAATGTGATTGGTTAAAAGAGCCCTCGTGAAGACCGTGTATATTTGATATTAGGTTAGTAGGGAGGCGGGGTTTATCTCATACACGGTTAGTAGTGGAGTTACGTCCCTTTATATTCCATATTAGGTAGTAGGTAGGCGGGGCTTATTTCATACACAGTTAGTAGTGGTGTTACGTCCCTTTATAAAAACAAAACAGTAATGAGAAAAAAATCGTAAAGGTTTCAACAGACGAAGAAATTGATGATTAAGATTGAAATAAATTCATAAAACACATTTAAATCTAACAAGTTGTTATTGTTGGTATCTGTTTTTGTAGGATCAATGGAAGAAGTTTCTTAATGCTAACAATATTGAGGACTTGCTCATTTTGATAGGTCTAAATTGCACACGTTAAGATAGTCGGTAAGATAAATTCGTTACATAGTATGCTAGTGACCTAATACGGTATATATGGGGTCAGTAAATTCCATATGGGGATTCGAGCTTCGCTCTCACCCCATATGGAATTTACTGACCCCATATATACCGTATTAGGTCACTAGCACACTATGTAACTAATAATGTTCTATCGTTTGTAGACAATATAATTATTATATTGCCTTTCAATAACATCATTGTCATAAAAATTGTTTGGAAGAGAATTGTAAAATTTTTGTAAACAATGATCATCGATAGTGCATATTAGTTACGTACTTAAGCGCATCCTGTTTTTGATATACATGACATACTGTGGCGTTTATTGTTGATGGAATAATATATTTTCTTTTTTTATTTGCTGTTTGCATGTTGTGTCGACTATTATCTTATTTGTTTGTGTGTTTCTTTGTAATGAATGTTGTTAAGTATGTTTGTGCATCGTCATACATTGGGCGGTTTGGCGTGCCATTCAACCTGGTTCAACCGACCATGTCTTTTCTTGAAATGTCCTGCACCAAGTCAGAAATATTGCAATTGCTAAAAAAAAACGATTCCTATGCATGTTGGTGTTTGTTTTTGTAGCACCTCTGTTATCCTATTGTGCCTTTCCCCCTCTTATAGTTCATATATTTCCCTTGCTTTTACTTTGTATCCTTATTTTTCATGACTTTTGAACAACGGTGTAATATGGTAGTTATTAATGTGTTCCATAAAGGTTTACATCAAATATAAGAGAGGCAACATATACCAAAAAGAGAATAGTCAAAATTAACTGATCGTCATTGATGAAAAAAAAGTAAAAAAAAGACTAACATTATACAAAAAAAAAAGAATAAACAAGACAAAGTTATGCCCCTGCACTCTGAAATAACTGTATTATAACAAAGTTAATTTGAGACTTTCTTTGAGATATTATTATGTCTGGGGGACACACATGATGCACATGTTGCTGATGCAAAGTTCTATCTGTAAAAGCACAAAGTATGGGTGAATTGTACATGTGTTTAGGTTTCTGTTCGTGTACAAATGAACATTGTATACTTTGAAAACTTTATGCCTTTTTAGTTTAAAAATTTGAGACTTAACCGTAGTATAATTGCAAAAAAAAAAAAATATCAAAAAATACCAAAAATCACAGAAAACCAAGGTTCAAAACAGAAATCAATACAAGAGGATATTGTTCATGATACATGTATATCCGCTTATAGGGAAACACCTTGTAGTTTGAATTTTAAAGTAAAATAAGTTTAACTTACATGCTTTCTTAAGTTTTTGTCAAAATTCTTTTAAAAACAGGATAATTTCAACCTTCCCATTTCGCATAAAGTCAAATTTTCCGCATTTTCCCTTAGTATTACACAACTTTTCCGCCGTAGGGAAGTTTTCAAAGACACATTTGTTTTAGATCCATGCCAGAACTGGACTATCCACAAATTTGAAACAATTTATAAATTCAATCTTAAACTAAGAGAAGTAATTTGCTCAAAAGGGCCAAAGTC
Source organism: Mytilus galloprovincialis (assembly GCF_965363235.1). NCBI lineage: Eukaryota > Metazoa > Mollusca > Bivalvia > Mytilida > Mytilidae > Mytilus > Mytilus galloprovincialis. Next base: position 25,050,912 of record NC_134850.1, read on the forward strand.
ACGTGGTTCAAATCATGAGTAAAGTACCCTTGATTTGCCATATGCCAAACATGACATTCAACTATCTCCCAAAAGAGAAAATATAAACCAAAATCAAAACCCTGAATATATGCACACCTTTATTATATGTACGAACAGCAAGCAAAGTAAAAACTTCCTAGCATTCAAATAGTAGGAGGAGTTATACAGAACTATATATTTAACCGCGTAAACCCTAAAATTTAATAAAGTTCTACCAGCTTGCAAAAGAGCAACTATTAATAAAAAAAACATGCCCACATGCACATCTTCAAACAGCCATCAATGTGAAAACTTCCTAGCATTCAAACTGAAGGAGGAGTTATACAGAAACGCTCTTCTTATGCAAGTTAATACTCCAAACTTATATATGACTTTATTGAAACCCTCAAGTACCGTATCTATGGCCCATCTTTTATAAAACAAGTATTTATTTGAAAAAGCATGTCCCTTAATTGCGATAAAAGCAGTTTACTTACGTATATTTGAAACCAAAATCTGAATAAATCTTTAAGGTTATGTTCATCTTCATGAAGATCACACCATTGTTTTCTTGCTAAGTGTTTACGAGAAGATAGATCCACTGGAATGCAAGGTGCATCACCACATGTAATGCTGAGCTCATATTTCAAATATATGTCGTATCGCGCTTTTATAGTATCGATTTTATTTGATATATTGATAAAAAGTACCCGTCCATTGGATTTTATCTCGGTATTTTGGCCTGAAAATTTGTAATTTTTGGATGTTGACTGAACTATTTGAATTTTAATCGTGTTCTTCGATTTACAAAGAATAAATTTATCTCGTCCGTTGCTTTCTTGTATGCAAAATATTCCCATGTTAGGATAAAGTCTTGGATGTTCAAATGAAGTATCGCGCAAACAGAAGACCAGTAAGAGATTGTATAAAGACGGTGGCAAGAAATCAAATTCCATGCAGAGCCACGGCGAAATAAAACATGTGTTTGTATTTATGTTGAATTCTGCAAATAAACCCTCAAATGCGTCTGATTCTTTTTCATCTTTTTCCATGCTAATGCCACTTGGACATATAAACGATGTATTATCGAATTGAACGATGATGTCGAACTTTTCCATTACGCCTAGAACAAATGATGTATGGATTGCGTGTTCCTTACTTTTATCTTCAAACAATCGTTTACATAAGTCGGTAGAAATTTTTCCAGTTTCTGCAAACTTCTGCAATGCTTTAGAATTACGCTGTGTTGAAAATTGCTTAAATTCATTTGCGCAAATAATACATTTAAATGCATCTAATAACCAGGACGGGTTTAATACAACATAATCCTTTAAGCCATCTACGTCGTAGAAAATTAAGTTACCAATGTCATGCTGAAATTTTAAAAATAAAACCAATTCGTTTTCAGACTTAATTCGGGGAGGACTCTTTTTCGCTTCTTCCATGATAACATCAAATTTTAAAACATTCTCGTCATTTTTTCGTCGTTTGTTTAAGATTTTTTCTAAGAAAATCCATCTGACAGGATACTCATAACCCCACATATCCATTTCATCTGCCTCGCTTGCAATTTCAAAAATTATCTGTCGTAATGCGTTGAAGGCGTCCTCAGATTGGCTTATATTCGAAATATAATTTATCCCTCCACGAATATGAGTAAAACGAAGGTTAGTCCCCTTGAATTTTGTAAAACTCTTATTCAATTCTCTCTTCTTTTGATCAAGAATCTTCTGAAAGTAAAAATTCAATACTATATTAGTAATACGCCTGTTGAATAACCTGCTTGTAGTTGAAAAAGCAAAGCTTTCATTAATTTATCTTGAGTACTCAAATAATTTTTGTGTGAATAACGACTAACTTCAATGCTAGAATACAAATTTAAAAGAAAATAATAACATCAACAATGATCAACACTACACTGAAATATCAATATTTAAAAGAAAATGATTACATCAACACTAAACTGAAATATCAATATTTGAAAACTAAATAAGCTAATATGTCCTATTTGGGGAACATGAGCTATTGCCTTCACTTCGAATACGTCGTCTTCTGTCATTCGTCGTTGTGGTAAAAATGTTTATAAAATTCACGCTGAAACTACAGAACTAATTCACAATTGGTTTTAGAAAAGTTTCTTAAGATGACTATTTTATATTTGTTTCGAGTAAAGTACTGCATGTATGTATATAGCCGATATTGTTATGTATAGCTAAAATGAATGATTTAAATGCAGAGAGTTATTACAAAGGGACAAATCAAATCAAAAAGTCCAATAAAAACAGTAAAAACTATGCCCTAAAAAGAAAAACAAAATAAAAAATCCCATTCACATACTGTTTGCCAAAGTATGCATTGATTCGAAATACCTATAAGGATTTTCTTATTCCAGACACATACAATGTATTAACTTAGCCGTATTTGACACAACTTTTTGGAATTTTGGGTCCTCAATGCATTTCAACTTTATACTATTTTTTTGGATATCTTACTATTTTGATCTGGACATCACTGATGAGTCTTATGTAGACGAAACGCCCGTCTAGCGTGTTAAAGTATAAGCCTGGTAACTTTGATAAGCCTTTACAGTCCATAAAACTGTACACATAAAACTAGAAGTCATAAAACAGAATAACACTCTAAATGTAAAAAAAAACATATGTTGTGATATGAACAGGATACCTAAACTAAAAAGATTACAATAGAACATCAAAATCTTCTCGTTAACTTCTAAATCCACACTGAAAGAAATTTTCTAGGTGATAGCTAATAAAATATGACACAGACTAGAGCGAAACAATCTGGATATGTTTTGCTTTAACAAAAATAAAACATCCTGAAAGTGTCTACTTATTGTATATTCATTTAGGACAACCCTTTGTGCAAACGATCTACATCATTTGACATGCCTAAGTTTCAAGTAAACACTAGAGGTTCACTAATTGATATGTTAGTCTTAGATACATGATTTGAATATAAGTTGTAATTGAATTTAAACTAGATGTTGGCAACTACGAGTTATATCAGATGTGTCGTTTTGTTATTAGAGATATACCCTGTCTGTGTTTCTGTTTGATGTTTTTGTTGTATCGGTCTGATGAATTTGTTTCATCTATTTTTTTATGGTTTGTTGTGTTGTTCTACTGTTTCACCACTGTCCCAGGTTAAAGAAGGGGATATCGTTTGAGAGCTTACAAACATATTTTACGCCTCCACATTTTTTTATTTGCCTGTCCCAAGTCAGGAGCCTGTAGTTCAGGGTTGTCGTTGGCTCATGTCTGTCATATTGGATTCCGTAAATTGTTTTGTTATCCGTTAGTTTTCTAAACTGTTTTATATTTGTCATGTCAGGGCCTTTTATAGTCGATTAAACATTTTTTGTTGTTATTGTACATGCCCATCTTCTTCCTCTGAACTTTAGTGGAAGTTGTTTCATTGGAAAATCTTCATTTTTTTTTATAACTATGTAGATATAGATATAGATGCTTTCATCACATTTTTTCTCGATAGTTGATTCTACAGATTCATGAAATGTCTACGAACCAATACGTACAGACTAGTTTTACCAAGGCACTAACAACGCGTTTCTGAAGAAGCAAGTTTGCTAAAAAAAAAATTAAGAAAAATGTCGTACTAGTTTAAGACATTTGTTGATATCAAAGAGAGGCTAGTTGGGTAAAGTACTGTTTTGAATTCTATGTACGACATGTGGTAAATTTGTGCAATTCATTTCAGGGAGGCGACAATGATAATATTTTCTCTCATTTTCTATCTGTTTAAAAATACATGCGACACTTCTAAACCCTTCAGCCATTTTGAAAATCCCATTCAAATCTCTATTTTTTAAATCGATGTTGGATGTAATTTTGCCTTGAATTAAAATGTTTTCGTAAAATAGTTTACAACATATCTGGTTTACTATGTATTCAATCGAGTTGCAAAGTATTACTTTAATTTACGGAATTCGTGAATATAATTTCATTAATTTGTGTTCCTCTTTTAGGATTGATTTTAGCAAATTATAGCAAATATTTGCTATTTATATATTGCTTAAACCTTAAGTTTTACTAAAATCAAGTGAAAATATTTAGAGAAAAATGGGTTTAATCATTTCAAGTATTATATATATCTAAAACAAGTTAAAATGACTTGAGTAACTTGATTGAAATTGCATGGGTCATTGTGACATAATGCAGAGTATAATATGGCAATATTTGAATGGATATAATCCTGGTACCTTTGATAACTATTCAGTTGGTGGAGGAAAACGCGTTATAACAACTTAAAAAATGCATCAGAATGCTTTCTATTTAATAAGAGTAAACCTAGTCCCTTCTTGATAAATTCAAACTGTAACTTGAACACCCCTGATCTCATATGCACAGCATAACCGTTTGGAAAAGCATTTTTTTCTTGTTTCAAAACATTCGACCTTCAGTTTATGGTCACTGATGAGGAGTGTTCTTGTCACGAAGACAAATGGATGATAGATGAATATTTAACGTCAAGTGAAAACTAGTTTATGTATATCTAGATATTAAATTAATACGAGAACTTCACTGTTATATACCTAATAAACAATCAGAGCCGGGTTTTACGCATGATACATGTAGGTAACATGTAGTATTCCAAAAGAAGTATGACCCAACCCATCATATACATATATAGTCAAATCCGACTATTCTTTGCTCCGACCTCAAAATAAAAATTAAAAAAAATGATATCATTAATTTTACCCAAAATGATATTCAAAAGAGTTGAATGTAGGTTAAGTGAAAGTAAATCCAACATTAAATATAAAAAAAAATGTGGTATGACTGCCAATGACACAACTATCCACAAGAGATCAAATGACACAGAATTTAACAAATATTATAGGTCACCTTCCGGCCTTCAACAATGAGCATTGCTGTAGTCATCTATAAATGGTCCCGAAATGATAAATGTTAAACAATTACAACGAGAAAACTAACGGCTTAATTTATGTAGAAAAAAAATGAACGAAAAACAAATATGTAACATATCAACAAACGACAACCACTAAAATACATTTCAACCACTTGTTTCATTTTAATTGGAATTTGTGGATCAACACAGAACTTAATTAACTAGATGTTTTAATATGTATAGAGGTTTTTCATGTATCCTTATTTTTGATAAATACTATAATGCTCCTTACTATAAATCATACATATAATACATGTATGAACAATCACATGAAATGATTAAACTTATTTCTAAATTATTGACCTACCTGATCATCTATAGTGTCTTCTCCAGTACAAATCATGATGATTGAAGGGCTGATACTGTCCTTACTTGTGTCTTGTATATTCGATTGTGATGCATAGCAATGGATATTATCTATCCATACACTTAATTTTTCTAAATGATACAGAATGATAACCATTATAAATATAATACAAACCAACTATAATAAAACATATGTATGATGTGTATTAACTTTTGGAAACTGTCATGGTATGCGTAGCTATATAGCCTATCACTTATTCTAAAGCATTTCTCTCTTCGCCTATACTGTGATAATGACCGAATCAGTGCATTCATATGATATTTTTATAGTCAGTCTCCAAACCTACACTGTGAAGAATTGTCCTTTCGAAACAATCGATAAATATAGATTTTACAGCTGCAACTAGTGTGTCCGATATTTCTCCACTCGAGACACTTGGATTTTAATATTAAAAGCGCGAGGCTTGCCGAGCTTTTAAAATATTTAAAGTTTAACTGTCGAAAGTGGAGAAATATCATAATACATGAGCTATAGTGTTGACATATGTTTCTCTATTGATTTTGTATCCTTCCTTTTTAAATATTTGAAGGAAGTTATGTTCTTTATATATGATGTCGCCTTTTGTCATGAGGTCACAATGGGAGATTCAGAAGCAACCAAGAAAATTTGACGTCATAATTAAATTCCGACCGATCATTTGCTGAAAACAGATATTTTACTTGTGCCAAGACATATTGTCACACAGATCAAGAAATGCGAAAAGAGAAAGTACTTGACAACTCAATACCAATTCCAGTTTTTTCATTTCCTTTTTTAGCTCACATGGCCCAAATGGGTCGAGTGGGCTTTTCTCATCACTTGTCGTCCGTCGTCCGTCGTCGTCTGTTAACTTTTACAAAAATCTTCTCCTCTGAAACTACTGGGCCAAATTTAATCAAACTTGGCCACAATCATCATTGAAGTATTTAGTTTAAATGATGTGTCCAATAACCCGGCCAACTAACCAAGTTTGCCGCCATGGTTAAAAATAGAACATAGGGGTACAATGTAGATTTTTGGCTTATATCTCTGAAACCAAAGTATTAATAGCAAATTTGACGTAGACAATAATATTCATCAGGCTAAGATATATTTGTCCTAAAATTTGCAGACGAATCAGACAAACTGTTGTTGTTAGGTTGCTTCCCCTGAATTAGTGATTTTAAGCAAATGTTGTTGTTTTTGGTTATTATTTGGAGTACTATTATAGATACGTAGTACATTACAAGCATTGTGTCTTTAAAAAGTAGTTAAAATAAAAGTGTTTAAGAATTTAACGTTTTCTGCGTCTTGACATTAATAATTCCTGAACTCTAGTTTGGCAAGACAAAATTATACGGTCAATATAAAACCCCTATCACACAATTTACATTTACATCTATATATATATATACTAGTAAATCTGCATATCAACTTATCTTAAATTATATAAAAACCTGTAATTCCGATTTTTTTTAAGTTCGTACAACACACTAGCTTTTGGAACAACTTCATCAGGTTAATAAAAGTTAAAACAAGAAATAAACACAGAGATATAAAATGCTCAAGCGCAATTAGCCAGACAAACAACGTGAATAGAATAGGTTGAAGTTTACTTTTTGATGTGAAGGATTTTCAACCTACACATGTACATGTTACTTTTAACGCAATTAAAATTATTGGACGAGTGGTAAATTTACATCGAAACTGTATCTATCATTTAAAGCATGCCAAAAATGTATCAACATCCACTAGTCGTAATTTTGTTAGTTGTCTTCATTTATCAATTCCTTGAAACTTTTGAACAAATTTATTTTGAAGTTTCAGGTTAAAAAAAATTGTGAATCACAATCAAAGATTGCGTCTGTTAGTAACGTTAACTCAGTGATTCGATCCGTTAAAAAACGTTCATATATTCATTTTAAATTTGCCGTGATGCAATAACATGTGATTGGAAATGTTATTTCAGAATCGGTATACATGTAGTTACAATTTTGAATTATGTGCTCAACATACATGGACAACTATTCTATTCAAACGATCCACGATATGGTAAGACGGTGATTGCCAAGTCAAAAGAAAACAACCAAAACAGACTTAACAGTAAAAATAATATTTTAAAGCCAAATAAAAGAAATACTATAACACGTTGTTCTTTAGATAAGAAATAACGCCAGTACCAACAATCTATTCTTTAAGACCATCGTGTATTATTTGTGAAGTTGATATAGAATATTTGTCAACAAGGTCTTGGTATACCTTCCGATGAACTTTTTTTTTAGAAAAAGGATGAAACGTTCTTCGACATACCCCTGGTTTATCAAATTTCTGCTCAGAAACTGGTGACGTTTTACAAAGTTTTACAAAGGTTCTTATTTTGTTCATATTTACGAAATTTTTCGTAAGACAAACTAGCTTCATACGAAACGTGCATCCATCCAGGTGCAATGCGAGATGATGATAAAAACTGTTTGCTGCTTTGAAATCGCGTACCGCGTGCTGATGGAATTTTTTATGTTTGCGACTTCACTACACTTACAATATATATATGAGCCAGTCCATGCGAAAAGGTACAAAAAGTCCTTTTGGTAAACTTTACAGGACACCTTATCAAAGTTTGTTATAGTATTTTTGAAAAACGATTTTCTCCGAAAAAAAATTACATTAATGTAAACATTCATAAGATTGTCAATTCTATCCCGAATTTGTCAACTAAAACCGAAAAAGACGTAGAAATATCTGAATTTTTGGTATTTGAGCAAGTGTAAAATCATTTGTTCCCCGGACTAATGCTATACCGACCAGAAACTATAAAAATTTATGATACTACAGAGACAAAAGTCAATAATTTCCGTCAGTTCTACAGGTTTAAAGAAAGAAAGACAACATTAAAACATGAGGGAAAATGCAAAAACTATGACATCTTGTGTTTTAGAAATTGAAATTTAAGTTAAGGTAAGCTATTTAATATTATATAAATCAACCTTAGTTGCACGGGATTCGAACCGTTGCCCGGTTTGATTGCATTGATATCCGCATCGTAATCGAGTGCCTTATCCCCACTGCTACCAGGTTTAACATTACCAATTGGCAAATCAAGCCATTTAAACTGTACTTTGAAAATGATTGAAATATATGAAATAATTCACTAAAAATCTTGATAAAACTAGGGGGGGGGTCTCAACACTCGCAGGTGCGTGTAGCTCACAGCTTGATGATATGAGGGAAAGTAAATGTGTTTTATAAATCACAAGTCTACTACCAATAATTATGCACACTTTTTAGAATTTCGTAAATTTTTCGTTTTTGTACCTTTTCGCATGGACTGGCTCATATATAAAGCTTCGTCCGCATTACTTGTATTTGAAACAACAGATTTTCCAGGTATCTATTTTTAATTACTTTAATTAAACTAGGTTCACACTGCCGATCAGATCAACTCGATCAAGCCTGATAAACACAGATTAAGAGATAGGAAGGCTTGTCAAAAAGAATTTGAATAAGAACACTGGACACTTTTAATTTGCAAAACACTCATTTGCAAATCCGCCGCCGCCTCAAACAAGAGCTACAATATCATGTATATAACCAAAATGTGCAGAATTACATGGGATTCAATAATTTCATTGGTTTTATACTGTTACTTTCATATTTATTTTGCAATTTGAATTATAAAAACATGGGATTTTCAATATCCCATGGGACAGGGCAAAATCCCATGGGATTTACCATTATCCCATGGGATTTTGGTTAAATCCCATGGGATTTTTTTTGGTCCCATGGGATTATTGTAGTCCCATGGGATATTTGTTGTCCCATGGGACAAAAAAAATCCCATGGAACTATAATTATCCCATGGGATTTTTAATATCCTATGGGACAAAATAAAATCCTATGGGATTAAAATTATAAATATATATATATAAATATAAAGTTATGTGTATGTTACAATGAATGCTGTTTGGTAGTAAAATGTTTTAAATGTATACGAGTTTTTTTTATATTTTTTATATATACATATATATAATTTTTTTTAAATTTTGTCACAAACATGTTTTTTATTTGTTTATATGACAATAAATATTATTCTTATTTTGGAATGTATAATAATAATATTTTACAGTCAAAGAATAAAGTCCTTTCACTGAAACAAAATGATGAAATTTCTAAATAAATGAAAAAATATTGTTTTGAAATCTTTGTCTTGTTTATTCTATTATGAAAAATAGAACTGAAAAAATATTTCATTTTCTGACTGAATAGTTCACTCTTTTCATGAGGTAAGATTTTCTTTGTTATAGGTTCATTGCAATACTTGTATAGGCAAACAATTTGAATTATATATAACTTTGTGGTGTACATAATAGTATGCTTATAATTGCAAATTTATAATATAAACACTTTTTGTTAAAGTTTTTGCTTTCTTTATTCACAGCTTGCTATGTACAATTATTCAGTCCACTATATAAGAGTGAAGTCAATAAATAATTTCATTCACTAGAATATTCCTGCAATTCTTAGACAAAACATTTTTTCAATCTGTTCTTCAAAGATCTTCCTCTGTACATCTTTATTGAATGGAGAGATTCAAATGAGAAGACAAAGCAAGTTTATTTGGACAACAACATTCTAATATCTTGTTCATTCGTTCCATCTTTCAATTGATAATTACATTGTTGTATTTATATGATCAAGTTCTTGTGCATCAATGATCGTGATGATATGACTCCTTTTTGTTTATAGTCATCATGTTGAAATTTCCTCTTTCAAATAAATGTAGGAAAAAACATGTTCCATTTCAAATTAATAAAAAAGTCGCACTATGGAGAAAAATATCAGCTTTAAGTTTTCCGTTCAGTATTGATCTGTGAATGATGACCATGAAAATCCAGATTTCTGACCTACAAATACACAAACTCAAAAATTATCAGTGAAGAGATCAATAAAATGGCTATTTTATCATGTTTATGATAAACTTTCATTTAAATATTCAAGTACTAAATTACAGAAATCGCTTAAATTTTATAATAGTTTAGTTAAAGTACAGCTTATTTAAAATTATAATAAAAAATATAGGCCACCGATGAGTTAAATAAGATATTACATTTTTAATGCCAAAAAATGGCTTTTTGCACCAAAGGGAGATAATTTGGAGCTTTTTCAATGATATATGCATTTTAAAAGTCATCTGGGGCCAAACCGAATTGATTGTTTTGAATGATTTGGTGTACCATATGATAAAGATATAAATAAATTGAGTTATGAAAAAAAAATATTAAAACATTTTTCTGAAATTGTTATACCCTAGAGCCTCCTTAAATGTCATTTGATCTCTATTGGAGAAATGTCTCATTGGAAATCAGACTGCTAAGTGTTTCTTATTTTTATATCAACCCAGCCATATTATACCTGTCTAATATCAGGAGCTTGTACATAGTTCAGTGGTTGATATTGGTTCATACCCGTCATTTTTATTTTTCATAATTTTTTGTTTTTATAAATTAGTCTGGTATATTTGACGTTTAAATTGATGCTCTGTTTCAAATTTGGTTAGTGTTGACTTTTATAGATTACTATAACATGTATAGGGTATGGGTTTTCTCATTACTTACAGGTCATCAATGGCCTCTAATAAGTAATTACAATGCTTACATCCACTAAATTGAACTCTGATGGATAGTTTTCTCTTTCATCATACCACATCTTATTTTAATAAATATTTAATTATTATTCAAGGACAAAAAAATTTATAACAGTGGACTTACCATTTAGGCTTTGTTGACCTCTGTAAATCTTATTTTGTTGATAATTTCTTCTGTTTATAGTTTCCCCTTTATCTTTCATGTTCTTGCCCTACACATAAAAGGGTAAACATCATTTAATGACAAAAATAACTACTACATGTATTACATAATTAGTAGGCAACTGAAAATTTTGTCTTATTTGTATATAACATCAACTTACTCATCATTCTTGCTGTTCAATATCATGAATATTATCATTATTCTATGAATATGAGGTCACAGTAAAATTAACCTTGGCAGGCAGACATCTTTTTTTATATGATACCTTGTAGTCACTCCATACAACAAGTAGACCTATGCTTAAAAAATCTAAGGCCAAAATTAAAAATATGTTTGTTTCCCCTCCCTCCACACGGGTCAAAAATAAGCGCCCGGGTCAAAAAATTATTTTCCACAAAAAAATCGAAATTATTTTTTTCCTGAAAATAATTTGTTTCCATTTTTGGAAAGTGCTTGAAAGCAGAAGGATTGATAATCTAAATAAATACACTCAAATTGAGCACAAACAACTGATAAGTGGCCTGGACTGGACAAGTCAAACCATTCATGTGACCATGCTATGACAATCACATCCAGTTAAAAAAAACTAGAGGCTCTCAAGAGCCTGTGTCGCTCACCTGTTAATGTGTTTACTGATGTCGGCCATCTTCATTGGTAGGCGGGGTCATTAGACACTTTTTTTTTAAATAGATACCCTAGTATTATGATTGTGGCCAAGTTTGGTTAAATTTGGCCAAGTAGTTTTAGAAATGATTTTTATACAAGTTACAAAAATGACGAAAAGTTGTTCAATATTGACTATAAAGGGCAATAACTCCTTAAGGGGTCCTCTAACAATTTTGATCATGCTGACTTATTTGTAGATCTTACTTTGCTGAACATTATTGCTGTCTACAGTTTATCTCTATCTATAATAGTATTCAAGATAATAACCAAAAACTGCAAAATTACCTTAAAATCACCAATTTTAGGGCAGCAACCCAACAACAGGTTGTCCAATTCAACTGAAAATTTGTGAGGGGATATATCTTATTCTGATGGACATTTAAATCTTGAAAGATTTGCCCTGAATGTCTTAGTTTCAAAGATATATAGCAAAACCTGCATTTTACCACTATGTTCTAATTTTAGCCATGTCGGCCATTTTGTTTGGTAGGCTGAGTCATCGGACACATTTTTTAAACTACAAACCACAATGATAATTGTGGCCAAGTTTGGTTAAATTTGGCAAACTAGTTTCAGAGAAGAAGATTTTTAAAAAAGTTACAAAAAATTATGAAAAGTTGTTAAAAATTGACTATAAAGGGCAATAACTCCTTAAGGGGTCAACTGACAATTTTGATAATGTTGACTTATTTGTAGGTCTTACTTTGCTGAACATTATTGTTTTTACAGTTTATCTCTATCTATAATAGTATTCAAGATAATAACCAAAAACTGCAAAATTTCCTTAAAATAACCATTTCACAGGCAGCAACCCATCAACAGGTTGTCCGATTCGTCTGAAAATTTCAGGGCAGATAGATCTTGACCTGGTCAACAATTTTACCCCATGTCAGATTTGCTCTACATGCTTTGGTTTTTGAGTTATAAGCCAAAAACTGCATTTGACCCCTATGTTCTATTTTTAGCCATGGCGGCCATCTTGGTTGGTTTGACAGGTCACGCCACACATTTTTTATACTAGATACCCCAAGGATGATTGTGGCCAAGTTTGGTAGAATTTGGCCAAGTAGTTTCAGAGGAGAAGATTTTTGTAAAAGTTTACAGACGACGGACGCAGGACGACAGACGACGAACGCCAAGTGATGAGAAAAGCTCACTTGACCTTTCAGGTCAGGTGAGCTAAAAAAAACCTGCCTTCCTGGTCTGTTTACAAAGGGTAGACCCGGGGAGGGGAAACAGACATTCTTTTAAATGTGGCCTGATAAAATGACAAAACCAAGAAAACTTATCATTGACCAAAGAACAATAAAATGCGGTCATGGTTTATATATGAATCTGCCATTCAGACATGCACACCTTACAATTGTTTCATATCTACCAAATATAATCTACCTGTAACTTTAAACATATGATAAACTGACAAAACAATGCAGTGTTTCATTGACCAATGAACCATGCATGAAAATGAGGTCAAGTTCATATAAAATATGACAGACAGATAAGTGCATCTTACAATTATTTCATTCACTAAATAAAGGGGCCTTATTGCTTACAGTATCCGAAAAATTGACCAAACCACAAAAACTAAATATTTTCAAAGTTCCTTATACCCTGCCAATTTGTTATGGTTGTGCCTGTTCCAAGTCAGGATCCGATAATTCAGTGATTGTCGTTTGTTTATGTGTAACATATCTGTTTTTCAATTTTTTTGTACATAAATTAGGTTGTTAGTTTTCAACTTTCAACTTGGCTATCATGTGTAAAATCATACAAGTGTTGGGAAAACAGGAAGTTGTCGAGTGATGAATCTGAAAATGCATCACACGGTATAGCTGACTTATTTAACCCTGAAACCAAATTTCAGAAATCCTTCTATTGTAGTTCCTAAGGAAAATGGGAAGAAAAATATTCATCGGACAGACATGACGGACTGACTGACGCAAGGATGGATGGACAGACAGGGGTAAAACAGTATACCCCCCCCCCCTTTTTTAAAGTGGGGGCATAATTTTAATACGGGGCTATAAAAACCCATGCAAGATGTCAAAACAAAAAGAAGTAACCTAATTCTTACTTGTTAGGGGCTATTTATTTATTGTCGGTTATACATAACAATACAACATATTAAAGGTCTGTAGAGCTTTTATCCGACATACATATATATGACAAGCACAATACATTTGTACATGAAACATAAAGCTCATCACTGAGATAGTAGTCTCAGATAGAGGGAGGCGGGGTCAACCAAACTCCCCTATTCAATCTGAATGCAGGACAGAAAGTCACAGTCAAAAAGTCACACACTGTCACAGGACAAAAAGTCACAATTTAGTTTTGAGATTATTTTTCTTTGAACAAGAAACACTCTTTTTGTATTTTTCTTGAAGTTTTATACATGAACATGATGTAGCAACTTTAAATTAAAATTTATTAAAAACAAATAAATCAGTGCATTAGGTTTGCGCACATTACCATTACATTTGCACACAAAAATCATTACGTTTGTGTGCAGCTTTTGATTACATTTGCATGCATTTTTTAACATGTAAATATAAAAAAAAAGATATAGTATGATTGCCTTTTACAGCTGACTATGCGGTATGGGCTTTACCTCGGGCTTTGCTCATTGTTGAAGGCTGTTTGGTGACCTATGGTTGTTAATGTCTGTGTCATTTTGGTCTCTTGTGGACAGTTGTCTCATTGGCAATCATACCATACCTTCTTTATATTGGCTTATGGTTGAAGGCCGTAAAGACCTCTAGTTGTTAATGTCTGTGTCATTTTGGTCTCTTGTGGACAGTTGTCTCATTGGCAATCATACCACATCTTCTTTTTTATATTATGAACAATTTCCTAAAATTAAAAATGAATATATGTAATAAAAAGAAGATATTTCAAAATCTTTTTTCATTTATATTCAATCAATTGTCAACAAATTGTTTGTGACTTTTTGTCCTATTAACTTTAATTGTTACTTTATGCCTGAGTTTGACATGTGTTTGACTTTTTGTCCTGTGACTTTTTGTCGGAATGTCCTGTGACTTTCTGTTTTTGCAGAAGTCCAGGGAGTGTCAAAAAATCACATGTGCAAGTTGAGAGTCAACACTTACACAGGGACTACACAATACTTTTTCAGAATGTCAGCAAAAAAGAATCACTGGTGACAGGGGAGTGTAACCGATGAATTGATCCTGAATCAGATCAGATTTTCCCGGTACGTCTAAACACCGCTCAGGAGGACCTCCTGGGTGCACACATGCAGGGCATACAAAGTGCACTCATGGCAGACCCTATATAGTCGCCGTCGTATCTGCACACATGATGGATGTATATATTCGTTATAGATCGTCATACACTTCTCATTTTAGAGTTAAATTTGCAAGCAACCTCTTAAGATTCTAAAATAATAATGCTACTAAAAATATATTATTTCCCCCAATTTTCGCAATTTTTTCGCCATATAAAATATTTAGGCGACTGTGCTTTTAGTGAATATAAACGATGACGAGGCCTCACGAATAAATATAAATATGAAATATACTGGAACATCGATTAACATAGATCGAGCAGCAGAGTAAACTTCCACATAAATCTCGAAGTTATTTACGCCGGATAATATAGACTGTGCTCCTGAATAAAGTTGTCAAATACATTAATTTGTGTTTTTTTACTTCTACAAGAAATTTGATTCAAATGCTAATTACGCACTATTTGCTGAGCAGAGAATCATTCTAAGCCAGGAACCGTCTATACTAACTGATAACAGTAAGAATAGAAAGTCTCTGTAAAAAGGCAGTCAATACTAACAGGGCCGTAACTAGCCTCTATTAATAGTGAGGCAAAATATATATATATGCCGAGCGTAGCGAGGCGAAAATTTTCGGCGAGGGGTCTGGGGGCCGCTTAAGGCCCCCAGAAGCTCTGAGAAAAATAACGCAAAATCGTGCATTCTGAGCGTTTCCCGGACTCTTTCTGACATTGAAACGCAATTAATATTTTAGCCATTTTTTTCTTCGACAATATGCTGGTCTCAAAGCAAAAACGTAGATTCATTGTAATTTGGGACTTTTAGGTTTTACGGGGACAACATCATTTAATAGCAGACCGATATGTAGGATAAAGCAAAAATCGTAAGTCTCATAGTCATAAAAACCGGGACTGTCTGTCTGTTCTTGTTTTGTATTGTGCTTAGACTTTGGTGATTTTATAATGACTAGATTTAAACATAGTGACAGTGCAGTAATATACTTTAAGTACTAGTACTGCCTAAGTCGACACTAAGAACCATCTTGACCTTGTTTTACGGTATTAATGATTCTTTCATTGTTGAAGACCCTCCGTCTACTATCAAGATGAAGAACAGGAATAAAAACTTTCAACATTGGTCATTTGTATTTTTTCTATGCATTGACTTTGTGTGAGATTAGTTCCCGTGCACGTTTTCTCCATATTCCTTTATTTTCTGTTAAAGGGTCTGAACAAGACTTAATGCAAGTTTAATCCTTCAATGTAAAAGGTCATATGGTTATACATTGATGTTTTTTTATAGATGATTTGATACCGAGGAATTACTTTAATTTAAACCATGTCAGCTGTCTTGTTTTATCTACAAAAAGAGTCAGTTTTGTATTCTTTGATATCAAGTTCAATGCCCCATGCAGAAACGACCATTTTTTTCTGTGTCCAGTAGCATCGTATATTCTTAAAATATTTTGTCGCACAATGTCTGGACATCGTTTAACATGCAACATTGCAAAACCACACGTTTACAAATGGAAATTAACCCTCAGACTATTGTCACAAAGTAGGACAATAAATGAACAAAAGACAAACCCGGGACACAGAATAACAAAAAAATAAACAATAGACCATCAACTCTGAAAACAAAACTAAAAGTAAAATAGAAATATGGATCACGAAAAACATGCAGGGACGACAGCAGAGAGTGAAGAGAACTTTCTTTTTGCAAGACACTTTCCGTGAACACAATTTGATATGAAGACAATTTTTTTGTTTCAGTTTTTTTTTTTGAAGTTTTCAACATGAGGCATTTGCCTCAATGTAGTTACGGCCCTGACTAACAGAACTGTATTAACTTAATGATACATGTACATCAAGTTCCAGCACCTCACCAAGCACCCTTGCCTTGCATACTGAGATGGCAAACTGGTGTGGCGTAGGTTCATATCGTTTAATTCAACGTTTGTTTGGTTATTTTTTAAGGATCGTTGTAAAATTATATCTAAATCTTTGTTAAAATACGATTTTAAATTGTTCAATTCTTTCTATTTCATAATTTTGTCAAAGTCTTACTTTTTAAAGTTTTAAATTTTACAGAAAAAATGAATATTCCAATTTGATTTGAAGAAAATCTTTTTGAACTGTCATGACATGGTGTTGCAAAGCTGATTACAGGTAACTATAACATACAGTAATTTTCCATTACGACAGTGCGTGTATTCTCGGGTGTGTATAACGTATAGTTTTCTAGAAAACATCCTGTCTACGTGTGGTTCATTCAACCTATGCCAACATTTTGAAATTTAGGTATAAAATTGTGTGAAAAAATGTTGGCATAGGTTGAATAATTTGTTACAGATTAAGTGTTATAAAAACATAAATTAATTAGGGGCTAATCAATCTACATCCAGTTTAAACGTAGCATTGATGTTTACTCAATATACAATTTCTTTTACAGATTCAGATTCAGATTCAATATTTTATTAAAGTCTCACCACTTGTATAACATTATACATTCCAATAAACATAATAAAACATTTCGTATAACATGAAATATTGGATAACATTTATAAAACATATTGTATATTAAAACTAACAGTAAAATATCATTTAGCTTAAATACTAAAACATATACAAGTGCCATTCTATTAAGAATTATGAGAGACTAATATTAAAGGATTAATTATATACAAAATTTATACAATTTTAAAACTACATATATCTAAGATTTAAAATATATCATCAGCTATATACAAATAAAAAATTTGTTCTTCTACATAAAATGTTATAGCAGGTTTTAGCAACTACCTGATATAGTTCTTCGTTTCTGAATAAAAATATAAACTTTTCGTCAATAGACAAGTTATAAAATTGATCGTTATGTTTTACAGCTTCACTATACAATATATTTCGAAGGTCTGCATATAAAGGACATAAGTAAATACATGTTTTTCGTCTTCAATTTCATTTTTACACATAAAACAACATCTTTCATTTATTGGTTTATTCTCATAACGTCCTGTTTCTATTTTAAGTGGCGCAACACCACATCTAAATTTTGCATAAGCACTTCTAAATTTAATAGACATATTTTGTTTTAAATATAACTCTGTACAATATTGAGATTTATATAGCTTATAAGTACGAAGCTTGTTACCATTACTCTGTGACAAAATTTTTGTTTGCCATTCTACAATATATTTATTAAATAAAACATTTTCAATTTCTCGAACAATATTCTTATGCAGCACAAAATCAAGTACTAGTGAAAATGTAGGTAATTGTGTGTGTTGAGGATCTCTATTTCACAAAGGAATAAGTTTAAAATTAGTAAAATGAAATAATGGGGGGGGGGGAAGGATTTTATGAATTTTTATTTAAGGAACAATCATCTAGTCATATTGAATATCTATGAGTGTCATTTTCATGAATAATAAAGAAATATATGATAAAATATTGAATTTTATGTAAAATAGATTCCTTCAAATAAAATGGCATACACCACTATTGAAACTCATGAATTTCATAGATACTGACTCATGCATGCCAAGAAATTGCCTCCGTTGAAATTCTGCAAACACCCCATAGAGCAAATTACATGGATGATTAATATTGACCATTTGGTATATGGCTGTGTTCTAAGCGACACGTACATGAAGGTCATAAATTAATTTCTTCAATGAAATCAAATCTTTAGCTACTAATGACTGCCGTAGGGGGTCGGCCGGAATTTTTAGCGAGGATTTCTTGGCATGGAGTAACAGATAGAAAATTCAGGGTTAGAATTCATAGAACAGAAAAGGGGCAGTGTCAAATATTTCATGTATATTTTGAACACGGAGAGAATTTACCTGCACCTTTTGCCAAAAAAAACCTTTCTTTTTCTTATTTGAGCCCAATCTAATTAAAAACCGATCTGTCATCGCTCCTGTTTCTGATATGTCGCGCGACATATCAGAAACAGGAGCAATGAGAGATCGGTTTTTAATTAGATTGATTTGAGCCTTCCGACTTTATGTTTCGAATTGTAGTTTCACTTTCCATATTCAGTATTTATTCAAATGTAAGCTCCATGTCCACATGGTAAAAATCACGTGATGCAGGAATATTATATCTTGGAGTTAAGACTATTTCTTTCTTTTCGGGCGGAGACTCCAAGCAAACAACATGCATGTGTATAACGGCACTGTAGATTTTCGTATTAAATAAAGAAAGTTGCCGGTACGGTACATGAATAGATTGGTTAGAAAGCAAGTTTTTAATTTTAATTAGATTCGAAAGCTTAATTCGAGGGTTGAAAATAGAGAGCACAAATAAACGGGGTGGGGGTCCACAGGGAATATTTGTATCTTATGAACTCTATATTTGAAAGGGTTATTTTTTTATGTAATTAAAAAAGAGAAAAACAAATATAGGACAAATTGTGATTGGTCTTTCTTCCTTTCTCCCATGCCAAGAAATCGCCTCCGTTGAAATTCTGCAAACACCCCATAGAGCAAATTACATGGATGATTAATATTGACCATTTGGTATATGGCTGTGTTCTAAGCGACACGTACATGAAGGTCATAAATTAATTTCTTCAATGAAATCAAATCTTTAGCTACTAATGACTGCCGTAGGGGGTCGACCGGAATTTTTAGCGAGGATTTCTTAGCATGAAAATATCTATTTTAAATGTTCACTATTAATTCCAACACATTCAGAGAATAAGACAAATTTCACTAATATGATTGCCTCAAAAGTCATACTGTAAGATATGAATTGAAGCTGCATCTGCACAAGCAGCTGGTGTCATGTTGTTATCCTTTAGTAAAAAAAAACGAGACATATGGATCCTACATTCCGTCGACGTCGGCGGTGGCGGCGTCCACAAATATTCACTCTGTGGTTAAAGTTTTTGAAATTTTAATAATAACTTTCTTAAACTATTCTGAAATTTTAATAATAACTTTCTTAAACTATTCTGGATTTCAACCAAACTTGGACAGAAGCTTTTTTATGATCATAAGATAGTATCCAGAAGTATTTTTTGTACAACAAAAAATCCATTTTTTCTGTATTTTTCTTATAAAAGGACTAAGTTTTTCTGCCAGGAAACATTACATTCGCTCTGTGGTTAAAGTTTTAAAAATTTGAATAACTTTCTTCAACTAATCATGGATTTGTACCAAACTTAAACAGAAGCTTGTTTATGATCATTAGATACATTGTAGTATCCAGAACTAAATTTTGTAAAACAAAAAAGCCATTTTTTCCCGTATTTTACCTATAAAAGGACTTAGTTTTTCTGCCAGGATACAATACATTCACTCTATTGTTAAAGTTTTTAAAATTTTAATAACTTTTTTATACTATCCTGGATTTGTACCAAACTTGGACAGAAGCTCACAACTCAATATATAATGAATAAAAACAAACACAGAGTACTTGAATTTTCTAAACTACCCGTAAAACAAAGTAAATAAATAGTGTAATGTCCAACTGGAAAGTTGTTGCCTATAAATGAACCAAAAAAAATTTTTTTTTTTAATTTATTTAAAATTTTATATTGCAAAATTAATTTGATTTAGAAAAAAGTTTCTGTTGAAATATGTTATATTTGTATATTTTGTTGCTTGTTAAAGTATGTTTCATATTTAATACAACAAAATAATGAAAAAGAAATTAAAAAAATTGCACTATTGAAACATTTTTTGGTCTCTTTTTTCTCAAGTATTGTTATGTGATTAATTTTAGAAATTTAGTCTTATTTTATTTTTATAATAATTTAATATTTATTTCAACTCAATTTTGCTAGTATCAAGTGTTCTTTTTTACAATTTTTGTCTCTTTAGAATTTGATTATAATTCCATTTTTTACTACAACACAATTTTGCAAATACTTTATTTTTGTTTGTGAATTTTTAAAGAGTAATATTTAGTGCTTAAATATACTGACTGTATTTTACCTTTTATTAATTAATAATTGTTATAACAACACCTATTGTATTTTGTTTGTAGGCATAGGTTGAATATATTTTTATCAAATGTTGGCATAGGTTGAAGACACCCTACGTGTAATACAGATTGATGACATTATACAACATTTCTTTGGTTAAATGTGATAAGGTATCTGTGTCCATTCCCTATTTCAACACCACTAATTTTTCGAAGAAAAAAAAAAAAAAAAATATATGAAATTAAGAAGAAAAGTAGCAAATATAAACTTCAGTAATTGCGCATTGAGTAAACATAATTCCAATATTGCATGAACAAATCCGTGAGAAAACGTATATATACATGTATGAATAAAGATGTGTTTTAAAAGACCTATTGGCATTATTTCACACTAGGACCTAAGATAACTAGAATTAAGCAATGGTTGATCCAGAAATTTTCATAAGTGGGGACTCATTGACTGCCTTAGAGGGGTCACGTCCAGTCATGCTTCCGTGATTCCCTATATAATCTACCATTTGTTTCCCAAGATTTAGGAGGGGGGCTGGTACACACATATATATATAAATATACCTCTGCGGCGGAGCCAGCCATTTGAAAAGAAGGGGGTCTCAACCCAGGACAAAAGGGGGAGGGGGTGGTTCCAACCATATGTCCCCATTCAAATACATTGATCGTTCAAAAAAAGGGGTGGTTCCAACCCCCGAAACCCTCCCCCTGGATCCGTCACTGATACCTAGTATGCATATAATTAAGAACAGCTTTGAATATATGCATATAAAATAATGGTACGTTTAAAAACCGTTCAGGATCTCCTGGTTGCACACAGGACATTAAGTAACTTAGGACATGTATATATAATAGTAAGAGTTCAGGGTATACATTCGATAACTAACATATTTTATAATTTTGTAATTTTTGTTTTGATAAAATCAGAGACATATAATACATGTATTGAGACATATATAATACATGTGTCTCTGAAAAAATCAAACCATCTTTAAAGAAGTTATTTCAGTTTGAATCGACTGTCTTTTGCATTAGAATTCCAAAACGTTAATGTTATTTACAAATGCCAAAACCTGCAAGAAAGAAACATTTATATTCGGTGGTTTTTACACTAAACGTTTTCGTAATTTGTTTTAAAAATATTAAAAAGTACATGTACATCGTTTTTTCAAGATTTGTATAGTAACTGGTTTAATTAAGTCCCCTTGATGAAATTTAAATTGCGAGACGCTAATTAATAAACTATGATCTATCTATCGGCATGCGTCGTTATTTGGGATACGTCACGGATGACCGATGGTCATATTCAATACGATATACCAATCATCATTTGAATTTGGGCAATTGATCTTTAATAATTAGGACTAATTGGTGATGGCAGAGAATAAGTCGCTGGTGATGGTTAAAAACATATAGAAGTAAACTTTGCAAAAAAAAAGGTTTTGCGGAAAAAAATATGAAAATATATGAATATGCTAAATAATATTTTTTTCCCGAAATAATAATTAAAGACGTATAGAAATGACAAATTTTCACAGTTGGGAAATTTTCAATTCAAGTTATTTCATTTTGAAAACGTTGAAAAATATAGATCTTATTATATGTTAAATGTGGGCCGCTTGGAGATCAACTTGTGAAACCCTGCATAATTAGGGTTTGTCTACTTTCGTCTTTTTATATTACCAAACATTCTATAATCAAGGATTTGTACAAGGCCTTGTTATAATGAATATTATCGCCAATATCACCATAATTAAATAAAGAACAGATACAATATTCGCCTAAAGAGTTTGCCATCTAACAATTCAAAATGAAATGTTGAGTCGAAACTGAGGTACCAAATCTATAAAAAGAATCACTATTTTAGTCGAAATTAAACTATATAATATTCTTTTTTTCAAAACCTGAAATAATTTAACATTAACTATAGAGAGCTTACATATGAAAATCTGTTTAAAAGTATGTGAGCGTAAATAAAATTTGTTTATTACCCCCCCCCTTTTTTTCCTTCTATAAAATTTAATTGTAAACGATTTTCGTTCTTAATTTGTGTTTGCTCATTAACTGGGGTTCATGCTGTCAAAAACAAAAAATGTCTCCTTGTGTAAAAGTTATTGATAAGAAAAAATTGAAGCTTCCAGAAGAATAACGGTACGTCTAAACACCGCTTGAAGGACCTCCTGATTGCACTCATGACATACGAAGTGCACTCAGGACCCTTTATAGTCATCGCACACAGGATGGATGCATATATTCTTTATACGCTTCTTATTTTAGAGTTAAATTTGGTAGAATTTGTAATTCTTAGAAAATAATAGGGGCACGTGTCACTGATTACACAACTACTGAGCCATGAATTATCCAATCAACAAAATTAATTGGATTATCTTTATTGTTGTTTTATACATTGTGTTGTTAGTACAGTGTGACCATGCGGGAAGTAATATTGTGACGTCTAGAATGAATATCACGATGTTTTAAGATTTTCGTCTTTTATTAAAATTTCGTTCCTTAAATTTTTAAGTTTTATTCTTAATTTTATTATCATGTCCTGGACCAGTAATTAATTCTTTGCACGAGTTTGAAAAGGGAAATAATTATAAATGTTCATACTTTAAAAGAATTTATATTAATTAAAGTTTTGTATATGGAATCCGTTCTAAACGGTAAAAGCCGTACTTTTCAAACAATCAAACTCATATACATGTAGTTAGATGTTATTTCTCATTTTTATCGAACTTGTCCAGGAATTTTATTTTTGAGTTATACGAATATTTTAAGAAATCCGTTTTTATTAAGTTTTTTTTCTCTAATTAAAGTCGTTTTGTCCAGTTTCACAAGCCTGAAACGAATTTCAATGCGAAAATAAATTCTGAAAATGAACTTGTCTCTGTTTTCGTCTCCGTTTTTATGAAAATTATGATATTTTATGTATAATTATTTCTAAAAAATATGTAAGTTAGATTGTAGTAGCGAGAAATTTAAAAAAAGAAGATGTGGTATGATTGCTAATGAGACAACTATCCACAAAAGACCAAAAATGACACAAACATTAACAAAGAAAGACTATTTCGAAGACAGTTTATTGACACGAAATCCGTTCAAACCACGACTAAGTCTTCGTGCACAGATTTCCGTTAAGGTTAAACTGAATATTGTACATAATTGTCTTCTCTTGTATAATGGTTTGTTGAGAATAAAGATATACAAATGTAATAAAATTTGATATTCAGTCAACATTGTGTTTGTTTAAAAACTTGATTTAGAGAGAGAGATAGAGAAAAGAATCACACTGAAAAACAAAAATTGAACTTGTTACAGAAAAAAAACGCAACTATAAAATAATTTTCTTTATTCGTGAACTGCAAAACACAACAAATTAATTTACCCGTCATCATGAAAAATAAACTGAAAAAGCACATCGAATGAGATATATGTTTTATTTTTTCTATATGCAAATTCATGTTAAAGGTAAAACTGAACTAAACAATACAATTCCTAAAAAACAATAAAGATAAGCCAATCAATTTTGTTGATTGGATAATTCATGGCTCAGTAGTTGTGTAATTAGTGACACGTGACCTCATTATTTTATAAGAATTAACATATCTATCTAAGTTCGATTCAGGCGCGGATCCAGAGGGTGGAGGGGGGTTCCGGGGGGGTTGGAACCCCCCTTTTTTTGGCCGATCAATGCATTTGAATGGGGACATGTAGTTGAACCCCCCTTTTTTTGCCCTGGGTTAGGACCCCCCCTTTTTAAAATGGCTGGATCCGCCCCTGCGATTTCAACTTCTACCAAAATTTAACTTTAAAATAAGAAGCGTATAACGAATATAAACATCCATCATGTGTGCAGATATGATTACGGTAATGGGTCCTGAGTGCACTTTGTATGTCCTGAGTGCACTCAGGAGGTCCTGAGCGGTTGTTTAGACGTACCCGAAGAATACATCATTTCCTGAACCTAAAATACATTTATCTGTAATTAAAGAAAATTCGCCTAAAACATTCTCTCATATATTTAAACAATTAATTGTAAAATAATTAATTCAACGTCGGACTTTCTGTCTGTTTACTAATACTTTTCTTGTTCAGTTTAGTTTATACCCATAATAGATGAACGGATATAAGTACTTTTTAGGAAAATTTACAACTCAAATTTTCAAAAACAAAATTCTACACTTTTTACCTGAATGTTTTTCTCTGTCTCGAAGCCGCAACCTTTGACCCCCAGTGGCGGATCCAAAGGGGGGGGGGGGGGTTCCGGGGGTGCGCACCCCCCCTTTATTTTTGCCGATCAATGCATTTTTTATCGGGACATATGTTTTGCACCCCCCCTTTGCCCTGTTTGCCCTGGGTTAGCACCCCCCTTTCGAAAATTCCTGCATCCGCCCCTGACCCCGTATCAAACGTAGCGACCAACACCTCACATGACGTATTCTCGATGTTGAGGTATTGACAATATACAATCACATTTATCACATGGGAGACTGCACACAAGAACAAGCAATATCGTTTACAGATGGATCATGCCTAGGGAACCCAGGACCCTGTGGAGCAGGTGCAATTATCTATGCTGAACACATGAAACCTGCTGCCAGATTACATAGACCTGTGGCACAAAGAGGATCCATCCTTCTAGCGGAACTCATAGCAATTCTCATGGTCCTAGAATACTGCATTACAGAAAACATTTACAATGCAATACAAAGAATCAAAATTTTCTCTGACAGTCAAAGCGCCGTGGGATTACTTACACTGAACTGGGCCCCAAACAGCTACATCTCCGTAATAAGAGAAATAAAAGAAAATATTGAACATCTTAGGCAAAAAGGACTCAATGTAATTGTAGCATGGACACCAGGACATGCCAACATAGTTGGTAATGATGAGGCTGACATCCTTGCAAAAACAGCGGCAGAGGAAGCAAAAGAATTACCACCGGAAAATAACGTCATAACACTACAGGACGTTAAACAAGCAGCATACAAAAGTACAGGAAATAAATGGCAGAGAAGATGGGAAATATCTGAGAGAGGCAGGGACCTTTATGAAAAAATACCAACTACAAAACACTCAATTATGTATGATTTCCCAACTAAAAGACATTTCAGTATATTCGCCCAACTAAGAACTGGCTATACAGAACTGAATTACTACAAGAACCGAGTAGGCCAAACCAACGCCATAGAGTCATGCAACTGTGGAGCACCTGAAACGCCTCAACATTTCCTTCTGGAGTGTCCCTACTATGAAAAAGAACGAGAAGATATGCTACACCAAATATCCAAAGAGGTCGGGGTCAGAAACTTGAATTTAGCTACTATGCTGACAAGACTGGACGGCGAAAACACAGAAGAGACAAAAGCCAAATTACAAACAGTGGCACATTACATTGACAGAACGGGCAGATTTAATACTGCTGTTCCTCAATCCCAATCTTAACCAGCGCATACCAAATTTAAAGCACAGAGAAGAAAATACATCGAGGAAAACGCACCAGAGAGTAAAACCGTACATTGGGACAATTCGTGCCAACAGGCCTTAAGATTGAGGATTGAGGAGCTCTTAGGTCCTTATGTTATTTTTTGACTATTTGCGGACCATAACATAAGGACCTAAGAGCTACGGTTCCGCAGCTAATGTCAGTGATGATCAGTGATGAACAGACAGTAGAAACATCAAAATATATATATTGACAGTTTTAGGCTTGACACATTTGTCAACTGTGTTATATTAGACATTGTATTGTTATGGCTTTAATTTGACTGATGTTTGTAATATAAACCTTAATTTCTACCCTAGAAACTTGACTTAATGACCCTCATATCTTCTTCCTTCATCAATCACATTTATCAATATACAGCAAGTAAGTAATTTGGTGTTGAATGCCAGTAGATCAGAATTTGTTAATTGAACTTTACCTGTTTAAGGGGCACTAGCTGCCAAATTCATGTTCTTCATCGATTTTAATAAAATTCACATAACGTGTATATAGTGTTGAATTGTTTATTAAAATGTTGCGCACAATCTTGGCTGATATGCATAAAACCATTATATTTCATGACACTGCATGAAAAAGAAATTGACTTATCGCATAATACCAAAACCAGAGACATATATATTGTATCTAATATCTCTGCCAGAACTAAAAAATAAACTACAGTAAGTCCACATACACATAAGAGGGTATGGATGTGAATTAACAGAATAGAGAACAAAGGACAAAGAAAAAAAAGGAATAAAGAATAGTGAAAGAAAGAGAATAATGGAAAAAAGTGTAAGTTATTAAAAATATAACTAAAACAAGAATGTGTCCCCAGTACACGGATGCCCCACTCGCACTATCATTTTCTATGTTCAGTGGACCGTGAAATTGGGGTAAGAACTCTAATTTGACATTAAAATTAGAAAGATCATACCATAAGGAATATATATACTAAGTTTCAGGTTGATTGGACTTCAACTTTATCAAAAACTACCTCGACCAAAAACTTTAACCTGAAACAGGACGAACGAACGGACGAACGAACGGAGGCACAGACCAGAAAACATAATGCCCCTCTACTATCGTAGGTGGGGCATAAAAAGAAGACAGAAAAAAAGACACCCCTCCGAGACGAGCCTTACATGCACTGTTATTACCCAAGGTTAATTTTACGGCGGCTCATTTTATTTTGGCTTAGAAATAAACATAATTGACAAGTTTCCTTCCCCTGCATTCTCGATCCCACATGTAAATAGCACGGTGATTTCAAAAAGACATTGATACATCATTACAACACTTGCCGTCAGTATTTGAATATATTGATTAAGAAGGTATAGAAGATTAATGCACGCACACTATTATCCACCACTGGCCTAAATAGTTAGTCCGCAAACAACGAGGGTCATAAAAACCCAGCACTTTGAACACAGCCACCGGCATGGTGTGAATCTGAAAGCTTCCCACTATCCATTTCTACCCATAGAAAACTTTTGCCTTTCATTTATCAAAAATGAAATATGTTGATATTAATGGTATATAAGAATTATTGGGGAATTCAAACCATTCCTATTGTAAGTGATAAAACTAAATTTATATCAGGGTGATTGAAATGAGGGAAAAAAGGGGGAATCAGGAGTTCTGGGCCCCCTGTTTGGGAAAAGAATTGGTTGATTATATATGGAATCACTGAGTCATGGCAGGAGCAGGCCCCTCTTAGGCAGTCGGTGGGCCCCACTTATGAAAAATTCTGGATCCACCACTGTGGTCATGGTGGTCTTCAGTTGTATTATCTTTAAAAAAAAAATTACACCTGTATAGTGTATATTCTTTAGTGTAAATCAAGGGAAAATGCTGTGAACTATCTGTGCATTGGGGCTTATTAAAAGGTATTTCGGGGGGGAAGAAAGAAGGGAGGGTGAGTCCATGGGAGGTTAATCCCCACCACTTTCAATTTGAGAATATGCTATTATATTGTAAACGGTCCAGATCCCCATCCCTAAACCATATATATTCTTGAATGGGACGATAAAACAAATCAAATGAAATTAAAAGGAGGTCTTTGGGGGTTACCCCACTCTGTTCAATTTGAGAATGTGCTATTATCTTGTGAACGATCCAGATCCCCACCCCTAAACCATATATATTCTTGTCGGGGACAATAAAATTAATAATGAAATAAAATAAAAGTGAAGTCCCACCCCCTCTAGTTTGAAAACTTGTAAACGGTCAAGATTCCCACCCCTAAACCATATTTATATATTCTTGTATAGAACAATAAAACAAATCAAAGGAAATATAGGGAGAGTTCATGGGGTTCACCCCCACCCCCACATGTTTGAGAAACTTTTAAATGGTTGAGATCCCCTGTCATCCAGTGGTTAGGTGAAAAAATTTCAGGATCCCTGATCCCCACCGTCAAACCATATATATTCTTGTATGAGACAATAAAACAAATCAAATGAATATAGGATCATCCCCTTTGTCTTGGGTTGGGAACCCCCCTTTTTAAAATGGCTGGATCCGCCCCGGCATACCATCTAGCTAGCTATAAAGGCTTTAAAAATATGAAATCAAACAAGGAAATTAACAGTGTAGGCAACTGTTTTGAATTTAAAAAAAAGTCTTTTACATATATATAACAATGTTAAATTTTTTGTGCATTTATTTTTGCTTATCGTATTTTCAATAATAGACAAAATTGCATGATTGAATATTGTAATTTAAGAAAAATCAGCATACATGATATAAAATGGGAAGTGGAAACTGGGAATTTGACAAAGAGACAACAACCCAATCAAAGAGCAGACAACGGCCGAAGGTCACCTATGGGTCTTCAATGCAGTGAGAAAAATTCGGCACTGGTCTTCAGCTCATAAATATGTATCAGAAATGAAAACGAGATACAGCTTTCAGTTGTATTAATAAAAACCTCACAATAAGTTCTGAATATCAGAATATACAGTATTGCAAGATTCTCTCAAAATGTACACATAGAGCTAAAAAACTGTCAGTGACTGTAAAATTAATCATGCTTACATTAAAGTCCATGGAGTCCATCTTAATATGCATACTCTCGTACAAAGGAATATAAGTATGCAATAGACATCAAGTTTTCAAAAATAAGAGTATCTATGCCATTAATTTACGACAAGATCTTAATCAAGTAATAATTTCGGTTTGTTTAAATATTTCGGAGGTTAGTATGACCTCCTCTTTGGTGATGATGTTTTCGTTTTAAAGTTGGGAAAATTGTTTGTACATGTACCAACAAAAATAAAAACACAAATTCAATCTAGAATTATGTTTTTATCATTTTTTTATGTTTAGGTTGTCAGCAAGATGAAAAAGGACAAGTATGCAGTTCAAAATTCAAAATGTGGATAAGTTGAGGTTCTAGGTCTTACCTTTGCAGATTTTCATATTTTGCATGAATGAATTCAAAGGTTATATGATGGACAGCAGAGAAAGAAAAAAACAACTTTTCAATTATCCTGCTCCTGGATAAATGTAAAACATCTTGTTTTTCGGTAAGTGTTATGCTCTGTTTTGATAGTGTTAGTGCATTCATCTTTCCAGTCTTTCCTCTAAATTGTAAGTTTTTGGTGAGTGTTCACCATGAATTTCAGTAAGTAACTTGTGGATTTACATGTATATACTCAAAATTTAGTACTAATATTAATGGGATTTTAGCATGACATCCTGCCAAATGCTTGTTAATCATGTTTATGTTCCAGAACAAACAAGTATTTGGACTGTACGCATACAGTCTGCCCAATTTTAAGAAGTTGGTCAAGTTTATTACAAACAAATGTACAGTACAGATCAACATAACTGAAATCTTTAATAGATTAATACAAAAAGTTTAATTGCAGTTAAAATAAAAACACAGGTTTGGTTGAGCTGGTACCAGACAGTACAAGTATACTTAAATGGTCTGACTGTACACATATGGTGGGACTGTAAGTTCTGGACCATAAAAGTAAGATCCGAATACTGATATGGTCTGGAACATTTATACATGTCTTAAAATTAATATCAAACACATTGGTGTTTTTGAACTTGGTAATAAGTTATGTGATAGAACTATAATGTTTTGGGATATCAAAATCAAAAATATCCCATTTTTACTTTTAATAAAGAAGAAGATTATTGATGTATGTTTAAATGTATATTAAAATGAGACAGCAAGCCAACAACACAAAAAAAAAAGGATAAAACATACATATTTTGTTTGTATCAATGTTACAATTTCCAATATGTTCAAGGTATTTTTTCATTGAAATAAAACACAAATTGAAATCTGTCTGAACTTCAAAAGCTTAAAGAAATATTGTTTCTGTTGTCTGCATTTTGTATAATATATTGCAAATTCTTGTGAATAATGGAATGTTATTATAGTTGTCTAAAGTTTTAACTTTTAACATTGATCTTTATACTGTAAAATTCATAAATTATTGCGTGCATTTATTATTGCGATTCTGTCATTTTAGACTTAAATGCGATTTTAAATTTTACGATTTTGAAAAATCCTGTTTAATCCATATAAAA
This sequence comes from Mytilus galloprovincialis, assembly GCF_965363235.1. Classification (NCBI taxonomy): domain Eukaryota; kingdom Metazoa; phylum Mollusca; class Bivalvia; order Mytilida; family Mytilidae; genus Mytilus; species Mytilus galloprovincialis. The sequence continues at coordinate 25,081,882 of NC_134850.1, forward strand.
TATTTCATAATACGAGTTTAAATTATTGCGTTTACAACTCCGTTGCATTTTTCGCAATAAAAAAAAACTTGCATTAATTCCGAATTTACAGTATATATATATATATTATGTATATAACTTGGGAAAATACCCAAATTTTATAAAGAATAAATTAATTGATTGTTATATGGTATTAGAATAGGAAGATGTGGTATATTGCTAATTTGACAACCCTCCATCAGAGACCAAAGGATGTAGGCCGTTAGCAACTGATGACACTGGACAACCTTTAACAATCAGTAAAATCCATACTGCATAGCTATTTTTATTGAAAATCATATTATTGCTACATGTATGAAAACAATTTTGTATAATCCATTACTTTAGATTTTATTGGTTCTTTTTCAGAAGGATTGAAATTCACCACCTAAAATAAGACCAGAATAAATTCAAAGAAAAAAGTTGGATCAGTTATTATTTTCATCACTCAGTCAATGATTTGAAGTTCTTTTAAATTCAAAAAAATATTGAAACCACAATAATGTCAAAGTTCTGTGCTGAATGTCCAAAAAGTGGACTATACCATCAAACAATGCTGGATGATAAGAAACTATTAATGTTTTGTGTTGAGGGATATTGTGAAAAAAATAGATTTACTTTAAATAGCTACTAGTATGTTAAGCCTAACAATAGAGTTTTTATTGATTTCAAATGGCAAATAATTGTGTTTCAAGAAAGTATTCTATAATTCATGAATAAACATATATTGATACTTACATTATCTGCTTTGTTGATTAAAAGTTTAGTTTTGAACAGTTAAAGAACAATATGCTAAATTAACATTTCCCAAGAAAAAAAGATATTCAATTAAAAAGATTCATCTTATAATAATTTACTACCAAATAGAATACATTGTAACATACACATTACTGTTTATTTATATCTATATATTTACAATTAGAATCCCATAGGATTTTAATTTGTCCCATGGGATATTAAAAATCCCATGGGATTTTTTTTGTCCCATGGGACAACAAATATCCCATGGGACTACAATAATTCCATGGGACAAAAAAAAATCCCATGGGATTTAACCAAAATCCCATGGGATAATGGTAAATCCCATGGGATTTTGCCCTGTCCCATGGGATATTGAAAATCCCATGTTTTTATAATTCAAATTGCAAAATAAATATGAAAGTAACTGTAGAAAACCAATGAAATTATTGAATCCCATGTAATTCTGCACATTTTGGTTATATACATGATATTGTAGCTCTTGTTTGAGGCGGTGGCGGATTTGCAAATGAGTGTTTTGCAAATTAAAAGTGTCCAGTGTTTAAGGTTCGAAAAGACAGTCACTCTAGAATAGATCAGGAATTCGTCAAGTAGCGGTCCAATTGGTTGGAAAAAGGTTATGTAAAGATCGGCTGATCTGAATACAAATATTCGATCGGTCAGTACTCGATCATCTCGACCTATCTATGCTCGACTAATATCCGATTGTTTGATTATCAACGCCATCCTGTTTTATCTGTGGTTCAGATTAAACCGACTTATGCCCAATCGCTTCCTGATCACTGTAAATACTGTTATTTTTTTTTATACTAGACCAACTCGGCAAATACCAGGTCTCTACTCGACCAATTTCGTTCTAAATTCCGTCATACAAGAGCACACAGGACTGCTACAATATTCTATAAAAGGAGGTGCAGACCTGGTTAACTAGCATAACTTGCTTCCGCCAAGATATGTTGTGACTGCTTTTATTTTTTAAACTGTACAAATAATTAATTCCGCTAAAAGTCCTTCATTTACACCTTTCATGAATGTGAGCTACCGAATTAGACTATTTACCGGATTTGTAATCACATCAGCAACACGACGGGTGCCACATGTTGAGCAAGATCTGCTTACCCTTCCGGAGCACCTGAGATCACCCCTAGTTTTGGGTGGGGCTCGTGTTGTTTATTCTTTAGTTTTCTATGTTGTGTCATGTGTACTATAGTTTTTCTGTTTGTCTTTTTCATTTTTAGCCATGGCGTTGTCAGTTTGTTTTAGGTTTATGAGCTTGACTGTCCCTTTGGTATCTTTCGTCCCTCTTTTCTTTTACACAAGTTCGTTGTACGTTTGCAAGGATAGTTACTTTTTTAAAAGAGTGAAATTATTAAAGGCGAGAAACTCCCATTTGATGTCTACATACCCTTTCAATCCAAAGGTATGTGTAACAACATGTCACAATTAACATTTTTTTCCCCCATTAAAACTAAGTTTTATTAACATATTTACATTTGTTAATATATACATCAAATACCGGTACCTTATCCCGGCCTCGTTAACATTAGTATAGCACATCTATTATGGTTAATTATGTTAGTACACAAATTTTCATTGATCCGGATATCATTCATGTTTTCGCCTGAATGATTTTCTATACTAGTATCTTTGTTTACAAAGAAGGTAGATAACACGTGCAGTGCATATATATGGAATATAAACTAATTAGTGCTTTTTTTTTTCAAGGAAAGGTTTTCAAAAAATTTGTTTTGAATGGATTATTGATATGCCGATATCTTTTTCTGTTGTGAGTATTCGATTGATATGCAAATGCGTTTTACATGTTTACCAAATATAACTACAGTAAAATCGGATACTATTTTATCGATTGAAAGTAATTTTCATTTTCTGAGTGTTCTAATGTCAGATTATAGATTGTAACGTTATGTCTTGGATAACGTTAAACTAGTATAAAAAAAAATATGAGTGGACAACAACAATTAACAATTTAGTAAATATTTGTTGTCGATATGTTATACCGTTTTTTAAAAGGAGTAAAAATAAACAAAAATCAAAATGTCGTATATGACCTTCAACTTTAACCTTGACCTTGACCTAATTTTTTTTCGACCAATGACCCATATTCAATAGACCCTAGGTTTCTATCACTTATGGTTAACCAATTACAAATAGATATCACTTATATCAAATTAATTAATCAGGGGAAATAACTGTCATATGGAATCTAAGAATCATTTCGGTCAAAATTAAACAAAACATCCTAAACATTTAACGAGCAATTTGGAAAAATAAAATTGTTGTTATCTTTTATTGTAGCGAAGGAGATACACACAAAAGAAAAAATGTGTTCGGGAAAATATCTCAAAGAAAATTGTTCAGCTGAGCCATGTCAAATATAAAAGCGCCTATAAAGTTTTTGATAACATAATAACAATAAGTTGCCAAACAAATTTTACACACAAGAAACATATTTCGCGAAAGAAAAAATATAATAATCAGAACAAATTCAATAGGTCTTTTCACAGAAAAGTGGAAAGACCTGATATTAAATAAGCAAATGTTCTTGGTATTTTTCTCCTCGATCCAATTTCTTTAATTCACGAAAGACGGTTAAGAAAATGTCTATCTATTAGAATTTAATACTGTTATATTAATCTATTTGAAATATATTATATAATGTTAATATTAAATGCAAACAAAACAACACACTTTCAAAGGCAAAAAACCTTCACCTCTATTTACCTTTTATATCCTTTGCATTGCCTTACCAGAGGAAACAACTATACCAGGATGTATCTGAAATTCTAAAATACCACACTACCTAAGAAAGAGTTCCTGGATATACATTTTTCCCCCGTATTTATGACTTTATTTTCAAATAAATATTCTAATAGTATTGCACCAAAGCTCGACCGCTATGTTTTGGTTACAGTGTTATAACAGATGAAAGAACTGTGCACGTTTTTCTTGTTACATCAGCACACAAAATGAAATGACCATATCATTATTCATCGTATGTCAGTTTTTGATAAATGTTATCTAAACAAAAAAGTCAAACATTTGAAATCCGAGGGATGTGTAAGTATCGAAACAGTTGAAGAGCTATATGACAAAGATACCTAAAATAAAAAGCCAAATTCCTCTAATGCCAACTTTACCTGAGGGAGTTGAATCCTTTTGGTTTCTTTATAATTTGAAAATTTATAAACGGACAATTTTTGAAAGGTTTGTTATAAATCATGATTTACTTTCTTTGAATCAATCTTTTTTTCACTGGAAACATTTTTTTTTTCAAATCGAAAGAGAGTTTTCTTCTGACGATCCCAATGTTGTGTTAAAATGACATGAGATATAAACTACTGAAGGAAGAGTGGCACATTTCGTTGGGCCGCAACTCCTCTGAAACCATACAAAATTGGAAATGTTTGTAATATGACATATAAATCATGTATTGTTTTGTACCTCATAAATTTGGGGTAAACATGGGATAATTTCCACTTCCCTCCCCCTTACTGATTTTTTTCAGTAAAGAACAAATTATCCCTTGTTTCCTACTTTCTTCATCTGGTTTGTGCTCCTATAATTCCGGGATGAACATTGGGTAATTTCTAGTTCCCTCTCCCTTAATATTTTTTTGATGAAGCATAAATTATCCCTTTTTATACGCCCGTCAAAATTTTGACGGGACGTATTATGGTATACAAATGTCCGGTGTCCGTCCGTCTGTCCGTCTGTCCGTCCGTCCGTCCGTCTGTCCGGCGTAAACATGTCGCACCGTAACTTGAGAACGACTTATCCAAATCTCATGAAACTTAAAATAATTGTTTCTTATGATGGTCAAATGATCTGTATACTTTTTGGTGAAAATAAGATTTAAACTTTTTGAGTTACGGCACTTTGTAACTAAAACAGGGGTGTGTTTTTTTTCACATGTCGCACCCTATCTCAAAAACGTTTCTTGATTATTGCTTAAAACTTTACACACTTCTTAGTTATATTAATCTTAATATCTGTATACTTTTTGGTGATGATTCAAAATTTCATTTTTGAGTTTTTGAGTATTTTATAAAAAAGGGGGAGGGTTTTTTTACATGTCGCGCCGTATCTCAAAAACGATTTATGATTATTGCTTAAAACTTTACACACTTCTTTGTTATATTAATCTAAAGATCTGTATACTTTTTGGTGATGATTCAAAATTTCATTTTTGAGTTATTGAGTATTTTGTAAAAAAGGGGGAGGGTTTTTTTACATGTCGTGCTGTATCTCAAAAACGATTTATGATTATTGCTTAAAACTTTACACACTTCTTTGTTATATTAATCTAAAGATCTGTATACTTTTTGGTGATGACTCAAAATTTTATTTTTGAGTTATTGAGTATTTTGTAAAAAAGGGGAGGTTTTTTTTTACATGTCGCACCGTATCTCAAAAACAATTTATGATTATTGCTTGAAACTGTACACACTTCTTTGCTATACTAATTTAAAGATCTGTATACTTTTTGGTTTGATTCAAAATTTTATTTTAGTGATATTTGTAAAAAAAAAAAAGGGTGGGGGGGAAGGGGGTTTCACATGTCCCACCGTGTCTCAAAAACAATAAATGGTTATTGCTTAAAACTTTCTCAGAAACTATTTATGATTATTGCATAAAACTTCCACACAAGACGTCGGGCGTATCATGCGCTCATGGCGCAGCTGTTTATTAACTATACTCGTTACCTGGTTTCTGCTTACTTGTCTCTCAATTCCCTCTAAAACAATTCCCACTCATTCCCAGGCTTCGATTCCAGAACGGATCATAGGGGGCAAGGAGGGGGTTTTGAGAGTTGAAACCTCCTTTCCCCCTTTTTTGAACGATCAATACATTTGAATGGGACATATGGGTGGAAACGGCATCTCCTAAAAAGGTGAAAATGAAACTGAGCTATATGTCGAATACGTGGAAATCACCCTTTCTTGAAAATTTATATTAAGTCCAATAATTGGTCAAAACGTACAATTTGAAGTTTATAAAATTGGAAGGGGCATTACATCAGTAGATTTAAACTATTTATCAAAGTTACACAAAAAGCGGTGAAAGTATTTTTGAGCTATAGTCGGAAGACTGCAACCACCACATCTTTATATTCAAAAAATTAAATCCGAAATTTCTAAAAATCAATAGATATTAATAAATAAATATTTTACCAAAGTGTCTTGTGAAATATTAACAGCGGGTTGTAGTTATTGTACCACCAGATCGTGTCAGACTGAAGACCAGGACAACGGTATACACCATATTTTTTTCCCGTCTTAAAATACAGGCGTATGAAAATGTATACTGCTAAAACATTTAATCAACTAACTCAGTGATAGTTTAAGTGATGTTTGGTTTAGAGCTAAAAGTATTACTACAATGTACCAATAAAACTTTGGGAAAGAAATTATCAGAAACCTAAAAAAAACTTAATTCTTTATTTAGTTAGTGACTTAATCCCTAAATTCATTTAAGGTGGTACCTAACACCTTAACTAAAATTAATTTGGCTCGTTTAATTTTCTTAAAATTTTGACAAAGTATTTACTTTGACCCTTTGACAAAAATACAAAAAAATCAAAAGAATTGAACCAACCGTTTAATCAGAAAAATTACACTGGTTATTTAGCAGTTTGTCAAACACTTATTTTGATCATTGAGGAGCTTAATATTCCATTAAGAACACAACGTCATTAAAACGTTCTGCTGATTTTACAAGTTATCTCCCTGTAGTGTTAGGTACCACCTTAAGGACGTAATTCTTCAATTCGTTTATTGACTTAATTCACTAACCCTATAATTGACGGAGTGAACATGGGATTATTTCCAATTCTCTTTCCTTTACACATTTTTTTTTGTGTCAGTGAGGCATAGATTATCCCTTGTTTTCTACCCTCTTCATATGGTTCCCGACAAGAATTTTTCTATCTTACTGATATGACCGGATGAAAAGCATTTTTATTATTTGGACTATCAGCTTTCTGACTCTAATTATCATATCTGTTTATTGTCAATATTAGCTCAAATATTCCCATACAATTATCTTTTGGTTGAAAATGTTTATATCTTCTACTATATACTACTTCTTAAGAATAATGTATATTCAGTTTTGGAAAGGTTCTCGAACCGTAAACACCGGACTCAATATTGTAACATCGTTTATATTCTTGTTGCCGGATCGTTTATTAAATTGTAAAACTTTATACCTACGTGAATCGTCATTCTAATACCCACCAAATAGTCTGGCTATACTACCCTCGTCATCTGGTTTCCTCCCGACTACCAATAACCTAACTCCCACTCATTCCCAAGCTTCGATTTAAGAATCATGTCTACCTCAGGGTCGAATTAGTAAGGGGTAGGTCCGAGGGTTGGAACCCCTTTGTTCATGGGTCGGGAACCCCCTTTAAATATTGGCTTGATACACCCGCTCGTATTTGAAATCATAATTGGTATATTTACAATACACTAGGAATCCTCTTCGTCTGGTTCCCGTCCCTGTAATTGAGGGGTGAATTTCGGGTAGTTCAAACTTCCATCACAATTACTTTTTTTTGTGATATATAGAATTTTTCTATTTTACTACCTTCGTCACATGGTTCAAGCCCGACTCCAAATTCCCTTTAACCTCACTTCTAATAATTCCTCGATTCAAGAATCATGTCCACCTCAGTGGCGGATTATGGAGGGGAAGGTACGAGGGTCGGACCCAAACCTTCTCTTTGGATCGGAACCCCGGTAAAAAAGTCTGGATCCATCCGCTCGTATTTGTTATTATAAGTGATGTAAAAAATGTTCAATACTCTAGGGATAAAATTTGCGAAAATACTAAATATTTGAATCAAAAAGGAACAACAACTAAAAGGAAATCTTCCGTATCAAAGACATTGTCATCCGCAGTCAAGCCGAATGATGACCATAATATAATACTTAACACTATTAGAGCTGACAGTAACAGTTATGAAGACTATTGCAAATAAATAATATATATATACAACTCGTCTAAACATCAACCCAACAATGTTAGATCTGTAAATTTGCTTTCGCAAATTTTTGGTTCTTCCCCCGCCGGGATTCGAACCCATGCTACTGTGATATCGTGACACCAAATCGCCTGCACTGCAGCCGTCCCGCTAGACCACACGACCACCTGGGCTCTCAAAAAAAGAGCTTTCGCTGGCCGTGTGTTACCTTTCCACGTCAGTTTTAATCTAGCGGCGTACTACAGTACATGATATATAAGGCATGAAGATGTTATTGTTACAGATCAGCTAAATTATCTATAGTAAAGGATCCTACAAATTAATGCAATATACGGTCACAGAAAATAATTATATTTATAAGTACGTCTGAGTCAGTGACAACTCTACAACAGATGTATCCATCGGATCGCCATCAATGATGGTGATACATGGCTGTGTACATAATGTATATACAACTCGTCTAAACATCAACCCAACAATGTTAGATCTGTAAATTTGCTTTCGCAAATTTTTGGTTCTTCCCCATATATATATATTGTGTATGTAAAGTTAAACAGGGACATTGTCATCCGCAGTCAAGCCGTATGATGACCATAATATAATAATTATCACTATTAGAGGTAACAGTAACAGTTATGTAGACTATTGAAAATAAATAAAAAATCTATTTATATAATAAGAAAGGATTATGTATGTAAAATGAATGTCGTATTGCTTTACACAGTTTGATCTCTCACACTTTTAATCGACCAAAACACATACATAATCAGTATAGTCGAATTGATGGTGAAGGGGTATTCAGAAAAAAATACAAATACCATATCATAAATTAAATGATACATTCATTGAAGTGGACAGAAACCCTTTTTAAAGCATGTTTTTAATATAAATTCCCTGATGGAGATTTAATGCTTAAGTATAAATATCCATCGAGCTTAGTCGATTCTTAGATTGAGGGGTGGCACTGACAAATTTGAGTCGTCTGCAACGGTCTTAAATGTTGTACCTGGATGGAAAATTTTGAAAATTTGACCTATGTGGTCAAATGAATATTTCTTTTATTTATATTGTTGTTAAACATTCATAAAAGAGGGACGAAAGAAACCAGAGGGACAGTCAAACTCATATATTGAAAATAAACTGACAACGCCATGGCTAAAAATGAAAAGGACAAACAGACCAACAATAGTACACACGATACTACAAAGAAAACTGAAGAATAAACAACACGAACCCCACCAAAAACTAGGTGCTCCAGAAGGGTAGGCAGATCCTGCTCCACATGTGGCACCCGTCGTGTTGCAAATGAGATAACAAATCCGGTAAATAGTCTAATTCGGTATCATAAAATACTATTATTTATGAAATAATGTAAAATCACTGAAAAGGTAATATATATCAAATTCAAGCAGTTAAAAAGAACTATTTGAGTAATTTATCAATATTACGTGGTTGCGTAAAAACAAGTACCTCAAAAAACTTAGTCACAGGATGTTTGGTGATATCTGAAAACATGTTCATACTTAATTTGTTCAGAATATTTTCATTCAAAAGGCAAGTACGAGACTTGACACCGTACCAGTATGATTGACAACTATTAATATTCACAAAAAAGTAGCCTGCCTCAAAGGTGAGATTAATAATTTGAATTAAATCTAAGGCAGATGGTAAAATTGATCACAGTTAATTTATTTTGCATTATATTACACTATACCCTCACTACAAAATTCCTGACCTCAATAGTAAACATTTAGTTACCTTTGATCTAAACTACATTCGAATAGTCACTAGATTGATTATTACAGATGAACGATTTAGTATAAATAAGATGTATAGTTTATGCAAAGAAAAGCTATTAAATAAATTATGTAAACTAAAATGCAACCACTTTCTACTTTAGAAGTTAAATCAGAGTTTGAATCATCTAACATTATTCAACAATGTGAGTAGTAGTTTTCATTTATTTACTTACAACAATAAATAATATTGCATTATTCTCGCCGGAACATTTTTGCAATATAATTTATTTTATCCAATTAAATTGATGTTTCTAAAATAGAAATACAAACAAGTCACTTGATATTTTGTTGTTGTTGTTGGAGTAGTTCTTTTTGAATATTTCTTTCTGGAAATTACGTTTATTCAAATTCCTTGAAAGATTCGTCCTTACAATCATATCAAATATGTTCAAAATGATAAATGTTTAACAAAGAATGATTAAATGTTATGCATCGTCTAAATTTAAAATATTGAAAGAATTTACATTTTAGAAAATGCTCCTTCTTTGAGCAATAACATAATTTGTTTTCAGTGGCAATAGAAATGCGAAAAAAACTGTAATCCATCTTCAATGTCATGTAATTTCATATAAAAGAGCAGTAAATGATCCTTTTAGTGAGATAAGTTATAACATGAATGTGTCCATAATACAGGGATAACCTACTTGCACTATACTTTTCTATGATCAGCGTACCGTGAAATAGATATCAACACTCTAGTCTGGCATTATAATTAGAAAGATCATACCATAGGAAACATGTGTACTAAGTTGCAAGTTGATTGGACTTCCATTTTATCAAAAAATATCATGAGCCTGAAAAAATTTAAGATGAACCCAGACAGACGGACAAGCGGGCGGACGAACGCACGGACAAACAGACGAAATTCATAATGCCCATGAATAAAAATAAATGTTATATGCTTGAACGCAGAAATATTCCAAAAACCAAAAAGCAATTACTTAAATGGTAAATCTAAAAAAATCGAGCTTGTTTTATAATCATAAACAATTATCTTTCTTGACGTGATAGTGTTTTATCAAGATTTAGTTTTTTTATAATAATTTTATCTCTATCTTTTCTGTATAATGCTGCACAAACATTGATGATAATGTCGAAAACATTGAATCCGTTTTATGTGAACTTCAATTCACATCGTAGCTAAAGTAAGATAACGCTTGAATTGTGCGTGTCCGGATATTTAAGAGAAAAAAAGTGTCAACATTAATAATGAAACCAAGGTAAAGCATTTAATTGCCTGATTCGATCCACAAAAAATCTTTCTTATACACGAAAAAAAACCGTAATAAACATCTATTTTCCGTCAGTTTTAGTTTGTTACCCCGATTTTGTTTTTTGTCCATGGATTTATGAGTTTGAACAGCGGTATACTACTGTTGCCTTTATTTACAGACCTGGAAATCAAACGGATTCACATTCTATTTATATCTATATTTTATGTTTTAATCAATTTTATGACCGTCGCAGGTAATGGGGGGGGGGGTCAACTCAATAGTTAATTAGATGGCGTCATGATTAAAATACACACAAAATGAAGCTACAATTTATCGAGCCCATTCCCTGTAAATTGTTTATTTCCGACCTTAGATATAATATGGATAGATGTTTTACATGGTTATAATTCAAATATGAGAATTTTAGTCAATATGGTGAACATGAATTCGACAGTTAGTGCCCCTTAAGTTGTGATCATTTGAACCCTCTATGTTCAATTTCACCAATGGGAACCAGGTTTGTTGCAGGGCAGAGTCATCGGATACATTTTTCAATGAAGGTACTACTAAATTAATCATTATCAATATGGCTTAGTTTAATTTCATTTGGCAAAGTAGATTAAGAGTAAATGATTTTTGTAAAGATTAAAATAAATTACGATAATGGCAATAACAGAACTGTTTTTTTCTAATTCATTTTTTCTCTCTCAAACTTTCGGAGCTTCGTCTAAATGGTGTCAAGTATTTCAAAACGAATCCTCAGGATATTTGAAAATAAAAAGATTTGGTATAATTGACAATGAAACAAATCTCCATAAAAGTTAAATTGACATAGAAGTTAAGAAATAAAGGTCACCGTATGGCCTTCGTCATTGAGCAAATTGCATACCTCATAGTCAGCTGGTATAATAGTTTGTTTTTTATTCAGACATTTCCTGTATGAATGTTATTGATTTATTACCGTTTAAACTTTTGAATCTTTAAAAAATGTAAATCCTTAATTAAATTATTGATAGAGTAAAACTCAACAAATGTATTACATGCCTCTGCATCATTTCGCATAACCAAAGGTAAGTATTATTAATATTTGATCATTGTTTCAATTTCCACTAGGTTTAAACGCACAAATGACTTCCAAACATTTGTCAGAGTTGTCCCCAATGACCAATGTTGTATTTTATTGTTTACTCATGTCCCCCCCCCCAAAAAAAAGTCTGTGTCTGATCATCACCTCTATGCTGATTTAACTCGAAGCAGGAACCAACTTAATCCAAGGTGTTTTTTTTTATATTGACCCATACATAATTTTTTAGAGATTTTTTTATCTGAGTTTTAATTTGTTTGAATGGCAGTGGCAATGTGTGTGTTGTTTGATTTACTGCCTTTTCCGTCCCATTACTATCATTTCTCCCTTCTTCTGCCAATGAAAATATATGTAAGCAAGGTTTCCCCAGTTATGTTGCTTCGGTTTTTGTAACAATTAAACATGGACACGATTCCGAGATAAGGGTACTTTATCATCCCCCGATTTATCATTGCAAAAGTCGTAAGTTGTTAATAACATTGCTTGGAAACGGAATGCATTGGTTCACATTTAAGCCAAAACTCGATTTTCGTTGTTGATGGTTCTTTTTTGTTGTATGTTTGTGTAATGACCAAATCATTAGTTTTTGTAAGTTGCTGTCAATTTATTTCTAAGACAGGCAGAAGTGAATTGTTACCGACACAGTCAAAATTTGTGAATTAAATCTTTTTTGCATTAAAAAAAAAATAAAACATTAATTTTCTTTTCCGAGCTAAGATTAAATAATATAGATTTGGCACAACGATTTAGAACTGATGATTTTCAATGGATTTAATTTAACGATTAATTTGTACTTCTATCTGTTTTGACTCAAGCGGACAAGTCTAACGAAGACAAACCGCACGCTTGGCATTATTATTTAGGTATCTGTGAACATTGATACGTGTGCAATGCGTAAGAACATATCAAACTAGCAATGCGTTTCCACCGAAATCAAATAATTCAAGAATTCAATGTTATCTAGAAAAGAAGAATTTTTAGAAACTGTCATAACGAGTTACCAACCTGTTTCATCAACGTCTTCGGCAAATGGATTGTTTTCCGTTAAACTGAATACCACCAAGTATATCGCACGTTTAGTTAGAAAAGATTGATGTGTTAAATAGTATTCGTTATGACCCGCAAAGTCCATAATAAAACAGTCTGCATATTCCCTTTGTGAAACCTTGTCTTTGCATCCATTTTCTAAAACAGTTTCTGTAGTCTCATTTTCTATTGTGAGAGTTTTCGTTTGTTCAGTCATATTCCCTTGATGTGCACTGCGAGAAACCTCACAGCTGTCATATCTACTTTTGGAGTTTACTCGAGACGTTTTAGTTGAGTCTCTGTATGCATGTGTGCTCTGTATTTTGACTACAAAAAAAAAAGATAGTGTTTCATTACTTTACTGTTGATATTTATTTTGAATTAAATTAAGTGAAGATATACTGACTGATAAAAGCAGGAAGTTTGCTTAATTATATAAAAAAAATTCTCTTTGAAAAAACTATGTTAAGTTTATGATTAATGAAAAAAAAAATGTCAAAATAACCTTCATATGTTTGGATATGATAATCTGAATTTTTTTAGCTTGTGCTTTACACCGTTCGTGTTGGTTGAACTGAATTGAAGACGTGCATTACGATCTAAATCCTCTTTATTTTTTAAAATATCGCCACCTATTTCATTTGCTGAGTTCCCTTGACGATACAATTGTTACAAGAAAACACAATCAGTCGATGTCAATTATATACTACCAAGATTGTTCAGTTGGTTAGGTATATGGTATCTCATTTTTTGAACAAAAGAAACATCGAAATTCTGACTATGTGACATAAACCTTACTATAAATAACAAACAGTACACTCATGGCTAAAACAAATTAAAATTGCGAGTGTTTTATGTTTTAATATCAACTTGCCAAAAAACAAATCATAGGCAACGCTTGTGCTGGATATCAATTACTAGTAAGACATATTCTCAATTTTGTTCATTTTTTTCTTTAACTGAAATTAAACTTCTGGCGGATGAGTTCCTTGAAATCACATTTAAGGCTTATCTGATATTCATATTTTTTGAAAGCCTGTCTTCTGATGCTTACATATCTGATAAGTAATGGTACTGTTTACTTTATGGGTTTACAAGGATGAATACGTTTAATGTCGTCAAACATATTTACGATGAGATGGTTAAACTGCAGAATGGTGCAAGTCGTCTGGTAACAGATAATATATGATTTGTAACCAAATACTGATTACTCAAAATGTCCTTTCCATTCACTGGGTTTGTGTAGACTATATTGGGCAATGTAACTTGCGAAATCCAGAATGTTGTATATCTTCTTATGTGTCGATGTGGCATGCAGTATGTTGGCGCGACAGAACAGCGATTCAAAAAACGCATGAATGATAAGCAGAGTGACTACACCTGCAACTCCCCTTGGTACGCCAAAACTAATCTCAACTTATTACCACCACTATCATAGACCACAACGAGGGTTGGTTAAGGGTCGATAGACTTGCTCGGGAAACTGTTTCGCTAAGAAAGTGAAGGACAGTCCCCAAAGATGGCATGGGTAAGAGTCCTTATCGTCAATTGTTTCCAGTAAATCAGAAAGAAAAATAGGACGTTTACAGATGTAAGGAATTTTATCCTCCTTCCAAAGATTGATTAACAATTTACCTGCGTATACGTATTGCTACGTGATAATTTGTATAACGATCAATATCATAATTTCAGTTTGACTATAACCACATGTTAAGATAAGAATCTTTTTACATCTTACTGATGAAAGTTATAAGTTATCCGAAATATTTAACATTTGTTCATGATTGTATATTTGCTGTTGAAGATGTACCCTTAAACCTAGTTATAAAAATTACCTCCTTCCGCTTGGTTATGTTGCACTGTCGTTTCGGGTGAGTGTGATATATGCTGTATCTCCTGTGAACAATCGATCTTGTTCTGTACGGACTGAAATGTGATGCCTAATTCCTCGGGTTGCTTTCGCATTGCTCTACCAATCCTTTCATCTGGTGTTTCCCCTTCAAAGTGTTTAAACAGTATGCCAGAATATTATACATTAAATGTACAAATGGAAGATTCTTTTATGTTATTTCAAAAACACAGCAAAATAATTTTCAGAATGCATGTATGGTGTATTAGATTAACTTTAGTATTTGTATTTAGTGTACAGAAACTACTAATTAATAGAATTTCCAAAAAATTATCAATTAGTAAGTGTTAAATGCTTGATAAATCCATTCCCTATTGTTATATTCCCTTATTTGAGATGGCAGTGTTACTTTGACAACTTAATAATGTATTCAGATATCACAACTCGTGTTGTAATGTCCGTGTCGGTAGTGACGTTCTGAATTTCAACGAACAATATCTATGTATTACTTTTATTTACCGAGCTCGAGAGTTTAGTGACGGTCATAGTTTACTTAAAAAAAGATATTTCTCTATTAAGATTTTTGAATACTGAATTTGGAGTAACTGTTGTACCTTTTAACAAGTTGTCAGTATTCCTATAGGAAAAGACGACTGTACGTCCTTCATTGCTGATAGAGATTCATTAATATATTTTCAAGACCTAGAGAAGTAAAGAAATAACAGACACGTCTTTCTCCGCGTTAATTTTTTTTACTGATACATCCAATTTGACATACACAGTCAACTCAGTACCGGACTCAATGACAAACAAGACACTTTTAATTTTGAA
Organism: Mytilus galloprovincialis; assembly: GCF_965363235.1. Classification (NCBI taxonomy): domain Eukaryota; kingdom Metazoa; phylum Mollusca; class Bivalvia; order Mytilida; family Mytilidae; genus Mytilus; species Mytilus galloprovincialis. Next base: position 25,097,465 of record NC_134850.1, read on the forward strand.
ATTATAACTTTCCTCCGCCTTACAAGAACTATACCAACTTGACAATTTTTTGGTATGACAATATAACATGTATAATTTCACATCTGTTCTAGTACTCTGTACAACAAAGTTATTATTATTATTATTATTTTTTTTTTAGATATTTCCGTTCTCCATCATACTGTATACCTTACAACAAAATTGTTTTCGTTTAACTGTTTACCCTTTATTTTATTGATTTTGATTGAACATTATGTCATGTATCAAATTCATCCGTTCAGTGTATGTTTACTTGTGTTAGTATGTCTTTTGAATGAATTAAGCCATTTCAATGGGTATTTTATAGTGTGTATTTCTATGTTGTAATGTTACACTGTTGTATCAGGTTAGTGGTGGCATACATGTTTTACTCTGCCACATTATTTTTGTGCCTGTCCCTAGTCAGGAGCCTGCGGTTCAGTGTCGTGTGATAATGTATATGATATTTGTTTTTCTTAAATTGTTTTGTACATAAAAATTGTTGATAGTTTTCTTGTTTTATAACTGTTATTTCGGTTTTTTATTATAGCTGACTATTTGATATTGGTTCTGTTCATTGTTGAAAGCCGTTTTGTTACCTTTAGTCTTTGCATTTTGTCTCTTGTGGGCAGTTGTCTCATTGGCAATTTTACTACATATTCAAATATACATGTGCAACTAAGTGAACATTTTAATAAAGTCTTAAATAGTCCAATGATTTTAAGGTTGATGATATACCGCCATCTTGGATTGGACAATCACAGTACAAAATCGGTCTAGTTATTTGCCCAAATCTGCAAATTTGTAGACAGATTTGCAATTTAATAGTTATACTGTTTATGTATATAAAGAACACTTGGTGATTTATTGTTTTATCCAAAATATTTAAACTAATGTCATTTTGTTTGGTTTTTAGAATACTTTTTTCTATTTTTTTTAGTCATTTAAGGGGAGATAACTCTTTTAGTAAGAGATATATACTGGACTAATAGGGAATTTTTTTTATTGTTACTTGTAGCAAGAAAACAGTTTGGTGGCACCATTTTTTCTTTTTTTTTTTTGCTTAAAAACATACAATAAAATCTATCTTCTCACAATTTATCTCATAGAAATTTTTTTTATGCACACTAATTTGTTTTTTCATGAACAATCTAACCAAATTTATGCAATTTGCAACGACTCATAGCTTAAAAAAATAGCACGATGACCCATTCTTTTTATTGTATTTTTGAGAAAAGCATAGAAAAATCTTCATTTTGGCAAATTATAAGAAAATTCTGTCTCAAAAAGTCTATACTTATGATCTACCTTAATTAAATATGTATTTTGTTACTTTGCAGCAATATAAATAATGTAATGTAGAAAAGAACAAACAAAAATCTCAAACTAAACGAGCTACTACCTTCACAAAAAGTCCACTCTCCGTTATTGATATCCACTTTGCATTTGGTCTCAATGTCCTTTTCATCGGAAGGAAGCACTTTTTGAAACAGTTCATGAGTTATTCTATGCTTTAAGCTAGTTTTTCCAGCATTATGTTTACCAAGAATTTGAAGGGGCATGTCGTATCGTTTTATACTTCCTTCAATCAAAATCTGAGAACATCTCTCCTTTACTATTCTGTCTTTTGTTTGTTTTTCTATTAAAATTTTATAAAATAAAAGAAATATGAATGTTATCTAGATAGCCATTACGTAAAAAATGGTTTATATATTCGAGCTTACTCATACGAGGCAGGTTACTTTCCTTTGTCTCTATGAACCATCATTAAAGTTTTCAAATAACCTTATGTCAAACTATAGTCTAGTAAGAGATACCGATCCTATACCCACTTCATTTTAACGTTGGTGGATAATTGTCAAAGAAGATAAATTAAAGATAGATAAAATTGTCGACCCAATGTGTGTAGTAGATTATGTCAAATAACTCATTGACTAGAAACATATACTGAAGGACTCATGCCGTGATCACATCAAACGCCATGTACAGTAAACATGTTTACAATTAGTTTAATGTAATTTACACTGGTTTCACATAGAATTTGTTCACATCTCTACACCTTGTTTAATTACCTGTATATTCGATTTGTTCACACTTGTAAACACTCAATATTTGATTGCTAACATCAAAACAAAAGAATAAAAATATTCGAGTGAAAGAAATCTCACTCAGACCCCCCTCCCCCCCATTTTTTTTAAGTGATTGCTCCTTTATGGAAGCCATTTTGATGATTTGCAGTAGTTCAACGATAATAAAGATGCCTCGATTACGCATTATAAAACATAGGCTGCATCATTGTGCTCATAGACGGGGAAAAAAATTGAGATGTAAAGGATCACTTTACATTTCTATCTATTCTGTTTGTTTCAAATGGTATTTTTCTCCAAGGAATATTTGGCAAAGGGAAGGGGTAATTTTTATGTCTAAGTATATTTGAACGGATCTGAGATTCTAGACAAATAAAACAATTTACCTCACACTTTTGTTAGTAAGCATTTATGAGTAAAGCGTTGTTTGAGAGTAATGACCAGTGGCAAATATTTCTGGGCATGTCCAGTCGATTCGGAAAGATCCTTTCAAATGAATTTTGTGTTCGGCAATGATGATGCTTTGAGTCTTCATAAGGGGTTAATTAAGATACGTAAAGTGTTTTTATAACAAATAGATATATCAAGTTAAGACAAATATTTCTTTAAAAAAACTTTATTAATGATTATTATAAATATCAATTTTATTCAAAATCGTGTCTTCTTTAAATATACATGGTAAAATTAGTGTTCTAAATGCCCAGTTTTGTGTACACTTAACCTTCACCAGGCCTACATTGACTATCGACTGTATGTAGACAAAACATGATTTAAACTACATGTAAACATTGAGTTTTATCAATGGGAACGTAGTTGTGTTTAGTTTACATGTGAGCTACACTAACACAAAACTGTGTTTAGGTCAATGTAAACACAGCCTAAGGAAACACAACACACATTTTGGTGATTTGTTTTACAACTTTTGATTGATCCTCGTATAACTACTATTAGTTCTTATCATGCTACTTTCTGTTTAGAATCATTCAAGACATAATTTTACCTGCGGTCATATGGTGATGTACTGCTGTACTGTGGTAAATCAATTGAAGGTGTACGTAGTTATTCTGGGATTTAAATGCTGTAATGTACTAGCACAATATCTACATTGTATCAGACATGTACTTTTCTGTCCTGCGTGTTCGTTCTGTCACGTTATTAAGTCACTTTATCGGTACTTTATCATTGCTGTATAAGCGGGAGATTTGGTTAGCCACAAATGTTTAACCCAAAACTTGTTTTCTTAAAATTCAAGAATATTGCTGTTGTTTTCAACTAGTAAGTTCCAATGTTAGTTTGATATTGTTTTTTTTTAGGAATTAATGGTTATTTTTTGTTTTGTTGTTTTTCTCGTATAGTGTTCCCTCGGTTTTGATTTGTGACATGGATATGTTTTCGCTTATCGATTTATGACCTTTGAACAACAGTTTACTACTGTAGCCGATATATACAATTTTTATTCAGTCGTAATGAAATTTCTAAAAGCGATATTTAAAACCAACACATGATCTTTCAAAGTTTCTCTTCTTCGTGAAACAATTTACTATCCATACTCAAATTAAAATCGGTAAAAATATTATTTTATTTTGAGAATGACCATCCCTGACCGGGTCATTAGTTTGTGACAACGCCACATCTATACAATTTGATAACACAACGTTATTTATGAGACATGTGTACGGCAACATCGTCAACTGCTTATTAAGTCGGCGAATGTCTTTGCAAACATATCATGCCAATGATGTTCCCAAAATATCAAAATCCTGAAGAATCCAACGCAGAAAAGATTTTAATTTAAACCGCATAATTGCCAAAAACACATTTTGAGGGTCGGACAGAAATCAACACGTATCTACAAACATGCCCAACAGAACTGGTTGTCTTACCTGATAATTATTTAGGCGTAAGAAAGATAACATGTTTTCAAGCATATGATTTCGAACATTACACATAAGGTAATAAATTTAACTTTTGAACTGCATTTGTTTGATACAATGCAGCAATGAATGACATTTGTGTTTCTAAATGTATTTACATTAAGTCCGTCAGTATATCATAAATATGCTTGTTCTATAAAGTATTCCTTTCAGGAACAAAACCACTTTTCAACATAAACGGTTTTTAAACTTACTTTTGAAATGGTGACTGGCGATGAATAAAAAAAGGGCAACTACTGCAAAAAAGAATGTATCTCAAATAAATTCTGACAACAAGAATTTATGAGCTTTGAATATTAATTTCAGATCATATAAAGGATAAACCATTACTCTGAAAAAGAAAAACGTTAAAAAAATACAGTGACACGAGAAAGAATGAAATAATTGTTTTCTTGTGTTTAACTCGATCAGGAAAAATAAACTTAAGTTCGTTTTTTGTAAACGCAATAACTAATAAGGTTGTATTCTTCTGACGTTTCAGTCTCGTTGAAATCTCGTTCTGAAATTATTTCCAATACTTATGAAGCAAGTGGAAAAAAATCAATATATTAAAAAAGAATCATAATCAAACTTAACTCTGTGAACAAACATATGCTTTTACAATAACAACGAATAAGTAGTTTTTAAGCATTATCATTTTCAAATTGTTTTACCAATCAAGTCATTCTCATTAGCCAAAATGTTGAGAACATGGGTTTAGTGATCTTACCAGAAACATGTGTATCCAATATTAATTTTTTCTTTTAGATGGCCTCGGTGACCGAATGATCTAAGTAGTTACTACAGTGTAATCACAAACTTGTCAACTCTGAGGTTGTGAGTTCGAACCCCGCTCGTGTGGGTGCACTCGACTCCAAGCTTAAATGACTAGAAATGTTAGTTTTCCTTAGGGCACTCTGGCTTCCTCCAACCAAAACTGTGCCCGCCACGAAATAGCTCAAAACGGGAATCTCAAAAGAAGTGTTAAAACACAATAACCAAATCGTTTAACACTTCTTAGTTATGTTTTTTTTTCTATCATTTATAACAAAGAATTTTGAATACTATCATAGTTTGTTCCACCAAAAAAGGAGAAAAATGAAGAATATCCAAAATTGACTTCATGGTAAATTTGACACAAAAAAAGCAACAAAATGTTATAAAACGTTGTTATATTAACACCTACATATATCTTAAATGAAACTTATTCAAATTGATCAACATCATTTTTTTTCAAAGTTTGAAAAAAAGTTGAAGTGTGAAACTGTGATAGTTATTATACTAGCCCAAAAAATAGAGAAAAATTACGAAAAATGGGATAATCATCATAGATGGTCATAGCAAGCAAACATGATTTTTCTTCACCTTTTCACCATAATGATTGTTTTTTTTTTAGTCATTTAAACCCAAACATCAGGTTCAGAATTTTTTTATTGTAGAAATGTTTGGCTCCTCAGAGGTGTACATTCTAAAAATATTAAACATTTTATACATTTCAAATAATTTTCCAGCTGTTTTTATGACATCACAGTGCAATTAATGAATTAGCTGATGAAGTCACTGGATAGGACCTCTGTTATATAAATAGGCTGCTATTAACGAAAGTCAATAAAACAATTAGTAGTTATCTTCGATTGTATTCTTATTCTTATATTGCTTTGATGCAGTTATATATGCTAAATGTATCATAAACTGTGGATGATAAGCAGTATCATATACTTACGAGTAAATAGACAAATGACAACTGTGGCTTCAGTTCTATACTCTTCTGTAAAATTGAACTTTCATACATTTCCTTTATAGTATGTCATGTTCGTTCTTTTATCGACCTTAGTTTTCTTTATTTATTCAAATTTAAACAAAATGTTTTTATATAAGATATGACAAGCGCATAATATGAACAGATTATGTTAAGGTCTATACTACTGTTTGTTTTGTTTCCCCAAATAATCGACCCTCCAAAACAAAAGACGTGAAAGCAAAATTAGAACTTCAGCAATTCAAACTTTTTTTAAATGGACCACGTCAAGTTTATTAATCGAAAGATGATTTAGAACTTGGCCTTCTCAGTCATAGAATTCCCCTTGTTTTTGTTCTCAATCGCATTCGCTAAAACAATAGGGTTTTGCTCTTTTTTATTTTGTACTATGTAATTAATTTAATTTATTAAACAACATAACTTTCAAACAACAGCTTTACTACTAATGTTTACATTACATATTGAAAACTGTTCTCTGCTTGTTTGAAAAACAACTTACAAAACAGAAACCGAACGTCATAACTGAATATTTTGTTTTTCATTTTTGGGATATTCTTTTTATTCGAAATCAAGAAAGTGTAGCCATAGTCCATTGTTTCGACATATTCAGTAGACCTATCACTACCAACCAGTAAAAGTCTAAAATGACCTATATCTGAACTCGACTGTAATGAGTTTTACTCGATCAGTCTGAATAAGTCTGAATTGTACTTAATATTACTCGACCGAGTTTTATCCATACTCGATTCTACCGATTTTTACCTGACACTAATTATGCTACTGAAAATAGTCTGAACTATTAATCGTCCAGTTTGAAACAGTCTAAATCCTTTCTCGATCAGTAATCGAACAATACTTGACCAGTTCTCGACCCATTGTTTCAGTCTATACCATACTGAACGTAAGGTCTGAACATTAGTCGACCAGTCTGAACCATATTCGTCCAGTGTGAACCATACTCGACCAAATTACCTCTACCTTTTATGATTTTGATTGTTGAAATTACTTTTTTTTAACTGATATGGCAACAGCCACAATACAATAAAGATACACATAACAAACATATTTTTAACATCTTACATGATTCCCAGATTTATCAAATCGAGATAGCTAAATTATCTAATTTTGAAAACTGAGTTATGTTAAATAAAAAAATAATTTGCCTGAAAATTAAACCCTTATACTTAGAGTAATAAAACCTTATTCGGATAATTTTTTTTGGCATGTGTTTTTTTTCCAACAAAACTTTAAATAAATTCAGAAATAAAAACTACATTGGTTTCATGGTTTTATACAATTACAGTTATATAACTATTTTTTTAATAAATCACTGACATTGTTAACCTTACATTAAAAAATCATCTTTTCTAATAATATGATTTGGGATATATATATCTATATTATAAAGGAATACAAAATTAAAGAAATATATATTTTTTTATTCTGATTAGGGGTAAATTATAAGGTAATAGACATAGATTGAGACACACTGATTAAAAAGATCACACCGTGTCAGAGAGTAATACATTTTACATAACATTCATTGAAAATTACAACATGCTGTTAAACTTTAAAAGGCCTTTTAAAATCACTAGATCAGTAATACACGAGTTTAAGAAAGAATAGGGTTTTCTTTTTACCTGTAAAACACACCTGCTTCTTGCATGCAAATTCTTTAATTTTGACAAATTTAAATTTATTCAAAAAGAATTTCTTCTGCACTTTTGGAATATATATTATTTTTTTTGTAAAGTTATTAAGGATTGCTTTTAAATTAACAAATATTATTATTGTTATATTTAGTACTTGGTTTTATAAAACAAAGTTGTCAGGTTCCTTTATTTACTTTTTTATATATATTCTGATAAAAAAATATGATTAAAATTTAAAATATTTGAATAATAGCAGAAAGTTCTACTATGTTTGAGGTACAAAGAAACAATAAGCAATGTAAACATGATATCATGTAAAAAAAATCATTTAACGAAAACGGAGATCATTACATGATAGTTTTTTAATCCAACCAGAAATTACTTTCTTTTATCTTATTGTTTTATTTTTATTTTAAGGTAGATCATAAGTGGAGACTTTTTGAGACAGAATTTACTTATAATTTGTAAAAATGAAAATTTTACTATGCTTTTTTCAAAAATATAATAAAAAGTATGGGTCACCGTGCCTTTTTTTTCAAGCTATGAGTCGTTGAAATTTGCATAAATTTGGTTAGATTGTTCATTACAAAAACACATTTGTGTGCATAAAAAAAATTCTATGAGATAGAATTTTGAAATAAATTGTGGGAAGATAGGTTTTATTATATGTTTTAAGAAAAATAAAAAAGTAAAGATGTTGTCACCGAACTTGTTTTCTTGCTACAAGTAAAAATTTTAAAAAATCCCTATTAGTCCAGTATAATATTTTACTAAACAAGCTATCTCCTCTTAAACTCATTTGCAAAAAATATTCTAAAAACAAAACAAGTGATATTTTTTTTAACAATTTTTGAAAAATACAATAAATCACCAAGTGTTTTATATACGAAAAAAACAGTCTGTCCAGTAAATTGCGAACATGTCTCCAAATTTGCAGATTTGGGCAAATAACTTGACCGATTTTGTACTGTGATTGTACAATCCAATATAGCGGTATACCATCACTCTACCTTAAATTCTCAGTTTTATACATTGTATATATCTGTGTATGTATGTATAATAGTTAGTAAATGGATGAAATACAATATAAATATTTATATACAAATCAGGTCTAGGTTGGTTATGACTTATAGTTTGGACTTGGTCGAGTATGGATAAGACTATGCTGAGTATGGTTCATACTCGTTTATCATGTATAAAATGGTTTAGGACTGGTCGAGTAAAGATCGCGTACAAGTTCAGTTTTTTAAGTATGGTTCAGACTACAGTCTAGTAACATCAAGTAAATTTCAGAACTATTCAGACTGGTCATGTAAAAATCAGTACAGCCGAGTACACATATAGGCCATTTCCGACTTTAACTGGTTTGTTGTGTATTAAGTGTTGACAAAAGCATATGAAATTTAAAAATGACATTGGTCAAGTTAATATGGTAATTGTTTGCACTTTCCAGAACAAACCTCTTGACAGGATAAATAAAGAAGTGAAGGTAAAACCCAATTATTAAAAGTCTAAAATAGAGATGTTAATATTGTTTTGAATATGAGAGAAATTATTATGTTGAAATTACTTGATTAAAGAGTTAAACATGTGTATGACAACACATACTTTTTCAACACTAAACATGAATACATATCAATGCATTTTTATTTTTAATTTACCGTATTTAGTTAACCTGAAAATCTGTTTAGCATAACTATACAATGTAACAGTATCACACTTACTTCAATTTCACGACGAAATCCCTATATCTTGTGATCATATTTAAGTTTAATTCCGGCTCATTAGAATGGAAATTGAGTATTTTAAAATGTCCCTTGAATACAATTTTCTCTAATTCTTATATTCTTGAATAATTGATTGATTTTACATTCAAGTACAGATACTAATATTGAAAGAGAAAAATTTGCACAAAAGTGATATGTAAATTGAGGACATCATTATTGAGAAAATACGTTTAGATAAGCGCTTGAAACACTTTTCATCATTGTGTTTGTAAAGACACCGAATCTAACCAGAGAGATGTAAATTTCTCATAAACAGTCTCTTAACTTCTACAATGATATAGGTAAAACCAATTAGATAATAAGGTACATGCTATTTTTTAATATCATAGTACTGTTACTTTTACCGTATCCCATTCTTCAATAAACAAAATGAAGAAACACCAGTGGGCGCATAGAGATTTAATAATTCGGTTAACACTGAAAGGTAATTAGCACTGATTTGATTGCTTTCATAATAGTATGGTTTGTTATACGTCGTACTTGTGCCTTTTATAGAAACTTTAAATAACCACTTCACTATACACGATTAGCGTTAAGCTGAATACTTCTTTTTTAAACTAGGCCTCAAATGACATCGTATATGTTTTAGTATATCAATGGACAGTGCTTCATATTTTGAAAACTAAACTTTAATTTAGATATTTCATTAATATATACCTAGAATGAAAGTCTGGTTTTCTTTTACAATGGACTCAGAATCACTTTTGTTTCCTTCTGTGTTATTTCTGAAAAAAATAAATCCACAAGCACTCAACAACTTATTGATTTAGGAAATATATGTAAAAGCCAATCGATCTGGCGTAGAATACGTTACAGTTGATAAATAGAATGTTGTTAATATATTTTTTTTTTTATCGTTTTTATGAGATATAAAGATATGCAGCAGACATCAAAAGACGGTTGTATTCTATATTTCAAGTTTACTGGGATATAAGGTACGAAATATATATTTTAGGTCACACATTGGGTTTTAGACGAAACGCTCATATGGCGTATTAAATTATAATCCTGGTACCTTTGATAACTATTTACACCACTGGGTCGATGTAACTGCTGTTGGACGTTTCGTCCCCGAGGGTATCACCATCCCGGTAAACAGCATTTCGGTGTTTACATGAATATTTATTATATGGTCATTTTTTAAAAGTTTCCTGTTACAAAACTTTGAATTTCGCAAAACTAAGGATTTTCTAATTATCACAGGAATAGATTACGTTAGCCGTATTTGGCACAACGTTTTGAAATTTTGGGTCCATAATTCTCTTCAAATTTGTCATTGTTGGTCTTTGTAACTGTTTTAATCTGTGCCTCACTGATGAGTCATATGTAGATCAAACGCGCGTCTGGCGTATTAAACTATAAAACTGGTACCTTTGATAACTATTTACACAACTGGCTCGATACCGCTGCTGGTGGACGTTTCGTCCCCGAGGGTATCACCAGCCAAGTAGTTAGCACTTCGGTGTTGACGTGAATATTTATAATATGATTATTTTTTTATACGTTTTCTGTTAGAAAACTTTGAAATTTTCGAAAAACTAAGGATTTTCTTATCCCAGGAATAGATTACGTTAGCCGTATTTGGCACAACTTTTTGGAATTTTTGGTCCACAATGCTCTTCAACATTGTACTTGCTAGGCTTTATAACTGTTTAAATCTGAATGTCACTGATGAGTCTTTTGTAGACGAAACGCGCGTCCGACGTATTAACTTATAATCTTGGTACCTTTGATAACTATATACACCACTAGGTCGATGCCTCTGCTGGTGGACGTTTCGTCCCCGAGGGTATCACCAGCACAGTAGTCTACACTTCGGAGTTGACATGAAAATCAATTATTTGGTCATTTTTTTATAAATTTCCTGTTACATAACTTTGATTTTTTCAGAAAAACTAAGGATGTTCTTATACCAGTAATAGAAGAAGGACGATAAATACCAGAGGGACAGTTAAACTCAAAATTTGAAAACAAACGGACAATACCATGGCCAAAAAATGCAAAAGACAAACAGACAAACAATAGTACACATGACACAGCATATATAACTAAAGAATAGGCATCACCAGCCTAGTAGGCAGCACTTCGGTGTTGACATGAATATCAATTATATGGTACCTTTGATAAATTTTTGAATATAAATATATCATATAATATCACAGATAATGGTGATGTTGATGTATAATATAAAATTGAGAATAGAAATGGGGAATGTGCCAAAGAGACAACAACCCGACCATAGAAAAAAACATCAACAGAAGGTCACCAACAGGTCTTCAATGTAGCGAGAAATACCCGCACCCGGAGGCGTCCTTCAAATGGCCCCTAAACAAATATATACTAGTTCAGTGATAACATATAATACCGTAAATTTAATTATAAAAAAACCTAGCTTAATTGTTGAAAGGAGTAACGGATTTTAAGAATTTATTTACATTCATATGCCAGATAGTGTCACTGAAAGCCAATTCAAAACCAAAACAACAAATGCATTAAAAAAGAGTTTCAATGTGTCCCGTGTTTCACATATTTTATGTATCCAATGTACAAGAGAAATAACTTTTTTTTAAAACTTATCATTAGTATCGTAGATAATTGATGACATCAGAGCAAATGCAACCTGATTCCCTTTACATTTAGTATTTCCAATGGACATAACTCGTTATTTTATAAACACATGTTTTCGAAATTATTTTCAAAGATAAAAAAATGATATCAGTTTCAAAAAACATTTTAGCAATAGTTGTACCCATAACATGCATTACAAGCAATGGAAACAATTTGATATTTTATTTGATCAATATTTCAAAGAACTGTCAAAAAATTATTAATACGCACAGAGTGTATTGATTCATCAACGGTCAGAGATATTGATGATATAAACCTATAACATAAATAACACAAAAATCTGGCAAGATTTGTACTCATTTGAACGCTCACACGACAATTTTCGATATAAATAATATTTCAAAGAGACATAACACTTTTAGAAATTATTGATCGTCACTGATTTTTGAATTTGTCAAAGACATTGCTCACATAAACCTATGATTTAAGATTCATAACATTCCTGTCTCAAGAATTGCACACGTCAGAGCACTAATTTTCATATATTCAGTGTTAAAAAGGGACAATACTCTTTTGAAAATAGTGATCACCACTGATTTTTGAACACGTGAAGGAAATTGCTGATAGTAACCACCTAATAAAATTTTAATAGAAATTTGGCAAGAATTGAACACATGAGACATTTACAATGCTTCCATGTAGTTAATGTTTCAAGGAGCATAACTCTTTTTTCAAATAACTGATCGGCACTAATTTTCGAACTCTTTAAAAACATGAAAATCTTGTATGAATTGAACACATGAGAAAGATTACAAGACGTAACGAACGGAGGCAAAGACATCAAGACCTAATTATACAATGCAAAAATTGAGTATCGTCCGATTGTAGTAACTTGAATGTACAAATGTTAATTACAATAAGATTAAGTATATATCTTAATTTACTATAGACAAAATTCACTATTCATACCATAAACAAAATAACATTCAAAGATCTAGATTGAATTGATAAATAATTTAAAAAAAATAAAATCAATAAGAAATTCAGTATGAAACATATTGAAAATAATATGCATATGCACGGGAATACTATTAAATTATGTAAAATAAGTTTAACAACATTTGTCCTTTTACTAGTGTCATCAAAGCCAACTTCATCGTTGAAGACCTATAGTTATTAACTTCTGTGTCATTTTGGTCTCTTGTGGAGAATTGTCTCATTGGCAATCATACCACATCCTCTTTTTTTATATTCATCGATTTTATATTTCTTCTAACGTAGATACAAAAAGATTCCAGACAATGACATTAAACATACATAACATGGCATAACAATGTAAGAACAGAATAAATTTGTACGGGGTCGATCTTGATGGATAAATGATACAGTAGAGAAAGAAACAGTTTAAATATGATTACCCTAATACAAGCAGTTAATCGTAATTTGTAATTCGCTATTATGAAATGATCTGACAAAGACAACCTTAAATTTATGGCCAAATTCAGTAAAGATTTGTCTTAAACTAAATAACAATTTAACGAAAAATTGACAAAAATTGAGTTGACAGCTATACTGTAATCAAGGGAGCGTACTGCAAATGAGTTTGGTATACACAGCAAATACCCACCTCATAATTCGATTTATGTTTTATATGGGACACACTCTTTAAAATTTACGATAGTGGGAAGATGTTTCATTTAATTGGGGTAGTTTTTGGGACGGGAGGTTCCTTTGATAATATCTTACAATGTTATTTTTCTCAATTCGTTATAGATATACTCACGTCTGAAATGATGTGGATTCCTATACATTGCATAATCCATTCCTATTTAGTCGATCCGGAAAAAAGACAGCCACTCAGACAATTTCTTTTTGTTTTTTTTTTGTTAGAAAGCAAATACTTTGAAACTTTTATAGATTATACACTTTGATTACAATAAAAATTAAAGTATTAAAATGATTTAATTGGTTTTGAATTTTTCTCGGAGCTCAGTATTTTTGGTATTTTACTTTTTTCGATGTTTTATTTTTTTTAAACATGGTCGTTTACAGTTATTAACACTTATTGTCCTTTATCCTAGCGACACTTATATTATTGCCTTGTGTAAAGACGTGTTGTTCTTGAACTTTTTATTACACCTATTTACTAGAATCATTAAATATTTACTTAGAATCTAATTCGAGGAAACATAATAATGCGTACGCAACTATGACATTCCCGAAATGACAACACAGAACATGGCTTAACAGACTATATGGATAATTTTGTTACATTGCTGAAGGCCATGCGATGGCATAGAACTTCTATAAATTCTTCATTTTATCTCTGATGTCTTTTAGTCGTCTTTTGTTTTGTTTGGTCGTGTTGCCATTGGGTTGTCATTTTGTTTTCGATTTATATTTGGTTTTTCCTCTCTCTTTTAATGTAAAGGCTAAAATCAGTTTCAACTGGCTTTAAGCTAGCTTTAAATAACTATGTAAAATTTTATGATTGGTCTATTGTGTAGTCATTCTGTTTGTGTTAATGTTTTGTCCTTTTTATTGATTTGATGACTTTCTAAACTGATTTTAACAGACTGCGAGAAATCTGTACACAAGTGTCCAGGTAAGGAGCTTGGTAATTCTATCGATTTTTTTGTTGATTTTGTTGTTTTCTAGTCGTAAGTCTTCTTGTAAAAACCAACACATTAAAAACTGTTTTTAACAGAAGCGATTTTACCTTACAACAGCTTTATCTAAGAATTTTTGTTAAAGATTGACATACATGTCTTAATCTAATGCTCACAGTTCTACGATAGAACGGATCTTGACAATTTTTTTGGCAGACTTAAATAACTCTATTTAATAATCATGATTATTACTAATTTATTTAATATTTTGTGTTACTACCACCAATATGCCGATTATATAAATTTTCAAATTTATATCTAACATATTGCTCAATTATTGATTTTATAAATTAATTAATTATTCTATCTTCTTATGTATGGCATACTCCTTTAAGCATTCTCTTTCATGTTTATTTAATGTTTTCAACCTCCCCCCTCCCCCCCCAAAAAATCTATTTATTTCAAACAGTCTATTCCAGGATGTTGTTATTTTTCATGTTTAACTATCAAGTATTTATCATTTCTAAAATGCTAGTTGATCCTATTTCTGCATTAACCTTCATAAGAAACTCTCAAAGCATAATATTTAGATATAAAAGAACCGAAACAGTTGAAGAGCTATATAACCAAGAAAGAAGGACAAATAATTGTCGATCAATGAACTAATCATTGAGGAGTTAAAAATTAAGAAATGTTTATTATAAATGCTATAAATCACATCGGTTTATGAATTTCAAATATTACCATAAATGTTGCCGGTGATCGCCTCGTTTGATTTTTTTTTTTATGTCTGAGTGTACGTTTTGAAACTAACGGCATTGACTTTGGTCAATTATGAAGGCCAAACGAACACATATATTTTTTTAGATCAACGGCTGTTCCCTAAGGTATATAGGCGTCTCAAATGTTCATTAAACAGCGTCTTCTTATCTTAAAATCAAATTTCCAGTTTTTGTACGACAAGTATCGTTTAATATATGACCAGTTGCATCAGCTCATTCTAGGAAAAGATATTTACCTTTCAACGATAATTGGTTTACATTTATTCGTCGACATAGTTTTATTCAAGAGAATACACTCGTTATCTAAAAATAAATCAGTAAACATTCATTTTGTATGGCATAAAAGTAGCATTTAACGTCACGAATGATAAAAAAGTTTGATATCATACTTAGCAAAAAAAAGTCTTTTTAAAATGACAGAAATCAAAACCTTAATTAGATGTGGTGATGTACTCTCATCGTATAAGTTGCACTTGTTAAATATTTAACCAAATTCAAGCTAGAGAATTACTATTCATTTGTGCGAGACAGAGCATACTTTAAAAGATGGCACCCTACTTAATGTAATATATTACTAACAGTTAGTCAATATATGCTTCTTAGATAATAACAAATCGATTTAAACTGAAATGCAGACATTAGATATGATGGCATACATTAATGTCAAAACTGTTTAATAAAAAAGAATTCCTTCACCAATAATCAAAATAGTGTATAGATCTTTTTTTTTCTTCTTCAAAAAACATGTTTTATCACGGTTATAAAAAAGAACAGTTGATTTTGTAATTAAAAACACAGAAACATTGCGTTTGCCTAGTACAATAATTTCTTTTTGATTAACATTAAAACAATGTTTCCTTTACCAAGCTAGCGTTCCCTACTGTGTCACTAATAGAGAAACTGTGAATACCTTGCGTTAGAACTTGGCACATCTTCAAATAACAGGAACAATCTTCTTCTGACGGGACACAAAAACATGGATTTCGAGGTTTTATAGAGAACTCGTAACCTCTCGTGTAGTCACATCTGCAGGTAACATCTGTGTTACGATTTCCATTATCATAGACCACTTGTCCTTCTTCGCTGCATGCTGACTTATGAAAGATACAGCTGTTACTGACATTTGTAAGGAATGTTATCGGCCATGGCTGGTATCGCTCTGACGAACAAATGTCTGCATCTAATCCTCCACGAAGAACATTTTTTCTACCTAAAGCGAGATCATTATAACATAATGTAAGTCGACAATTTTTGAAGGGAGATAATAAAAATATACGTCAAAACAACGGCACCTTATTACATGACTTCAAATCCAAAACACAAAATTATCACTTCGCTTTATTACCGCTGCATGAGCACACAAGATATATTTGACGTTCTGAAACGACACAGAAGGCAAATTTGCATTATTGCAATAATTGTCCATTATGTTTGAATTTAAGAGGGTTATGATATTGATTTTTTTCGACCACGTGAAATGTGTTTTGGTTTAAAAGTTAAAGGAAATAATTTCTAACCACTTAAAAATCATATCTTAAAAATACATGATGTTAATTACTTTGAATGTCGGAACATTTAACTAATCTTAAATGTTAAACAAAGCTAAGTAAAAGGCTTATTATCTATCTATTAAAATTCGCGATAATAATTGCAGACAATAATTCTTGCATCTACCTGGCTGCAGAAAATCGAATATTGTGCAGTTTTCAGAATATCCGGAAATAAGATCATTCTTGAGACATGAATACTTAGACTGATCTGGACAATGACTTCTTGCACGAATTGTCCACTGAGCTTGTTCTGGACATTTTAATGGGAAAGCTGCACAAACATGAACCTGAAATATATTGAGTAGTACAATTGCTTGGTTTAAGTTTTGGGTTATTTATGTATTGATTATTTTATACTTTTAATAATCTGTTTCATATGCAACAGCTGATCTGGTTTTTTTTTAACTGTACAGGAAGTATTGCATTAAAATTTGCTTCGATAGATCATATAAAAAAAAAGAAAAAAGGTGTTACAGTTGTGTTCTTAAGGATATCAATTTTTTCACACATACTGACTTGTTTCTAGATATGGAACCTATGCATGTATCAGTGTGACAACTTTTCAAATGCATATAAGAAAAGAAAGGAAATGTTCGGTAGAAGAAAGGTTTGTGTTTATACAATCTGTATGTGGCCTAGATATCGTTTTCAGTGCCACATTTTATCTTTTTTGAATAAAAAGTGAAAATCGCTGCGCAGCATTTATTAACTGGATAGTATGAGTATAACGATTGTTTGTAGTGGACCATTTTCTGAACGATTACTACAGCAGTAAAGACATACAAACTCTCTCTCTCTCTCTCTCTCTCTCTCTCTCTCTCTCTCTCTCTCTCTCTCTCTCTCTCTCTCTCTCTCTCTCTCTCTCTCTCTCTCTCTCTCTCTCTTTCTCATAGATAAACTAACCAGGAGCAGGAATCTGAACAACATTGTTGTGTAGAATTCTTGTTAGTCTTTGAGAATCTGAACCTACAAAATATTTGAAATTACACGTGACTGTTTATCTTTTTCCCAAATATCTGCGTTTTATAACTGAATGAATTTAATGTGTTTGCATCTCAATTCATTTGGAAATGTAAAAACTCATTTAAAACTAAGTAAGTACACAAGTATTTCAACACTTGAATCATATAACTGGTATGCAAATTATTCATTTTAAAGCTTTATCCGATTTATATTGATACAGGAACATAAGCTTTCAATATCAAGATCAATTTTTGTTGATTAATCCTTGTTTGTCCTACTGCTTTTTAATTTTCCACAATTGTCTCAATGACTTTAGTAAACAATCAAATATTTTCGTAAAATCTTCATTATAATAATCGTTTTTGGTAGTAAAAAACCTATGTTTTAATGTCTAAAACTACAACGAAGACTTACCGTGCATTCATACCAATTGCGGAAATTGATATACATGTATATGAATGCATATTGTAAGGTAACTCGCCATGGTTATGTGCCTGAAATGGTTAGCAAGTCCTTGTTTGCTATACATAACATATAACGAAGTTTACAAATTGTCTGAAACAAAATATTATTTTTCAGGTAAGATTAATGATAAGACTTGGCTACATGTATATAGTTTTCATATTGCCAAAACTACTATTGTCATGGTTTAAGGTTCCTTTTTCGTGGGTCGCAAGAGCTTAAACATTTTTATAAAACAATTTGATTAACCTTTTTTTTTAACTCCATCAATATTATTTTCTTTTTATGCCCATCATTTTGAATATTTATGATCGTTTTTTTTTCATTTGTTCTGTCAATTGTAAGCGTTTAGTTTGTCGGGTGTTAAGAAATTCCTCCTTTTGAATAACACAGATACAGTTAAAAAGCATAACGTTGATGAATAAACAAGCAGGTATTTTATAAAATACATGTAAGCAAGAACTCCAGGAGGCTAAATGAATAAATACAAAAAAAAAAACAGTTCTTCGGAATTTCATGGTATGCTTATCAATTTACACGTTTATATGCATTTACATCGATCAGTTCATATGACATCATTTATTGCTCATAGTTACAAGTTTCCAAGTTCAGTATTCTTTGAAAATGGGGTCAAATTCGTTGTTTAGTTTTATTTCAGCAATGTTTACCGCACATTTTGACCACAACGTCATGGTAAACCGTATTTGCCAAAAACTCTTTACAAGATACTTTTGACAATAACGGATGTCGGCGCCAGGGACGATGGACACCTAAACAACATTTATTGTTAGTAGTGTTTCTTTTCCATGAAAATAAAATTATTTCGTATAACTTTCGGTCAGTTAATTATGTCTGCTTAGGGTTAACCGTTCAACTCCAATATCCTGTGCTAAAAATTTCAAACTTTAAGATGACAACCAAATAATATGCGTTTTTTTTTACTTTTTAAACAGGTGTTAAGTTGCTGTTGATATCATTCATACTCTACATATCTAATAACTCGTATGTGACCCACCATGACATTTTAAAGATTATAGATGGAAACAGTCATTCTTTTGAAAAATGCCTTTGAAAATCATCAACTTAATCATCATAATCAATATCAAATTCAATAGAATAAGTATTTGTGAAGAAGAGATAACCTGGTCTGTATTGATTGCACAGAACTATACACCATATTCTAGTTCTGGAGAAGTTTTACGTTATCGTAGGCAGAGATCAATATTTTAATCCACATTTTAAATGATAAGAAAAAACTAAAATTTGCTCTGCTCTATGGATTTTCATAAATGAAGTATAAAATACATCTATAATAAAAGCACTGTATGATATCCATATTATGTAAGCAACTACTTCAATGTACTTGTAAACTGTTATGCGTTGTAAACTATGTATAGAAATATGCATAATCAATCTACGTTAAAAGAAAATTTAGAAAAGGAAATTCTTTAGCCTTCTTTGGCAAATTGTATTACTTCATTTCAACAAGAGTATATTACATTTTACAAAACAAAGATACATAAAAATAACATTTAATTAACTCTGTGTAATGTAGACTTTCAATTCGCTGGAATTTTTTTTTATTATATTTAAAGCTTATATAAAGATGCCGGATATTGATTGGTTGGTAGCCAGTGCATTTTCAAAATACTCTAGCTTTTTTCCCCCAATTCAAACAAATTTGGCTGTTTTTCATCCCTGTCGATGAATTTGCCTCAAATTCCCCTTTATGCCGTGGTATTAGCCATTTTGGATTTTCTTTTTCTACCCTTGCGAACGCTCTCCTGCCATATTTATTCGAAACCTTTCTAATCTTATCTCGATTATTAAGGCAAGATGATTTGATTGGTAAAGGTTATCCGAAAACTGAAAACATATATGTCATGATCATATATTAAAGAATGCGTTGTGTATATATATAAAATGGTTTTTATTCTGTTTTTCAATAGCATGAGTTTGAATATTGGTGAAGAATAAAAATGTTCACACAAAAGTAATTTCGTGAATCGGTTTAAATACAACACAAACAATATTTTCCAAAAGACCAAAAAAGTGAAAAAGTATATTTTAACAAAACCCATTTGATCAGCAGGTCAAACAACTTTTGTTTTAAACACACTGACCGCCATGGCGATTGCCAAATAAGCAGATCACCAGATGTAACAAAATAAATCCTTATTATTAATTTAATACTAAACAAAAATTAAATAACTTGCGGAAAAGATAACGCAAACATGAGGTTCAACAATTGGTACACTGGATTTCGATAACTAATTTCTCTTCAGTTATGTTAGGAATCGCATCTGTAATTGGATGGTCATATAATTTACCTCAATTCACGATTGACTCTTGACTGTAAAGAGTCAAAATAGGCTAACAGTTTATATAAACCCGAAGTCAAATACAATACTAGCCAAACTAGAAATAAAAATAAACATGAATTGTTCAAACCTATGATTGCGTTGGATAAAAACCACAATTTGTATACGTGTCAATGCAAAACAAAATTAATTTAAATATAATATTACTTTGTTTTCTCAAACTTTACTTTAAGATTTCATGCTTAAATTTCAACCACCTCAAATGGTTTTGACGAAAAAGATGTGTATACCAGTTGAATGATTCGACAGTAAACAAATGCTATTTTAGTATTAATTTAAACATTTCTAAAAAACTTAAAAAGGAGTTTTTTGAAGAACACAAAATATTATTTAAGTGAAATTTACTTAACATCATAAATACATCTAACCAATATGTCGAATAATACTAAGATGTTACGACTGACCACACAAGTTCTGTGTATAATTTGTGTGTCACTAAGTTGTATTTGTAAAATTTTACTTATATTTCTTTTATTTAACTGAAACATCATATTTTTTTTAAACTGTGAAACAAAAGAAACATACAAATATGTTGACAAACAGACAAGACTACAATCACAATCCGCATGAACAACTGCAATATGAAAGATGACTAGAGGGGATTCAAAAATGTAATGATGATCAAATACCGGAACAGATGTTAGCTTATAATTTAGTGAGCTGGATTAATTTTATATAGATAAAACACGAATGTAACGATCAATTATATATTGGCATTTACAGAAGTCAACTTAGGTAAAACATACATTTAACAAACACATTTCTGATAAACGACTCATTTATGTATTATGGGTTTCCCTTTTCTCGATTATTTATGAAAGTTTGTTAAAAATTACTCAGTATTGATTAAAGTCTACCTCATGTCTTGTCTTACATCTAAAAATTAGAAGGTCGGTTGAAAACTAAACTTTACGACAAAAGTGATGAGTTCACGTTCTAAATTGTGAACTTTACATTCCTATAAAGCAACATTCCAGCAGCGCCTTCATACACTCCGAGTATATGTCTCCCAATTGAAACGATATTCCCGGGCTTGTACTTCCTATTATTATTTCATTTATAAAGGATTACTGCTCACAAGGAAGCTATAAAACCAAGAGTTCCAAGTTATGAAGCTAAAATCATCACTTCGTAAATTTAAAGTACACCATAACGAGTTGGTTTGACGTTACGGAATATTCGATTCACAGATGATATCGAATGTTCATAATGTCGGAACTACAATCTTTTTTCCCATTCCACTTATATGACCTACTGAATTAGACTAAGTGTCGGGTTCGTAATAACTCTTGAGCAGGATCTGCTACCCTTCCGGGGCACCCGAGATCACCCCAAGTTTGTGGGTTTGGTTCGTGTTGCTTAGTCGTTACTTTTCTATGTTGTGTGTTGTGTGCTAGTATTTGTCCTATTGTCTTTTTCTTTTTTAGCCATGTCGTTGTCAGTTTATTTTCTATCTATGAAGTTGAATGTCCATCTGGTATTTTTTTTGCCCTCTCTTAAAGAGTATTGTGCATTAAACATACACGGTTCTTTATGATTGATAATAAGAGAGTTTGGTTGCAAAACAATTGAATATTTTCAGTACAATATAATTTGGATTATTTTATTTATCTTCTTATGTTTATATCACATATTTAATCTATGTGACCATTCTGTAATGTTCATCTCGTTGAAGGTATTTTCATTTAACGTCAATTGTTCTCTATCAAATGGTTTTCTCATTGAAATTAGCATGTTCCAACAAATTCAAAGAAGTTCATATCAACACAATTTTTGACTTCTTCATTGCATTGATAGAACATCTGTCGAGTTTGGTTGATAAATAAATATAAACAAATAGTTTGTATTCAAATATCTACTATTTGTGAATCTTAACGATCCAGTTTTCCATTCTATATACACAAAGACAAAATGAAAAAGAGTAAAGTTGGAATGTCTGCGTCTTATTCACGAATAAAGTATATTTTTTTGCCGACGTCAAGCATTTTGCTTCCAAGCATGATCTTAATATCTGTATAATAACACAGATGAAGGACTTCAAAAAAAGAATCTATACATGGGGAATGAGATTCCATTTGATTTATTTTAATCATATATAAATAAAAGGAAGATGTGGTGTGAGTGCCAATGAGACAACTCTGCATCCAAATAACAATTTTTAAAAGTAATTAAATCACTATATTTCAGAATTAAATACGCCAGACTTACGTTTCGTGTAAAAAAGACTCATCACTGACGCTTAAAAGTAAGAACTTGGAGAGCAACTAGGATTCAAAACTCAATTTGAAAATTTAAATATTCATCGCAAAATCTGCACTTGCACTTGTTGTAATATAACAGAAAATGATTTGTCTTCACCTTTCATCACCCTTTACAGTGCTCAATTGAATAATCTAGTTATCCTGAGGCTATCAACTAGAGCTTTTTGTAAAAAATCTATTGATTTATTAATTGATTGGGGTGTTTAACGTCCAATGATAAGTAAAATTGAGAATGGAAATGGGGAATGTGCCAAAGAGACAACAACCCAACCATAGAGTAGTTCATGCATTTTCAGGACACCGTCAATAAAAACAATAAGACGGTCGGAAATATTTAGACTGTAATCGGAAAATTAAAGCAAATTGAATTTAGATAGACATTTTACATTGCTACATCCAACATGCGAACCCTTTAAAGAGTTGTTGCGCGGGTTGTTCACTTACAGAGAGCGCAGATGAGGTATCAAATTTAACGTCCTCATTCTAACCGGGCATGGCTCTATAATACACAAAATATAATCGTGACACTTTTTCTGTTTAGATAATGAAATATCTAACTTTTATCATATAAGTCTATGTCTCAAATCGGGGTTCAAAGTCTACCCCCTTAAGATAACAGAATAGTTTTCGTATGTAAACCTTTACCTATTGTGTCCTTTATCTGATTTTGATTACGTGTTTATGTGTGTTATCTTTATCTATCTTCTAAACCGATGTATGTTTTAACAGTACTAAAAAAGATTTTATAAAATACTCTAAAGTAAGTTCAACAAGGGGTAGGTTAATAGAACCTAAAACAATAAAATATTCGGATCATAATTGGGAACATGCTTCTTCTGAAGAATCAATACTGATTTGAATATCTGTATTGTTTAAACTATTCATTAATGCAATACTACTATGATACAAATCCAACAAGTTTCAAATTTACAACCATAAATCAGCTTACCGATACGTTACGATACGTCTTCGTTTCTACTATCAAATGACAACCTACCCAAATGTCAGCACTTTCTTATTGAAATGCAATACCATGGAAGCGATTTTATTTTTCCTGGAGATAAAAACATCTATGCTAGTTGCTCCCTTTTTAATCATCACAAAACGATAAAATATAAATGAAATAAATATTAAGGATTCGAAAACAAGCAAATTTGCTTTAACAAATCTGTCTCCTTTTTCACAAATAATAAAATTATTGAAGAATACATGACAATAGATACTGGCATGCTCTGTAATAAATACAAATGTATATGAAAATGAAGAGGTGGAAAATACATTAGACATTTAGAGCAGAATAAAAAAAAACAAATACAAAAATAAACTAGAAATTTTTAATGTATGCAATGTGAAATGCCGGGGTCCCTATTGCATGGTGAAGCTGTTTCATCGAGTCCAAAGGAACATCCAGGGTTAAAACGTTTGTTTTTGGTGATATGTTTCTGCACCAAACTAAATAATAACTATTTTTAACATCTAAGAGTACTAGTACTGTTTCACCGATGTTAAGGGTTGTCTCATTAGAAAACATGCACCATCTTCTCATTTACCATGTTATTATAATAACATACTAAAAGGTGGTTTTATACATGATGACACCAGCTGAAATTTAATAAGAATAATTGAGACTACGGGCATTTGAAATCCCGTATCCTGTTTGATATTTTGTCAATATCCTTTTAAAAGTTTAATCCTAATGCTTATTTAATATTTTTTAAAATTTGAATGCCGTTTGTCCTAATCATGTGTTAACATGGTTAATTAGTACACGCATTATCATCATACTTACTTAAAGTTCACTGATTTAATAATTCGCCTCCTTAAAACTATTCCAAATCCATATATGCTGAAAGTAAAATGCACTATGTTACGTCATTTGAACTTCGAAGTAACCTTTTATCATAAATGTGTTTTATCATAAATGTCAAGTAAACATAGTATGTATAAATAGTCAAACTGTTAAACATAAATGATAAATGTATAAATAGGTCATGGATTTTCCCTCTACATAAATAGGATTGTTGTTGTTTTCCCAAAAGGAGTATTAATAAATACACTATAATTCAGTCATTATCAATTAGTTTGTAAGTTTAATGAACATAGATACAATTCATGTTTAACATTGTTTAAATTGAAAAAAAAAATCTTTTATTTAATATCCATTGTTATATAAAATAATCAACCAAAAACAATTTGAAAGTAGATTCTGATTTAAATGCCAGAAAGGTGTAAAATGTAACATTAAAAAGATTAAATGCAAATGATGTTTACTTTTATAGATATAGTAATAATAAAATCAAAATGAATATACAAAACACTTCTATTTGAATATGTGACCATGGACAATATTTGTAGAAATAGACGTTGGTGTATTTTTGTCCACGGTTTGAAAGCTGGGTTATTCTATTTATTCAAGGCCATACTATGCACTTCTGTAAACATAGACAATGTCATATTCCAATTGAAATCCTTTTAAAGCGTAAACTGTGCCATGTTTACAATGAAGGTTCGTATCTCCTGGAAAGAAAATTGCATATGCATTACTTTTATTTTTTCAATGTTCAAAACATAGGGCTGTAAGGAATATTGTCAACATGTGTATGCCCCAAACTTCCTGGAGTGAAAACTTGTACTATCCATGTATATTTATACTTGTTACATTCCCAGGTCATGTCTCTATGTGATGAAATATTACGATCATATCTGCATGGTAACATGTGCTTTACCAAAGGAAAATATCTGTGAATGTTATAAATCTCCCCAAAAGACATTGAAAGAGGCGTGATACGTTAAATCGCAGTTTGACAAAGTGCAACTCGTAATTCCTAACATCACCACCATTCAGTATCTGGCAGCCAGTAATCATACAACAACTTCTTGTAATTTAAAAGATCCATTCACTTTGGAATCATGCATGAAAATTCGGCCATGACTATTAAGAAGGGTTTGTAATTTCACACAATGTTATGCTAGTCAGCTGTATGCGTCAGTATGCGTGTAAATCTCGTTGTGATTAATTAAAGGTCATTTAAAGCACTTTCACCTTGATGTAAAGAATATTTTTATTATGAATTATACAAGGACATTTTAAATACACATTGACAAAATGGATTCAGAAACAAGCAACAATCTGCTCACATTAATCTGTCACCTTATACCGCAGTCCCACTAGGCCACGGTCGCACAACGATCTGTGAAAAAAATGCAAATTTTGATTATCGTATCACGGTCGTAGTGAGGTCTTCAAGATCGTGATGAGCGTGGCCAACTTTGAACATGTTCAAAACAATCGTAGTGCGGTCGTGGTGAAATCATGTCGTAGTAGAAGCGTGGTGAGAGCGCACTAAGGTCATGGTAAGATCGCAAAGGTCGCTGTACCATCGTAGCGAGAGCGTAGCTAAAGCTAGGTTCACACTGCCGATCAGATCAACTCGATGATCCCGATTGTCCAAATTTCCACGACCAAGCGAGACCAAATTCTTGATCGGGCCTGTTTATGGCTTCTATCCGACTGTGATCCGACTGTACACGACCTTCACCCGACCATTCAGGACTCCTTAACGACTCCATCACGACTCAAACCCGACCACTAATTGAATACATATTCGATTATTTCGACCAATTCACGATCTCTACACGATCTTTACTCGACTAGGTAGACCAAATCAACTATACTCGATCTCAGCCAGACCTGATCGACTTGATCGTACAGGGATCGTAGGGATAGTCGGGCAATGGTCGGGTATGTACAATTTCAGTATAAAAACATCTGATTTTTTTTATATATCACCCGCTGCAGCGGAGGAGGCATTTTAGTGTTACCCTTTTCCGTCCATAAGTACGCATACGTACGTCCCAACAATCAGTTTTCGTTCTCTAATTTTATTTTGCCTCAACGAAATTTAATGAAACGCAATAACCTAAAACACAGATCAAATGCGAATTTGGGTGGTGTCACTTTTACCGTTCTTGAGTAATGACCCCTTATAACATTAGATGCAAGCTGGGGCATTATCTGTATCCAATGGACACGTTCCCGGTTTATTTGATTAGATTCTGTAGTTCACAGAAGGTCTGAGTAAAACTATACATTTAAAATATCTACATTGAAATAAAGCAGTTGGATTGTTTGACAAGGTGGGTAGTGCTCAGATAAACAATTTAATAGCTGTGACGGAGCCTGAAGAGAGCGTAGAAAACAAACAAAAAGGGGTAGACAGCAAATGGTGCAAAAAAATCTGTATGATGCAGTGGCTGATAAGGTGACAACTGTGTGGTCAGTATAAATAGTAATCACAAAAATACTGAACTCCGAGGAAAATTAAAAACGGAAAAAAACTAATGAAATGGCAAAATCAAAAGTATGAGAAACTTGCAGGAGCTGAACAAAGAGGAATCCAATGGTTATAAAAATTTCCTGAAAGTAAAGTAGGACGCTGATTTGTTATGGGATTTCTATTGCTCTTTTCTTCAAAATGAGATTTGTCACCTGATTAGTACTGATGTTAGATAGCAATATACATAAATATAGTAATTACCATCCCCTGTTTTTTTTGCTTTCTTACAAAGTAAGCTTATTGTGTCATGTATGTGCATATGTATGTAATCAGAAGTTTCCATAGATCTGATACCCAGTAGTTGAATGGTTAAAGATATTTCTTTTTGGTGTATCCATGGCAACAACCTACCATCTTTAATAATAATATTGCAAAAAGGGGGTAAGGATGTCACATATTTTCCCAAAATTTTTCCAAAAATAGAATTGTAATCCCCTTGAGGATACCTTTTTTGAAACAGTTTACATCTATATATCTATCACGAATTCAAAAAAATCATTTGTCTTTTGTCTTATTTTTTAAAAAATAAAATTGTATCAAAAAGCGTGACAAAAGTGTAGACATTTGACCGTACGGGCACTTATAGTTGTTAATTTCTGTGTCATTTGGTGTCCTGTGGAGAGTTGTCTCATTGGCAATTATACCACATCTTCTTATTTTTATTTTTTATTATAAAATTTCTGGATATACGGAAAATACCAGCAGCCAAACAAAAATAGCCCATCAAACAGCTAAAATATAATATTGATGTTCTTAAAAACTAACTTTGAAGGCTGAATTAGTCATCAGCTGTCTAATAATGAATTTTAATGGACAATTCCTTTCATATTTGAAAAATCCTCTGGGGCTAACATGCTGGATCTACTGCCAATCCTAAACACCTGAGATCATCCCAGGTTTTATTGGGTTTTAAGTTGCTAAGTTTTTAGCTTTTTATGTTGTGTTATGTAGACTTCTGTTTTCTTTTCGTCGGCTTATGTTTTTCGCTATGGCTGTGTCGGGTTGACCTTTGAGTTTGATTGTTCCTTTAGTATCTGTGTTCTCTCTTTTAAAATTTTACATCTTCTTTCAAAAATACAGACGCTTACTGTATATTGAGGAATTTGTGTAAAGTTAAAAGTAAATAGTGACAATATAATTTTGCAGAAGCAAAGTTTTGAGATTTAATCAGAGCAGCACACATTTTTAGAAAATCGTGTAGCAGTCATGTAAACTCGTGTATGGCCGAGTGGAGATCGAAGAGTCATCGAATGTTGTCGCGCAGAGAACGGGTTTTGGTCGAGTTGGTCTGGGATGAAAAAAATATAGAAGTCGCAGTGATCATGAAGCGATCGGTCATTGGTCGAGTTAATCTTGACCACATCGAAATGATCGAGTGCTGATTGGTAAACTATTTGTATTCCGACTAAACTCGATCTCTACACGATCCTTTCCCGATCAATTCGATCGCTACTCGACGAATTATCGATCTCTTCTCGAGTGACTGGCTTCTCGATCCTTACTAGAATGTTTTTGACATGTCAAAAACTCTCGGGTAGAAAGTCAGATCGATGACGACCAAAGTAGACTACCCCGAACATTCTTGTCGATTGAGACATACCAGTCTCCCGATCGCTTGTTTTGTCTTGATCGAGATTTATCGAGTTGGTCTGATCGGTAGTGTGAACCTAGCTTAAAGCGTGACTCTATTAGGAGAGACAGGGCTACTCCCTCTGCTACGACCTCACTACGACCATCACGTTCTCACCGCGACCCAACTACGCTTCCGCTACGATCATACCACGTTTACACCACGCTGTTCAAGACCACAGTACGATTCAAGTACGCCATTGTCGTCCTCATCACACTCTTCTTACGACCTCACTACGTTCCTACTACGACCATCATTCTCATTGTCATTTTCACATTAAATATATTCAATCTCTTCAGGTTTTATTTGTCTGTATGTAATAAGGACTTCTTTTTCTCTAACGGCTCAACCATTCTTCTCGTTTTTATATAGAGTAGACCGCTGGTTTTCCCGTTTGAATGGTTTCACACTAGTAATTTTGGGGCCCTTTATAGCTTGCTGTTCGGTGTGAGCCAAGGTTCCGTGTAGAAGGCCGTACTTTGACCTATAATGGGACACTTTTATAAATTGTTACTTGGATGGAGAGTTGTCTCATTGCCACTCATACCACATCTCCCTATATCTATTGACACATCTGTGTCATCTCTGCTATCGTTCATTAAAATATCGTCATTTGAGCTTGATGGTCCCACGTGTTCTAGTAGATTTTGGGGGCATGACTGTATTGTTTCCGAGAAATCTACGTATTAATCAGAAATAGAAGGAATGGAACTGTAATGATAAGGAACACGATGTTGACATTATTGCTGAGAACATAGTAAGATCGCGGTATGAACGTAATATAATCGTGGTAACAACGTGATATAATCGCAGAAGAAGCGTGGTAAGATCGTGTTGCAATCGGATAACTCGTGGTATGGTCGTAGTGAGAACGTGATGAACGTAGAAAGATCTTCATAAGCGTAGTGAGGTCGCAGAATAAGCGCGGTGAGAACGTGATATAATCGTAGCGGGATCGTTGTAGAAGCGTAACGAGGACGAAGAAGCATCGTGAAAGCATCGAAAATTTACATTTCCATGCCGCTCATACCGCGACCCCACCACGATCTATATCTATGTTACTGTATGCCTATTTATCTTTAAAAGATCACAATTTCTGCCTCAAATGCATGTTCAGTGAAAAATTATTGTCACAATAATATTATATCTTACTAAATGTTTAACATAATTTGGCTAACATTTGACAAGAAATTTAGAATATACCCTTATTTGCAAAAACTGTACATATGTAGTTGCCAGTCTGTTTTATGAATTCACTAAAAGTTTTATAGAACTGACTGCGCGAATCTGTTTTTTTTTTTTTAATTGAAAACACGCTTATTGTTTTGTATACAGAAGACTTTAAAATTATCAAATCGTAGCCTTTACAGGCTTAATTATCTGTTTTATGACCCAGGGGTAGGCATTTTTTTCTACCTGGGACCTCAAATTTGCAAAATAATTCGGCTATTTCTCTGAATATTGAATATTTAAAACACTTTTATGATAAAACACACTAGGGTTAGTTTTATTGAGGCATTTGTTCTTACTGTGACTTGGATTTTTCTATGCCGCAGTCGACAGAAACCACAGTTAGATATTACAGGGCCTTAAGTAAACTATGCATATTTTGAACTGTGCTTTTATGCTCAATCTTTGAAATATTTATATAACTTTATTCGTGTATTAATTTCCTTAAAACTCTGTAATAGACCAGATTTTGTGAAAATTCTACATTTTCTCTTTTTTCACCCAACACAGGTTGCATTTGTATAAATGTCGACATTGCAATTCCCATATAAAATCCTTTTACGACTAAAACTGTACCGTTTGACGATAAAGTTTTTGAAAGAAAAATATATCATAGAATGGAAAATTTATACTTTTTTCCAAATGTCAAAATTTATCGTCACTGAAGAGACATGTATTGTCGAAATGCGCATCTGGTGCAAGAAAATTGGTACCGTTAATTTTATTAGGGCTGTGTGGATATTTTAAACATTTATATGCACTGAATTTCTGAAAGTTTAAACCTACACTGAAATTTTGTAATACCCCTACCTTGACTTAAGGTTTTTACACATTTTAATTTCACCGTTATGTAGATGTACATTTACAGTTAACATTCCAAAGTTATATCTCTACAAGATGAAACATAGATATACTATCTTGAAACTAGTACAAAATAAATTATATATGAATAGTATATATCTCTCCCAAAGAGACGTGGTTTTTGAAACAGCTGGGTTTTTTTTTACAAAATACAACTTGTAGTAATCATTGTGTTTTCCTCGGCAATCATTTTATTACTAATTTATATAAATGCATGTTTAATGATTATTTTTTATTTTAAAATGTTGCAAGTGCATGTTTCTTTTGGTACGTTCACCACTTTCTTTAAGTAAAAGTTTATTAAGTTTATCACTATGCATGCTTGAGAGAAACACCTGTTATACCTAACACCTCTAATACTTTGAGTTATACGTTTAATGGAGCTAAGGAAGACTGAAGTATTTAATAGTCTTATTACTTAATATTGTTCAATTGATTGACATCTGTTTAAGAATATAATAGTGCATTCTGTTGATTAGTATCAATGGCAAGAGAATGATATTTTACATTTTTACGTATAGATATTTTTTATGTATACATGAAATAACATGATAACAACACACGTTTAAAAGTAACGACTGTATCATTATGCAAACACAACCCCTCTTATTTGGCCTTTTTAACTTTTTTGGAATCGAGCGTCACTTATGAGTCTTTTGTAGACGAAACGCACGTCTGGCGTATATACTAAATTTAATCCTGGTATTTATGATGGGTTTATTCAAACAATAAACTAAAAAAATCTAATTTACTCAGTATAATAAAACAGTTTGCGAAAAACAAATATGACATACATGCATCAACACCAGCAACTGAATGTTTAAAACGAATAGATGTATTATATCCCTTTAATAAAACTAAATTGCTTTATAAAGGCATTTGAGGATGGTACTTTAATACAATTTTTTATCCTATTATTCAGTTGTGATCCCGCCCATGAAGTTTGTTTTAGTTTATATCCAAAGTTGATATTTTGGCAGAATAAAACATTGTTAGATCCTTTTCTAATGTTGGCACAGTGCCTTAAAATAACCATCGTATAACTTAATGAAATCATTTAAAAAAAATATTGATCACTTTTATTAACAACGAAAACATTTCAATCTTGCACTATTATTTAATTATTTTAAAAACTATTAACATGGGCCTTAAAAATAGTTTACACGGTGAAATGTTTGTAAAATTAATATCTGTTGAATAATTGGAAATTGATACAAGTATATACTGTTAAGACCATATTTGAATGAAATGATGATTCCCAAAATAGCGCAAACGTAACTGAATGAGTGTATACTAGTCATTTCAGTCATATGCAGACATAGCCATTAACAAATGAATTTGATAAAATGAATCAAAAGGTTGAAGTCTATAAAAACTGATAAATTCAATTGCTATGAATCAACAGAACAAGCAAAAAAAAAACTGCCATATTGATATTTCTGACCTGATTCGGGCATTTTCTGAGGAAAAGGATGTGGCAAACCTGGTGTTTAGGTACATCGTGACTTTCAAGTTTTCAACACATAAAATTCCCAAAAGAGTCACAAATGATAATTATTGAATATTTTGTAGCTTAAGATAAAACCTTCCTGGCTGTATTCAATCGTAAAAAAATACGATACCAGTTTGAAGTTTTGCGAAGGTTAAATAAACTTCCAGTATTTGCATTTGTACGGGTATAAAAACAATTTTCTGTAGTTCAGTGTTGCAACTTCTATGAAAGCTACATGCCCATTATTTGTCAGCTATTTACATCGATCTAGACAGGTTTACTCTTCTTAAAGAGCGTATCGCCTGTTCACGTATCATCATGTCAGAATACTAATAAATAAGGAGGCAATTTGTTTTAAATTTAAATCACATTTCAGAAAATCGATTCGAAACTCTATAAGGGATCAATTGACGTATTTGTAGATCGTATTGGTCAGGTCCTTTTCCTTCTATCTGTAATTTTCATTGATTATACCATATCTTTTGGGGGGAAAATATACCACCCGAACTGTTCATTTTAGATATAAGTCATAAACAAACGAATTGCCAAAAGAAGGCCGGTCCGGTGCAATTCAATTCGCACCAGGCTGTGAAATATCCTGAATATTCTATGGGGATAGATCTTCACCTGCAGATAAGTCTATCTTATTTACTTATTGTTTTTATCTTTCTAAAACAGTTTTCAAATCTTCGAAATTTGACAAAAATATAAATACTCTTCAAGGTGTAAAACTCCAAAAAGGGTTTGTCCGATTTATTCTATCATAACCATATAATTTTTCTTACGTCCGTTCCGCTATTACATGTCTTACTGTTTTGATGTTTTAGATTTTAGGCCAACATATTGGAAACATGTTTAAAAAGGACGTTTCAAGGGCAGTTAAACTGAAACTAACTGGTCAATCAAGTTCTTTAATTACTGCTTACATTTCAGATATATGCCAATAAATAGAATTTTACCCTGTATGATTTCTTTTAGCAACTATGCTAATATGTAGGTTTAACTGTAAACAAGTGGTTTCTAGGTAATGTTCTTGAGGTGAAAAGTCAACCAGTTTGAGATACCATGTATTCAGTGTTCTTGGTGATAAGAAAGATAATTCTAAAAAGGTGACGTGTTCGCTGTAAAAATAAAAAAATAAAAACATATATTCTCTCCAATGATTTACGTTGCCATACGGTATTATAGAGAAAAAGACTTAATTATACTAGATTATGGAGTGTGTGTCCGAGCGAGAACTTCTCTATGTTCATTACTTTAGTAATATCTATCAAAAAGTAGTATTTTAATATTCAGCCCCATTCATCTATTTAGTCAGACGTCAGTCGCTACCTTGATATACCCTATCTTTTGTTAAATTTGTCGGGTAACTTATGACAATAAGCATTTGACGTCTTGAGCCGAACAGTTTTATCATTTTTACACAATTTAATCTACTGTGTGATGGTTCATATTCTGGACGCCAGTCTTTGCTCCTTTGTAATAAATCTACATACCAAAAAACAAATATGAAGCTTAGAAATGGAAAAATATTAAATACTAAACTCGTTCAAAGGGTATCTACACGTCTCAATCTTCAGAATTGCTTATCTAAAAATACTACAATAGCTAACGTTTTTAACAATAAAAATCGTGGTTACCCTTCTATCGATAAGTGTCATGCCAAAAAATGACTTACGTGTCCCCGTCTTTCCACCAACAATACAGTAAGGTCCACATTTAATGGTCGCACATTTTCTCTAAATTTTGAAACTGATATTACTTGAAAAACAAACAGTATTATTTATTTACTCACATGAAACAAACCGGGATGCGGTATTCAGTACGTAGGTGAAACTGGGCGATATTTATCTAAACGCACGCAAGAACACCTGTATCGTTTTAAAAGACCCAATAAATTCAAAAGTATCATTTATCAACATCTTAAGAAGCACAGTCATCCTATTAA
Organism: Mytilus galloprovincialis; assembly: GCF_965363235.1. Lineage (NCBI taxonomy): Eukaryota > Metazoa > Mollusca > Bivalvia > Mytilida > Mytilidae > Mytilus > Mytilus galloprovincialis. The sequence continues at coordinate 25,131,734 of NC_134850.1, forward strand.
ATATTTAACAGTTCAACCTTTAGAAGTAGTAAATAAGCAGCCTGGTGAATCTCATTCCAAGTTTGTACGATCACGAAAAATAAATGAATTAAATTGGATTAAAAAATTACAGACAGTCTACCCTCTCGGTCTTAATGATAATATCATGGGAATTGGCAATATATCAAGAACCGATTCTGTTAACATTTTGGATATAGTTTCTAAAACTGTTCGTAAAAATCGTTCTCATGGACGCAGAAAAAATCGCAATCAAAGAAAATTTCGGACCAACCATACAAATATTTCGGACCTAATTTCCATTTCAAAAAACAACGGCAGACATTATCTGTTAACCAAGCTTTGTTCTTTACCTATAAATAAATTAAATAAAATTTTAGAGGATTGCAACACAATTTCATATTACAGTCCTAAGTATGAAATTGTCCAAATTATAATGGCATATTGTTATTCTAAACTGTTTCCAAAAATTGATCGCCCTGAAGATCATAAAAAACATTTTATTAAAATAAAGTATGTCAATAAAGGTTTTGATTTTGTAAATATTGCCGGTATTTTTAACGACCATTCTGTTAAAGACCAAATTCCTGGATATTTTGATAATACTGAACTCCCTCTCATTTGTTATATTTACAAGAAATCTACCCGAAAATATGTGTTTAATTATAGCCAATTGTGTAAAGATGTAAATATCACTGAAAATACACCTATGTCGTGTAATTGCAGTAATTCAGAATACACCTATGGACCAATTTCCCATGTTATAACAGGAGACCTTAACATCGTTCGCGACCGAGAGTTAAAATCATTCCTCAGTAAAGGACCTAAATATCGTCCCCCGTCAACTATTAACTGGAATGAGTGTCGTAATATCATCAACGACTCACTCCGCGCCTACTGTTTGAAATGGGTAAAACGGGAAAAAGCTGACAAAAAATCTTTGGACTCTTTTTTTAATTCAGTAATGAAGATAGTTGATATTCGAATACAACATTTTAAAGAACATTTTACCCTCAACAAAAACTATAAAAACCCTATTTCGCGTATCAAAAATAAACTAACAGAACTAGCCAAGGAATTTGTTTTTATCCCGGCTGATAAAGCTGCGAATAATATCATTATTGTTTGACGTAAATTTTATATAGAGGTTCTGCAAAAGGAAATCACGAATTCACCAACATTCCAACTGACTTCATTTTCAGAAAACGACATCTGTAACAAACATAAACTTTTAGCTACTTCTTTACAAGCAGAACCAAACACAATGAAAGTCCCAACTATGTACTGGCTTCCGAAGCTGCACAAAAAACCTTACAAATATAGATTTATTTCATCTTCCAGCCATTGTTCAACTACTAAATTGTCTGTTTTACTTACTAGTACACTTGGTACAATAAAAAACCTGATAATAAATTGTTCAAATAAGGCCTTTGAAAATAGTGGAATTAATTACTTTTGGAGTGTCAAAAACTCGTTGGAAGTACTTGATAAATTGCATGCATATATTGGTGATTTTGAATCTGTTCAAAGTTTTGATTTTTCTACCCTATATACCACTTTGCCTCATATTCTTATTAAGAAAAAATTCACATCCCTAATTAACTGGGCATTTAAAAAGTCGGAATGCAAGTACATATGTTCAAACTCTTTTAGATCATTTTTTAGTAGCAATAAACAAAAGAACTATGTCAATTGGACATGCTTTGATACTATTTATGCACTTGAATTTTTACTTGATAACATTTTTGTTCGCTTTGGAGATTCCGTATATCGTCAAGTTATTGGAATTCCAATGGGGACTAACTGTGCACCACTTATTGCGGACCTGTTTTTGTATTGTTATGAGTTACAATTTATGACTAAAATTAGCAAAGACCCATCAAAACAACATTTGATACAAAAATTTAACAATACTTTTAGATATTTGGATGATATATTGGCTCTAAATAATGACGACTTCAGTATGTATACTAAAGAAATTTATCCTGTAGAACTTACTTTAAATAAAGCTAATGATAACAATGACCACTGCCCTTTCCTCGATCTTGATATCTATATCATAAACGGGAAGCTTAATACAAAAATTTATGATAAAAGAGATGATTTTTCATTTCCTATTGTTAATTATCCATTTTTAGATGGTGACGTTCCCTTGTCACCATCTTATGGTGTTTATATATCTCAACTTGTACGATTCGCTCGTGTATGTAACAATGTATTAGATTTTAGCGAGAGAAATTTATGTATTACTGAAAAATTATTACACCAGGGTTTTCGATATCACAAACTGGTCAAAACATTTACTAAATTTTATCACCGGTATAAGGAAATAATTCGTAAATATAACTCAACATGCAGACATCTTATACGTTCAGGTATTTCACATCCAAAATTTTATGGAAATATTCTTTATAAAGCACAAAAATGTCAGTATTCTCCTCAGAAACTAACAAAACCTTTAAATAGACTTATTAAAAGGGGATATAGTTACGATACTGTTGTCAGGTCATTAAAGATTGCATATTTTGGCTTTAACATTGATTCACTGATAGGGTCTTTGCATCGGAACTAAACACATTTATTTCTTAAAAAAACAGTTGTTGGCATGACACGGGTTATGTTCTTCTCATATATTTTATGATAGTATGATACTAAACCCCTAACGGGAGGGATTGTACCTGATATTCATATGATGAAGACATAATCTTTCAATCAGTTTAATTGAGGTCTGGAGCTGGCATGTCAGTTAACTGCTAGTAGTCTGTTGTTATTTATGTATTATTGTCATTTTATTTATTTTCTTTTGTTACATCTTTTGACATCAGACTCGGACTTCTCTTGAACTGAATTTTAATGTACGTATTGTTATTCTTTTACTTTCTACATTGGCTAGAGGTATAGGGGGAGGGTTGAGATCTCATAAACATGTTTAACCCCGCCGCAATTTTGCGCCTGTCCCAAGTCAGGAGCCTCTGGCCTTTGTTAGTCTTGTATGATTTTAAATTTTAGTTTCTTGTGTATAATTCGGAGTTTGGTATGACGTCCATTATCACTGTACTATTATGCATATTTTAGGGGCCAGGTGAAGGACACCTACGGGTGCGGGAATTCTCGCTACATTGAAGACCCATTGGTTGCCTTCGGCTGTTGTTTGCTCTATGGTCGGATGGTTGTCGCTTTGACATATTCACCATTTCCTTTCTCAATTTTATTAAGATGGATCAGAACTATTTGACTGCACATGAATTACCATGCACACGAAAGGGTTGTGTCGTAAATTCACTATTGATTTTTTTTAAATATTTTGATTGATTAAAAATGTTAAATTATTGTACTTATATGTCACTAAAAACTAAAAACTATTAAAATATAATATTGGTGGGAAAATGTTTAAAATTATATTGAGCATGTATACAGATATTAAGTCTTGTGTTAAAAATGGAGAACTGAAAACAGATGTTTTCCCGTGTGAGGTAGGTGTAAGACAGGGAGAAAAAATGTCACCTTTTCTCTTTGCCTTATACCTTAATGACTTGGAGGAATATCTGGATGAAAACGCTGTGGATGGTCTAAAATTTATTAATGGAAAATTTACAGAGAATCTTGATTTGTACATCAAGTTATTTATTCTTCTGTACGCTGATGACACAATTATTTTTGCGGAGTCGGCAGAAGGGTTACAAAAAGCTCTGGATGTTTTTGAGCAATATTGTTTTGAGTGGAAACTCACTGTTAATGTTACAAAAACAAAGATTGTAATTTTTTCAAAGAGAAAGTATAATAAGAATGTTACTTTTAAACTATGTAATGAAATTATTGAAATTAAAGATTCATATGTTTATCTTGGTCTGCTGTTTAATTACAACGGAAACTTCTTTCAAGCTCGTAAAAAATTGGTAGACCAAGCTCAAAAAGCACTTTATGCTCTTTACAAGAAGATACAAAATATCTCACTTCCGATTGATCTACAACTAAAATTATTTGATGCGTTGGTGGTTCCTATTTTGACCTATTCCTCGGAAATATGGGGGTTTGAAAATAAAAATAATACTGAAACGTTACATCTACAGTTTTGTAAGCGCAGTTTGGGTGTGCGATCATCTACGCCAAATTTTATGGTATATGGGGAACTTGGAAGATTTCCACTTGAACTGCAGATCAAGTTAAAAATGGTATGTTTTTGGCACAAGCTAGCAACAAATGATAAAAAACTATCGGGTAAACTTTATAAGTTACTTTGGTACATGCATGAGCATGAAGGTAGTAATTTTAAGTGGTTTAACTATGTAAAATCTGTGTTCAATGATTGTGGCTTTTGTGAACTATATAATTTTCCGGAGCAAGTTGATTATAATTATATTAAAATTAATGCAAGGCAGCGTCTCCAGGACCAGTTTATTCAAAAATGGTTCTCAGATATAAACAATTCATCAAGGGGGGAGTTTTATCTACACTTTAAAGAAGAGTTTTGCTTGGAAACATATCTGTTAAAATTAAGACGGGGGCATAGGGTAAACATATGTAAATTAAGGGTATGTAATACAAAGTTTCCCATCGAAACAGGAAGATGGAGAAATGTACCACGAAATGATAGGATTTGTCCACTCTGTAAAGCTGGTCTTGGAGATGTATACCACTATATATGTAAATGTACCAACGGTGAAGTTAAGGATTTAAGGGGGAAGTTCATACCTCCATATTATTTAAAATATCCAAATGAAAAAAAAGTACTTGGCATGCTTAAATATAGTAATAGTAATGTGCTGTCTAAGCTGTCAATTTTTATTCAAAAGGTAGAAAAGATGCTTGTCTAATTTAAAACTGTAATAAACACAAACTTATTTCTGAAGATGTATAATTTAAAAATGTATTCTGTTTGTATTATGAACTATGTTGTAATTAATATTGTGTATATAAATATGCTCCTGTTACGCAGTCTTCTGCGGCTGAGTTTTCTCTAATAAACTAAACTAAACTAAACTAACAAATTATTATCGTTATTATGTGTATCTGTGAATGACTCAGAATGACATTTACCCCAATTTCACCATTTTACCGCAAAAATAATAGGTTTAAGGCAAAATATTTTTTTTCTTTATCGGTGATCTATGTTTTTTATTTGCTCATTCTTTGAAGCTATACATTTGTATTTTAGCTCTTTTATATTACAGTTTCGGACCAAGTGTCACAGAACGTTTTTTTTTTTTTTTGGCATTCCGATAAAATTATGTCATCACCTCTACTTTCCCTATCAATTCATTGAAAACCGGTCCCTTTTACATACCGCTTTAAAAGTAATATTCTGAGCTTAAATGGCCCGGGACCCCCTATTTTTTTCGTCCAATTTGATTCACTCTCTTTAAAGATTAGAATAACAAAAAATTCGGCACTTCTGACAGAAACTTTGAATAGGCCCCGAGCAACCTTAATAGTTACATGCTAACGTTCCCATGTTCTAGCCTAGCTTAACGTTTAGAATAAATGTTCCTTGGATTCTAAATCATTTTAATACACCTTTGTATCGCTTCAAGTTAAATTAACTTACACTCGCAGTTATGTTTTGATGTATGATTATTAATGGTTTTTGAATGAATAAACATATACGGTTATGCTTTGCATGAGGTAATGTTCCTTAGATTCTAAAACATTTTACTACTAGTAATTCGTGTTATCTCTTCAAACTTTACACTGGATGTTTGATCAAGAAAACTTTAAAAATTATTACCCTTATCATAGCGTGAAGTAATTATACAATTGATTATCGATACCTTAATAACAAAAGTATAAAAGTACAAACTTCATGAAGATTTACATGTATCTTAAAATTCATTCTGTACATTCACGAATTAAAACACGAAAGATAGCTGATGAGATTTGTTTTTATAACTTGTAAAATAATGCTAATCATTATCCCTTCAACATGTGTATCATCCAATTGTATTTTAGTCGTTTGGTGTTGCATTTTGAGTCATTTTAAACAGATATATCATGTTAAGGAGGGGTATTTGCGAAAAATACCAGTCGAGATAATGTTAAATTTCACGAGCCGTAAGGAGAGGGAAATTCATTCTCAAGACTGTTATTTTTCGCAAATACCCCTCAAGAACATGCTATATATCTTTTTAATTACACCGAATGTTAACGTTTAAAAACGCATTGATGATCGTGACGTTACAAGCTTCCAGTCGGATAGAGTATTTTTTGGCAAATACCACGGCAGAGATGGTAAAAAAGGCATATCCTTTTTGCATATACCCCGGCGGCGTTTAAAAATGAACGATATTCATATGATAACAGTAAATTGCTGATAAATACACTGGCTATCAACCAATCAAAACCTAGGATTCTTACATAAGGTGTAATTGCAACATTTAGTGTTCGATCAATTTTCGAAATGAAGGTTTTCGCGTAAAATATCAAAGAACAATTTTTATACTCAATGATTTTTTCCTGTCTCGTAACTATTTTTTTTTTCTGGCTATCAAAAGGAAACCCAGTCCATTTGGCACGTCTATATCTGGTATTGATTTGAACGTGTATATTTTTGTTATGAATGACGAAGATTAATGTCGAAATTTCCAGGATCAAAGATGTTAACTCTAATAATAGTGTTATCAATATCAAGATTAAAAGTTGATAATAACAAGATTAAAGTTGATAATACCAAGATCAGAGACAACAATGTAAAACAAATCAACAAAAGAAATTGCCCTAACACATTTCACATTTTTGTTTAATGTTGTCAGAATGTACATCATAATTGACTTCTAGTATTCCAGGCCTTAGAGAGTAGACCTGGGGTATGGGAGTCAATTCTGAATAATGTATCAGAAGACATTTGTCGTTTTAACCAAGACAATAGAAACAGTCATGAACTCTGTATTGCTTCGCATCACGGTGGTGGAGCTATTAGTTTCAGTCGAAATACACGCCATCTTGAAAAAATTACTTATCACGTATAGATTCTGATTGGTTGCATTATAATGAGGCTGAGATACAGCAACAGCTATTGGCTTAAATGAGATAAAGAATTACAGACTTTTCTAATCCAGGATAAGACATCAAATGCCGGAAAATTAACTATGTGTATTTCAGTTCCGATCAACTGTCAATAATTCATGTTCGTTTTATTATGCATACATTTCACAGATAAATTCAATATTGAAATATCAATTATTAAACGTGTTTAAATGCTTTGTTACTCTGCAATTTGCACAATTTGCTTTTCTAAACAATTTTCCTATACTTGTCTGTAGCGTATGAGGGAATTCGGAGGAAGAGGATCTTTGGGTTTTTATTAACCTAAAGAATAGTTCATTGTCTCTAGCAAATGCATTCATAATTTCTTCGTGTAGCTGATTTCTTTTGTCTGCACTTTGTTGTCTTTGTATTTGTATCTTACTAATCGTTTAGAATCAAGCCTTTGTATGTTATAGATGTTATGTTTAGAAGGAGGGGATCCTGCTTTTTTCCAGAGGAAGAATGCTTTTTTTTATTTACTAACAGCATTGGCAAGTTTTGGCGACCAGCTTATCTTTTTCCTTCCATTAAATTTTGATTTTCTTCGAGGATAGCATGTATCCAAAGCGTTATTTAAACCAGTTAGTAATTGATTTGTAGCTTGATCAACTCCATATGGTGAGCTTTGTAGAAAATAACGGTTTTACAGTCGAGAAATCGGCATATAACGGAATTTCGCCACCGACTGACATTTTTCTAAATCGCGAGTTAAGTACCTTGTGTTATATAAATTTAAGGTATATAGGGGAAAAAATTCTGAGACGAGTGCCTGTGCTGTTCATGCAAGAAATAGATCAGAGGCCATAACCATAAGGAATGTTGAGGCATGTAATAGAAAGATTTCAAATCGGATGTATTACACTATGCGTCTATCGTCTGTTACAAACTTTTCACTTTTTTAACTTCTTCTTGAGAACCACTAAAAATAATACTGTTATTTTTCTCCATTGTTATTGTCATTGCTCTTGGGTCGATATTGACCGACGGCTGATAATACCTGTGATATGAAAAAAATGCCATATGTAATAATCTGATTGTATACTTATAGTTGAGGAGTTTACCAGAAAAATCATGCAATTGGAGATACAAGCATGGAACTCTGTAAGAACATGCCCTAAGGTATATTTAATCATATTTATGAGACAACATTCCTCACGAGATCAAATGGCGTTGACGTACGCATTCATTGCTAGATTAATGTACGTTTGAAAGCCCCGAAATGCAAATTGTAACAATTCAAAACGATTTTGATAGATATACAAACGACAATTGCCGACTTGTTAAATTGACAGACATATATATTATGCATCTGAGTTAAACATGTGTTCTGGTATCAAACCCTTTCCCTTACTAAAACATTGGTGTAACACTTCACACATTTTGTTTAAGGCCTTAGTTGCCGATTGATTGAAATACTTCATCTTTAGTAATCACTAAAGAGTCAATACTGAGGTTTTCAAGTTTATGTTGATGTGCTCGACTGTAATTATTATCAACTATGGTTGCCAGTTTTGCTGCAGATTGATTGTTCAAAACTATATCGTCTATACACATCTAAAATTCTGACATAAAGCAAATCATAGAAACCTGAGACTCTCAAGAGCCTGTGTGGCTCACCTGTATCCACTGTGGTTTTGTAAATCATGTGAAATACTGTTAGAATCATAATAGATACCATAATAATGAGTGAGGCTAGGTTTGGTATAATCTAGCCCAGTAGTTAAACTATAAGCAAAAAAACATATACAAATATTACCAATAAATTGCAGAAAATATCTTTACAGGACAATAACTTCTGATTAATAAAAAGGCAATACACTTTAGCATGTTCACTAATTTGAAGATCTTTCTTTGATTGCTAGTTTTGCTATCCTTTATTTGTACACTAGATACCTTAAAGATAATTAAGAGCAAGTTTTATCTGATTTGGCCAAGTGGTTTCAGAGAACAAGAATTTCGTAAAAGATTACAAAAATTTACGAATAAATATGAAAAATTGACATTAAAGGGCAATTACTCCTAATGGATTTAATTGATTGATTGATTGATTGTTGGTTGCTTATCGTCCAGTGGCAAATATTTCATGCATATTCAGGACGAGAACAAGTTCACAATAAATACAATAGGTAGGCTGATACAATAGAGGCCATCTGGGTTGGAGAAATTTGGACTGCCACCGGAAAAGGAGGGTATATTGGATAGGGACAGAAATTTTGCCTTGCAACAGGCCACCTACGGACCCCTCAAAGAGTTGTTGCAAGGGTTCTTAACGTGCAAAGAGCGTGGCACTCTCTTTACACGAGGCAGCGGATTTAACGTCCCCCTTCTGACCGGACGTGACTGCGAACTTGATACATCCCGCACAGCAAAACGGATTTAATTGATAATTTTGGTAATGTTGACTTATATGTATTTATTACTTTGCTGAACAATTTCTATGTATATATTTTATCTTTATTTATTGAAAATTCAAAATAATAACCAAAAACTGCTTAATTTCCATCAAATTGCCAATTCGGGACAGCAACCTATATATGTATTAACGGGTTATCTGATGCGTCTGAAAATTTCAGGGCAGATAAATTTTGACCTAATGAACATTTGTATGCTATCAAATTTTCTCTAAATGCTTTAGTACAGAAATATAGTCCGAAATCTACATTTTGTCTCGGGGTTCTATTTCCAACCATGGCGGCTTTACTGATTTATTGGGAGGGACCATCGGATACATTTTTAGACAAGTAGTATCAGAGGAAACGATTTTTCTAAAAGTTAACGACGACGACGGACGTCAAGTTACGAGAAAAATTCACTCAGCCCTCTTATGTAATGAACCAAAAGCAATGGACAAAAAGCAAAAGTATTGGACAAAAAAAAAAAATCAACGGACAAAATGCAAAGCGGATTGAAAGCAACGGACAAAAAGCAAAATATCGCACGAAAAGCAAAATTATCGGACAAAAAGCACAACGAAGCGAAAGCAAAGGGACAAGAAGCTAAAGTTTCGTACAAAAAGCCAAATAATCGGAAAAAATGCTTAAAAAAAACCTTATCGCTCGGGTGATTAGAATTATTTATTGTTCTCTCAGTTCAACTCATGGCACACGTTTTATTTTTAAAGAATAAAAATAAAACATCATGCGATGAGACAAAAACTGCACAAAAGAACTGCAAACAATGCTAATCTAAATAATGTATTTTTCATAATCTGGTAAAAAAATGTCTCCTTTTGACTTATAAAACATAACGGACTATACATACATGTATATAATAGTCTTTAACTGTTGTATTGTTTTTAATGTAAAACCTTATTAAAGAATTACTAGTATTATTTGACCATATCAGAAAATTGTATGTGTGCGTTATATGTCATGTATGCCATCCAGTAAATGAAAAAAATATATTTTATGAATAGATATTCTTAGTTATAGTCTAGTAGGGAATAAATGTTACCTTAGGAGTTTTGTTACAGCCATCACCTAACTTAAATACCACTATAGTTAGATATAAGAAGATGTGGTTTGAGTGCCACTGAAACAACTCTCCATCCAAGTCGCAATTTGTGAAAGAAAAACCATTATAGGTCAAAGTACGGTCTTATACACGAAGCCTTAGATTACACCGAACAGTAAGCTATAAAGGGTCCTAAAAATAACTCGAGTAAAACTATTCAAACGGGAAAACTAACGGTCTAATCTATATAAAAAACAAGAATGTGTCCTCAGTACACGGATGCCCAATCCGCACTATCATTTTCTATGTTCAGTACCGTGAAAATGGGTCAAATTCTCTAATTTGTCATTAAAATTAGAAAGATCATACCAAAGAGACATGTTTACTAAGTTTCAAGTTGATTGGACTTCAACTTCATCAAAAACTACCTCGAACAAAAACTTTTAACTAAAGCGGGACGAACGGACGGACGGACGCACATACCAGAAAACATAATGCGCATAAATGGGGCATAACAAAAAGCGAGAAACACCGATGCAACACATCAACAAACGACTTCTACTGACCACCAGATTCCTGACTTACGACAGGTGCAAACAAATACAGCGGGTCTAAACGTTTTTATAATAGCTCTTAAGCTTGTTATTTCAAACTTACATGTATTTGTGTATCCTCATCTATGTGTATAGACAGTGTCTTATTGAATTAACGTTTAATAAGACGGACAATAAAACGCATAATAAAAAAAACGAAATAAAATATCTAGATAAAAAACAAACTACTACAAAGAAAAGTTCACAAACAGACAACATAGAAAACTAACGACTGATCAACAGGGAAACCACCAAAAACTGGAGGTTATCGAAGGTGCTCTTAGAGGGTAAGCCGATTTACTGCACATGTGGCGCCCGTCATGTTGCTCATGTAAGTACACATTCGGTGATTGTTCTAATTCTGTAGGTCACATTCGAGGAAAAGAAGACGATTTGTAGTTACGACAATTGGAACACTTCCGTCTACATTTGTGATACATGTTTACCATAAAAGTTACATGTAACCAACTCGTGAACTACAGTTAGTCTTAGCTCATCTCACGGGGCATTACAGCTCTGTATATTTTATTCTTAATTATGCATTTACATGCCATATGCCATTTTGTTAGAGTACAAAAATAAATGCTGTATTTAATTACGCTACGTTTCATTGTTGCATATATATTTGCAAATTGCATATAAAATATGAATAATTCCAATTGCAGTTTAGTTTCAAATTATTCGCCTGCAAAGTCTCCTCTCACATATATGTATTATAATAGCCGTCATTTTCAGATGAGATATCAACACTATTTTTGTACGAAACAACATCTGCATAATTTGGAGGACTATGTTGGTCATCGTCCTCTTTTAAAATAGTGTTCGGCTTTTTAATGTTTGTACCTTGTGCTTGAAGTTCTCTCCCTATCTCGCCGATTTTATGTGCTTTCTATACAAATGTTCGTTCATCGGTTTAGAAAGAATTCCATCAGTAAAAATTCAGAAAATAAAAAAAAAAGACAAATGCTTTATTTTTTCGATTTTCAGTTAAAGTTCAACTAGTCAAAGCTGTATGCAAAATTTTACCTAATATTTGACATAGCCCATTACTGTAAGTTGACCTTAAGGGGTACACCAATTTTTCATAAATAGTAGGTTATTATTTATTGCAGTATTTTTAGTAGCCTTTCAAAATATTTAATGGTTATGGGACGACTCACTAGAAGCAGTTATGTCTCTTGAATTCCTAGTTTAAGGTGGTAACCAACACCTTCACTAAAATAATTTGGCTTGTTTAATTTTCATCAAATTTTGAGAAAGTATTTACTTTGACCCTTTGACAAAAATGTAAATATTTTAAAAAATTCGAACCAACCGTTTAATCAGAAAAATTACACTGGTTATATAGCAGTTTGACGAAAACTTATTTTGATCATTGAGAAGCTTTTAAAATATTCCCGTCATTAAAACGTTCTGCTGATTTTACAGAGTTGTCTCCCTGTAGTGTTAGGTACCACCTTAATCTAATTGGAATCGGTATTAGTTGAAAGTACTTATATTAGTTGTGTCATGTTTTAAGAAATATTTCCTTTCAATTTTATTCTCACTTTATTTAATCAATTAAAAATTCACCGAACAAAGACTATTACAATTAAGTTGAAATTTCGCAAATGACAAACATAATCATTATAACAAAAGATATCGAATGACATGTTTTATTCAAACCTCAAATCCCTCTCCTCTTTAAATACCACATCGTATACTAGCTGTTTGAGTAATAAACGTCTTACACAATAAAGTAATCATTATGTCAATTCCCCTAATGTCTTCTATAAGCTAGTGTTGCAAACTCCGAAACAGCGGTTACGTCCTCTTTACTACGCTACGTTGACTTAGCAAAGCAACGTCACCACTGTTTCGGAGTTTGCTAGTGTTGTTGCTACAAAGGAGTTTCCAGTAACCGTTTTTTGATATGAAGGTAAACTATGTATTGTCTGGAAAGGGGTCGTTGTTTGTTAAAGACCTCGGGTTCCACATATTAAGCAGGATCTGCTTACCCTTCCATAGCACATGAGATAGACCGGGGAGGGTGGTCGTGTTGCTCAGTCTTTAGTTTCTATGTTGTGTTTTGTAAACTGTTGTTTGTCTTTTTGCATGTCGTTTTTACTTTGTTGCCGTGGCGCTGTAACTTTTTGTCTTACGAGTTTGAAATTCCATCCCTTTCATTGTAACAGGGTTTATACACTTGTTTCGTTGCTGTTGACGTACTGTCCCTTAACTGTTTTGTCCTCTGATTTGTCCTCTGATTTCAAATTTAGATATTCCAAGGCAACACCATTGGGTAGTTTTATGAACATTGTTTAATTTTGCTCTTTTTTTTTACACATTTACTAAAATTTATGACGAAGAAACGATTTCTTTTAACCCTGATGTTACAGTGATGGTCCTTTGTTACCTTCTTCGATGATCGTAAATGCCACGTTCGGTCAGTATTTCTGTTGTATGTTTTTTTTCTGCTTTGTATCGATCTGATTGGTTAAGCCCTTTTCAACTGATTTTTATAGAAGTTTCTTATGTTGTACAGTAATACCAGTGTCAGAGGTTAAGGGAGTGTTGAGCGCTCACAAACATGTTAAACCCCTGCTCATTCTTTATGTCGTTGATTTTCGTTGATTCATGTCTGTCATATTTGTTTTTCGTAAACTATTGTGTTAAAAATTAGGCTGTTAGTTTTCTCTATTGAATTGCTTTGATATTTTTCATGTCGGGGCCTTTTATAGCCGACTACACGGTAAGGGTTTTTCTCTGTAATTTGAGAGTGTTAACACACCTTTCGATGGACCAAAGAAGTGTATAAACAGTAAATTAAGATAATGATTATACGCAGCTTAAGGGACGCGTCAATAGGTTTGGTCTGAAGTTTTTGGGTTCTAACTGTATGTTTTCGTTTGTTCAGCTTAGAACCAGGTCCTGTAAAGTTGTGTCCCAAACGATGCATCTACCGTTGATTTTTTAACCAGTTTGTTCATGAATCATCAACTGGTAGTACTCGTAAAGTGGTCGGCCGTTGCTAGTTGTAAATACGAAGCGACTGTTTGTCTCTACATTCCTCTTACACTTCAGACTGACATAAAAGACGCTTCTAAACAACTTACTCCTCCGGTTGGGGTATATATGTTACGATAGTTTGTATGTCTTTGGAAAATCTGTTCATCCACTTATTTATCAACTCCTGCAAAAACACTGTGGAAGAGACGCCTTCGTCTTCGAAATATATGATGAGTGGGTTATATGCCAGTACCTCGGGGATTGACACCCATCGTAAGATATTTGTGGTTTATGATGACTTGGTGACGAACAAGCTCCTCTACAAGACCTATAAAGCCATACCCCGTGACACCCCTCATTATTCTTCTCTAGAAGCCATGGAATAGGCTACCCCATGGTTTTTTTTTCAATTTTTCAAATTGTGAGCCCTTGTTTCAGAATTTTAAACATAGCGCCACTCGAAACCTTGCGCAAAAGATGCGCCTGTTTCTCCTCTAAAGACCTTTATATAGCCACATCCCGTGACACCCTTTATTATTTATCTCTAGAAGCCATGGAATAGGCCAACTCCCCCTTTTTTATTCAGAATTTTTCAAACTTGAACCCTAGTTTCAAATTTTTGAACATAGCGCCACTTGAAACCTGCGCAAACGATGCGCCGGTTTCTCCTCTACAAGACCTATATAGCCATTCCCCGTGACAACCCTCATTATTCTTCTCTAGAAGCCATGGAATAGACCAACCCCCCTTGTTTTTTTTCCAAATTTTTCAAATTGTGAACCCTAACTTTAGATTGATGAACATAGCACCACTCGAAACCTTGCGCAAACTATGCGCCTGTTACGCCTGTATAAGACCAATAAAGCCATACTCCGTGACACCCCCCCCCCCCCTTATTTTTCTCTGGAAGCCGTTGAATAGGCCAACTCCCTTGTTTTTATTCAAATTTTGAACCCTAGTTTCAGATTTTTGAACATAGCGCCACTCGCAACCTTGCGCAAACGATGCGCCGTTTTCTCCTCTACAAGACCTATATATAGCCATTCCAATTCTTTTGAAGCAATCCAATAGGCCACCCCCCTGGGTTTTTTTCAAATTTTTCAATTTTTGAGACCTAGTTTCAGATTTTTTAACATAGCGCAATTCGAAACCTTGCACAAACGATGCGCCTGTTTCTCCACTTCCAGACCTATATAGCCATACCCTGTGACACCTCTTATTATTTTTGTCTAGAAGCTATGGAATAGGCCAACTCCCCTGTTTTTATTCAAAATTTTTCAATTATCGAGACCTAGTTTCAGATTTTGTAACAAAGCAACAATCGAAACGTTGCGCAAAAGATGCGCCTGTTTCTCCTCTACAAGACCTATATATAGCCACATCCCGTGACACCCTTTATTATTTATCTCTAGAAGCCATGGAATAGGCCAACTCCCCCTTTTTTATTCAGAATTTTTCAAACTTGAACCCTAGTTTCAAATTTTTGAACATAGCGCCACTTGAAACCTGCTCAAACGATGCGCCGGTTTCTCCTCTACAAGACCTATATAGCCATTCCCCGTGACAACCCTCATTATTCTTCTCTAGAAGCCATTGAATAGACCAAGCCCCCTTGTTTTTTTCTCTCCAAATTTTTCAAATTGTGAGCCCTAACTTTAGATTGATGAACATAGCACCACTCGAAACCTTGCGCAAACTATGCGCCTGTTACGCCTGCATAAGACCTATAAAGCCATACTCCGTGACACCCCTCATTATTTTTCTTTGGAAGCCGTTGAATAGGCCAACTCCATTGTTTTTATTCAAATTTTGAACCCTAGTTTCAGATTTTTGAACATAGCGCCACTCGCAACCTTGCGCAAACGATGCGCCGGTTTCTCCTCTACAAGACCTATATATAGCCATTCCCCGTGACAACCCTCATTATTCTTCTCTAGAAGCCATGGAATAGACCAAGCCCCCTTGTTTTTTTCTCTCCAAATTTTTCAAATTGTGAGCCCTAACTTTAGATTGATGAACATAGCACCACTCGAAACCTTGCGCAAACTATGCGCCTGTTACGCCTGTATAAGACCTATAAAGCCATACTCCGTGACACCCCCCCCCCCCCTTATTTTTCTCTGGAAGCCGTTGAATAGGCCAACCCCCTTGTTTTTATTCAAATTTTGAACCCTAGTCTCAGATTTTGGAACATAGCGCCACTCGAAACCTTAGACAAACAATGCGCCTGTTTCTCCTCTACAAGACCTATATAACCATACCCCTTGACACTCCTAATTATTTTTCTCTACAAACCATGGAATAGGCCTACCCACTGTTTTTTTTCCAAATTTTTCCAATTTTGAGCCCTAGTTTCAGATTTTTGAACATAGCGCCACTCGAAACCTTGCGCAAACGATGCGTCTGTTTCACCACTACCAGACCTATATAGCCATAATCCGTGACACCACTCATTGTTTTTCTTTTGAAGCCATGGAATAGGCCACCCCCTGGTTTTTTTTCAAATTTTTCAATTTTTGAGACCTAGTTTCAGATTTTTTAACATAGCGCAATTCGAAACCTTGCGCAAACGAAGCGCCTGTTTCTCCACTTCCAGACCTATATAGCCATACCCTGTGACACCCCTTATTATTTTTGTTTAGAAGGTATGGAATAGGCCAACTCCCCTGTTTTTATTCAATTTTTTTCAAATTGTGAGCCCAAATTTCAGATTGATGAACATAGCACCACTCGAAACCTTGCGCAAACGATGCGCCTCTTTTTCCACTACAAGACCTATGTAGCCATACTCCGTGATACCCCTCATTATTCTTCTGTAGGAGCCATGGAATAGGCCAACCCCTGTTTTTTTTCCAAATTCTTCAAATTGTGAGCCCTAGTTTCAGAATTTTGAACATAGCGCCATTCAAAACCTTGCGCAAATGATGCGCCTGTTTCTCCACTACAAGACCTATATAGTGATACTCCGTGACTCGCCTCATTTTTTTTCTCTGGAAGCCATTGAATAGGCCAACCCCCCTGTTATTATTCAAATTTTTCAAATTTTGAGACCTAGTTTCAGATTTAGTAACATAGCGCCACTCGAAACCTTGCGCAAACGATGCGCCTGTTTCTCCACAACAAGACCTTTATAGCCATACCCCGTGACATCCCTTATTTTTTTGTCTAGCAGCCATGGAATAGGCCAACCCCCTGTTTTTTATTTAAAATTTTTCAAACTTGAACCCTAGTTTCAGATTTTTTAACATAGCGCCAGTTGAAACCTTGCACAAACAATGCGCCTGTTTCTCCACTACAAGACCTATATAGACAAATTTGTGATACCCCTCATTATTCTTCTCTATAAGTCATTGAATAGGCCAACCCCCTGTTTTTTTTCCAAAATTTTCAAATTGTGAGCCCTAATTTCAGACTTTTGAACATAGCACCACTCGCAACTTTGCGCAAACAATGCGCCTGTTTCTCCACTACAAGACCGTGACATCCCTCATTATTTTCCTCTAGAAGCCATGGAATAGGCCGGCCAAATGTTTTTGTTTCCAAATTTTTCCAATTTTGAGCCTTAGTTTCAGATTTTTGAACATAGCGCCACTCGAACTCTTCTCAAAAGATGCGCCTGTTTTACCTCTACAAGACCTATTGTAACGTTTTTCTACGTTATGACTGGAGTGAGTTTCTCCACTATATTTGACTGACGATTGACCCAAGCAAGGTACCAGGTGTATTTCTAAAATCCTTCAAATTGTATGAAAGTGTTAATGAAATTTAAAACGATATGAAAATAAACTATTTCTTTCAACAGTAAACATTTAGTTTATGTAACAAATATTCAAAAGACAATGCTTTATAAACAAGCAAATACTACTGTAGGGATAACTCTGGTCAAGTATTCCGGTTCATAAAATATTACTTCAATACGGATAAATGTAATTTAATATCAATTTATCTACTGAATGTGTTTATGCTCACTATAGAGACCATAATAACATACGGGTTTGCTTGCATATCGCCCGACTGAATCGTTTATTACGAAATTTATACATGTCGACACTCATTGTTTTGACCTTGAGAAGTGCGTCTCACAAATATGGATTTAATGTAACTTATAAATCGACTGAGTCGCTTATTTCTGTAAACAAATATTGTTTATATTTATTTCCAAAGAATAATTCGTGACTATTTTCAAAATATTCACTGAGTCACTACTAATAAATAATACCTTGAAAAAGCGTGTGTCTTTATACAGTATATAGTGAATGAAAGAAATTCTGAGACTTAAGCGTTTGCTATATATTTTTATCGAGTGTACTGTGTACCTCGGGAGTCAATTCACTACTGAAGAAACACAATAATGTGTCCTCTATTTATACTCAGTATAGCAACGCACCTGCTTATGACGTCACAATTATCATTAACGACATTGGGACGGTTTACAGCAAGAAAACAATGGTGGACGACGTTACGTTTGTGCTTTTGGCCAACATGAATATTGAATGTTACGATTAAACTATAAGACCTTTGCCTCGAAGCAATGGACCAAATGAAAATGCCCCATTCAAATATCGTTATTAACAACCATCCAGTAAATATTAAATAGGAAGAATTATTCAAAATGTAAGTAAAACGACGACTCAAGCCTTAAAATGCAATGTAATAATGACGTTTTCCTTCATGAATACAACAATATAACTTTAATGACCAATGTTTATCACTTGTGTTTTAGAAAATGATTTAGTAATCATGTTTAATACCAAAAACGTATGTATGTATAAACCAAATAAGGTTATTTGACTAAAACAACGGTTGTCAGAAAAACAGCTGATTAACGTCAATCAACGTTGTGTACGTAACAAATATTTCCAGGTTATCCCCCTTATATAAAATATCAGCATTTTAAAACCATAATAAATACAGTTTCTAACTATATATTAACTTTTGTTCATAATAATTTAAATATTCTGAAACCAGAACAATATCTATAATACTAAAATTACGAGGTCCAATTTGTCAGCCGTCATCACGTAAAAACGACGAATCAAAGAATTCAACTTTATATATAACTAATATAGTACAAAGGTGTAGATTAAAAATTACACCACTCCAGGCCCTTTTGTTTTCCACGTAATTAATATTGCCAATAATTAAGAAGTTCCGGGCTGAGTCCGATACCGATACCAATAGTATATTCACCTGTTACCGATTACCTTATCTGTACGTTCCGCATCTGACAGGCGCACCACCAAACGGTGTATTCAGGATTAATATGCTATATAGTATTACACGGGTCATAATCACGGGTTGACACTACTTAATTGTCAAATTGTTACCTATTGTAGTATTTTAATCAGTTAGACTTTCTAAGATAACAATACGAATACTAAAAATCTGGACTAAAATAAGGCGTATAGGTATAGTTTTCAATTTGTTAGCGGGCATGACGTAAAACAGCGAATCAAAGAATTCAACTTTATTTATAACTAATATAGGACAATGCTGTTGATTAAAAAGTACTCCATTTCAGGACCTTTTGTTTTCCAAATAATTAATATTATCAATAATTGATAAGTTCCAGTTCGACGGGTTCAAACAGAAAGATTTGAAAGCAGAGAAAACTGTGTATCTTATAATCGGCATGACTTTATCAGATGACAATACTAATACTAAAATAAGGCTTGCGCATAGTTATATACTTCAGTCACGGACCCGCGATATAACGGGTGTGTTCTAGTATTATCTATAATTAAAAGTGAAAGTAGCATGACGTCATTGCTATTTTTAAATCACATTTGGAATAATAACAATACATAAGCAACATGAAAAATTTAAACATAATATCATAAACTCTGTACATTACAAACGTGATTACATAGAAAGGATCAGTGAAACTTTAAATTAGTTACACTATATAGCCATACCCGGTGATACCCCTCATTATTCTTCTCTACAAACCATGGAATAGGCCAACCCCCTGTTTTTTTTCCCAAATTTTTCTAATTGTTAGCCCTTATTTCAGATTAATGAACATTCGCAACTCGAAACCTTTGCGCAAATGATGCGCCTGTTTTTCCTCTACTAGACCTATATAGTCATACCCCGTGACACCCCTCATTATTTTTGTCTAGAAGCCATGGAATAGGCTAACCCCCTGGTTTTTTTCCAAATTTTTCAAATTGTGAGCCCTAGTTTCAGATTTTTGAACATAGCACCACTCGAAACGTTTAGCAAACGATGCGCCTGTTTCTCCTCAACAAGACCTATATAGCCAATTAACCAAGTATAAGTCAATTTTGGCTAAAAAGTATCTACATAATTTCTTCTGCAAATTTGTTTGTTAGTTCAAAGACATCAAAGGTGCTTTTTTTTCAGGGAAGGACTACTCCTGCATACGTTCTAAATTACAGAGGATATATTGGTGGTATAAAACCTACAACTAATCCGTTGACAGTTTCATATTTAATGTGGTACTGAATATAAGCCTGAAAAGGGATGTGGCTGGTTTTATAAATAGATGGGATAAATACCATTTCCTGGTAAAGTTGAAATTGCAATTTCGAGACTGAATTTCTGTATTAAAAAAAAATATATATTTAACGGTCGTTGCTGCCTTTATCATTTTTTCGGTTTTTAGATATATCGCCTTATTGTTTGCTAGCTTCAGCCTGGTGAGACTTATATAAGAGTATGAATATTTCGTTTATATCTTTCGCTTCTCTTTTAAAATTAGGCTTTAAGTTAGCTTTAGGTGATTGTGATTACTCCTAGATCCATACTTTTTTTTTGTCTTTTATCATTTACGGTATTATTTATTTTTTTGTAATCAGCAAAGCCTATTCCAAATGATTTTTAAGCATTTTTTTTATATACGCCCGTTAACGAGACGCACTATTGTATACCGTTGTCTTCTGTCTGTCTGTTCATCCGTCGTCAACATGGCTGGCAAAAACTTAAAACTGCTTTAACCTTTTTTGCATGAAACTATGGTGAACTGTTTAAGTCTATTGAGGTAAGCTCCTTTTTTATTTTTATAAGTTTTAGATTTTACGTTTCCGAGTCATTGGGTTTTATTTAAAGAAATTAAAAAGGAGGATTTTCTAATTTGTGGACGATATCTCAAAAATTCTTTGACCATTTTTTATGAAACTTTGGTGAATTGTTTATACTTATTGACGTACGATCTCTTTTGATGTTTATAAAATTCAGAATTTACGTTTCCGATTTATGGGATTACTAAAAAAGGGGAGGGATGTTCCAGTTGTCGAACAATAACTCAAAAGTGTTTTAAACAATTTTCATGCATTTTTGGTGACTGATTTATGTCTATCAAAATAACCTCCCTTTAGTTGTTTCCCTCCTTTTTTAAAATAAATTTCTGCTATGACATTGGGAAGTTATTGGGAACTTTATTTGTTGAAAAAGCGACAGGCTTATCATGCGCTTATGACGCAGCTCTTTGTTATATTATACTGTTACATCACCCTACATTCTCAACGTGTATGTCTTCAAGGGTCATCGTTGGTTGCTTTATGTTATAAGTGTTTTATGCCCGAATTACCATAGTAGAGGGGCACTATATGTTAGGGTCTGTGCGACCGTTAGTTCGTCCATCCATTCGTCCGTTCGTCCGTCTGTCCAGCTTCATTTTAAAGTTTTTGGTCAAGGTAGTTTTTGATGTAGTTGAAGTCCAATGATGTTCCCTATGTTATGATCTTTCTTATTTTAAAGCCAAATTCGATTGTGTACCCTAATTTCACGGTCCACTGAACATAGAAAATGACAGTGCGAGTGGAGCATCCGTGTAATTTGAACACATTCTTGTTCTTTTAGTTTTTTTACTTTACTGATGGTATGCTTTTGGATTTGTTATTCTCTTTTGAATGTTTACACTTTTTTTATTATCTTTAAACGTTTTATATCTTTCTATAAGGTATGAGTTTTGATCATCTTTGAAAGCCGTACATTAAGCAGTTGTCCGTAGGTTATTTATCGCTTTGGTTATTATGACACATCACATTACTCTTATATAAACAGATTTTATTTTTTAAATGAAACCGTTTTCTCTCTAGAATCTGTTCTAAAACTTGACAAAAAATATTGTCAACGACATACTGGAAGCAATCCATAACCAAACCTTGTGTCTAAAGGAAGAGATGAATTTATATTTACCGAAAACCAATTTTATTTTATTCCTTATTATAGTAACATCCTACATGTCCAAGGGTAAAGTGATTGATTACTTGGTGTTTAATGCCACTTTCAACACTATTGTTCTATTTCGTGGCGGTCAGTTTTTATTTGTGGAGGAATCCAGAGTCCCAAAACAGTTTCAGATCATTTGACATTGAAGCTGTTAAAAAAGAAAACTCAGATTTGAATACACAAATTTTATCACAACAATGACAGACATTTTATTGACAAAAACTTTACAAAAAACCCCGTTATGAAAACAGATAAAGCATAAAAACATCTTGTTGAGAGTTATCTCATTTGCAATCATTTCACATCATCTTATTTTTACAATCAATAAATACAACTATTTGGTTAGGAAGTTTGGTTATGCCTGTAGAGTTCTGATCAAAACGGGACATCACATCCTTATATTCACGTCAATGCTGTTTTTGTAGCCTATAAATTTAGATCCGATCCTTGTAAAGTCGTTGATTCTTGAATAAAGGCAATAGTAGTATACCGCTGTTCGTTAGTCATAAATCCATTTAACTGAAACAAATCCAGATCACAAACAAAAAACGAGATAAACACATCAACTACAAAAGGAAAAACAATGGAACAACAGAAACACTGAACTGCTACAAAACCAAACGCCAACATACATAGTAACTTGTTCTTAAAGATTATGTTCTTAAAGATTATCAATTTAACACAGCAGATAAATCTGTTAGTAGTTTATCGCTTGTTTTGAAACATTTGAAACACAACTAAATATAGATAACTACAGATGTGAGTACTCTTGATACCTCCGGTCTATATTGTTTATTTATATTTTGGCATTGCATTATGTCATACTTTTCTCAGACTGTTTATGACGTCTTTACACTAATTTAAAATCTGATGGATGTATACAGATTGGTGTTCAAAAATGATTTTACTACAATGCAGACCTTTTTTTAATTTATCTTGAGGCAAACAAACGACAAGTTGTTCAATGTTTTAAGAAAAAAATATATTTTATTGATCAAGATCCTGTGATCATTCACCATGTTTTTATGTTTTTTTATACACGAAGGTCTGTTTAATTTTGCAACAACTAAACTATAGGTTCTTCCTTATTCAGTTAAGCTGTTTCAGTGTATAGGTACTAAAAAAGTATAACAAAAATACCGAACTGTAAATCAACAAACGATAAAGTTCGCTAGAAAAACTGACAGAATAAAACGTTAGACTTTGTCAACCAATGGACCGTATGCTTAAGAATTGTCAAAAAGGCTAAATATAGATTTTAAGCTGACTTAATCTCCCACTTGTATGATAGTTGTTTATAGTTTCGTTATATTGAACAAATTTGGTGAGCAACACAAAGATAATTATAATAGGTCAATGTGACAATAATTGGGATCCAGCAGCCAAAACTGTGTAAATTAGATATAGGAAGATGTGGTTTCAGTGCCAATGAGACAACTCTCCAACCAAATAATAATTTAAATAAAAAGTAAACCATTATAGGTCAATGTACGCATCACAGCCATACAACACCACTTACTAAAGAATTCAAACTAACATACAAATACATCTAACTTTTACAGACAATAAACTATATTGTTAGAATGTGACTTTCACCTCTTGCCTAAGGTAAGATCAAATGGAAACGAGTTGTACTGATAAAACTAGACTTAATAACCATGTTACCTCACTCACTAATATCATATGTTCAATGTGATCGTGTCAATACCCCTACTGTTGAACTATCGGCATGAAAGAGAATTACCAATCCAGAAGCAATGACAGTAGAATTGAGATAACTTATATGATATAGTATGTCTGTATAATTCTTAAGTTTTTTGTTTTTTTTTTAAATTTTGCTTTTGTTTTCAACTAAGGTTGCTTATTCCAACTAATTTTCACAGACAACAAAATTTCAGTTTTATTTCAAATATTTCTTATATTAAAATACACATAGTTTTCTATGCTTGAAAGTAATAAAAAAAAATCTTAATGTTATCATTGGTATGTACTACTATAAAATTGTTTTCTTTTTCATTACATTTTGCATAAATTGTATCACACATTAGCATGTTAGTATTATGGACATTGAAAAGAAGTTACACGATAAAGGTACCTATTTATTTACTGTGATATACTTGTATAGACTCACCATAGAGACGAAATCAAGAGGACAATGATCAAAATATATTTTTCGAAATACTACAAGATTTTCTACCCAAGGTATAATAGATTACCTTACCTTTATTTGGAGAAAAAACTTTCGGAATTTTAGGTCTGCTTTGCTTTTTAACTTCGAACTATATTTGGCCTAATTTACTTTGATGATTCGGGCATCACTGTTGACTCTTTTGTGGTCGAAACGCGCCTCTGGCGTACAAAATGTTAATCCTGTCATCTATGATGAGTTTATTCAAATACAAAAATACTTAATTTATACAATGATAAATGAACGACACACAATAAATTTAATAGAACACACTATTTTCATAAACAGATCAAATAAGTTTTAAAGAAGAACCTGAACTAATTCAACTAAATTAAGTTGCCCAAAAATTCCTTCAAGAGGTTTGATTTCTGTCTTTGTTAATGTAAATTAACTCGTCGCGAATATGTAAAACTTGGATCTTTCCTAATTCAACTACATCAAGAAAATTTAGACACGCGAGTTTTAATCTCTGCGAAGTGTGCTACAAGGGGGCTAAACTTCCAAAAAGTATTCGCGAAAATAAAGTTGTTTACAGTAAGGAACATAGGTAGTCTTGTGTAATGCTAATGCCTATATACACGAATGCAAACGCTTCAAAATTACCAAAACTCTGTTTCTAAATTGTCCACTAAGCCAACTGAATAATAGAAAATTGATTGGTATACTTAGAACTAGTAATACTCGAGTGACGGAAGCCAAGACGTCTAAGATATTGTGTACAGATTCAACAAAATGAAGATCATTGTACAAAAGAATGGTTGAAGGAATTCCGGGTATGATGAATATGAGAGAAATTATAGTTGTAGCCATTGTTACCTTTGCAAGTCTTATGTCTGAAATTTCTCTTTCCGTACTCTCTCTTTGAAGACGTTTTCGGATCTTAATTTGTTTTTTTACAAGACGCCGAATACCTAGAAACAAGCAAATCATCAATATACCCGGTATAATATGTTGTACTAAATCATTAATGATCGTAATGATAAATTCTGCATTTCTATATCTCTTATTTACATTTATGTCTGTGAAAATATGTGGATAGCGACATATTTCTTTTACTTCCTTTGTTGTCTTGTCAACTGTCATTGCCTTTTCAAATCTAACATGTAAAAAATAATATGTAACAGATATGGTACACGAAATAAACACTGACATTGTTACAAATAATGCACTTGCTCTTGCATTAACAATTACTTTAAATGCCAAAGTTTTGTAAAACATAAGGAAAACAGTTAATGCTTGACCAACTTTAAGCCATTGTGAAATCGTTCGCATAGCATTTGGAAAGAATACAGCTGTCGCTTCATACACGTAACACAACTCGTATTGAATGTAATAATCTTTTGTCGAATAAACGGCTATCAGAGCTATATTCTGCACCATTAACGCTGTTATATCAAGGCTAGTGTAAGCTATCATAAGGGCAAATTTTGTTAAGTTATTCCCCGTCCAAATAAGTCTTATTGACATCATCAACCAAATCACGAGCAAAAGTATGAAAATCGGTTGGCAGTAAAGGTAATAGGCTATGGTTGTATCTGTGACTGCCTTCTTTGGAGCGTAAAAACTGCTTTCTTGTAATTTTTGAATAGTTTTAACATCAGGAACCCCATTAAACAAAGATGTTAACCATGCTGTTATATTTGATGGTGGCATACTGATGCAGACACCTAAAACAAATAGAAAATGTGCATGAATTAAAATCACAGTCAGTATGTTTAAATTTACTGCTTCAAAAGGATTTTTATTGATATACTCAGAACAGGATCGCTCAACACCACGCATTTGAAATTCAGTGTTGAATAATTAAATAGAAACGTTGTGACATGTTTGACTAACACAGGCCTTAATTATATTTTATTGTCTTGCAAGGTAAATATAAAAAGAAACATGTACATATTTTCCATAACATTATAATTGAAGTTGTCAATTATTCAAATTAAAAGGAGATTTAGATACTTCAGTACGTGAAAATATTTTTCACTGAATGTTACGGAAGCGTATTAGCGCCACACATTTATTTATTTTTCTTCCTATGTTTACGTTATAACACAAACCTACGCAAATATAGGAAGAAAGATAAAAATAAAAATGTGTGGCGCTAATACGCTTCCGTAGAATGTGGTAAATAGAAGTGTCTCCTTCTTTAGTTTAAAAAATTCGGTTCTAGACTGCTCAATCCTTGAATTAGTTTCTGATCAGGGCTGTTTTTTAGCGGTTGAGATTACATATTCTACAATACCCTTAGCTTGTTTCTCGATATAAAAAAAATACATTTAAACTTTTAATGGAATATCAATATATTCTGATTTGCCATGAAAAAAGAGAAGAGATATTGTTACAGTTGTAAAAACAAACGAGTTTGCATAACCTGGAAAACGCCGAATTTAAATTAAAAATCGTATCCACCAGGACTGCTATATAATTTTAAATTCAATCCTTTCTGAAATATTACAATTCATGTGCATTTATCAGCTAACAACTTCGACTCCAGTGGTAAAAATGCATGTATGTAAGTTATACTTGTTGTGTCCACCTTTATTCCAAAGATTAGTGAAACTAACGCCATGCTATTTTATGTATGGATACCATTTTGTAACCAATTTAATTAGAAACACTGGTAAATGTGTATCATTCTTAAAAAGTCATTTGATCTTAACATCATCTGAAAAGTCAAACAATAAATAGTCTAAAGTGTACTGAGTTTACTGCAGTGGATAAGTCTAAAAATTTAATGAAAACTGAAAATGACAGTCAATTAAGATCTGCTCATATCAAAATGATTGTTTTAGATTAAAATTGGTTTACTAGCCGAAAGTATTATTACAAATTGATACAAATAAAAATAAAAATAAACGAGAATATACACATTCAGAACGATTGTCAGTTCCACTTCTTTTCTTACTATATTTCATTAGATCAAAATTAAATCAAATGTTTTGTGTTTTTTAAAGATATATATTTTGTGAATGTATTTTCCCCCAAAAAAGAAGTATTGTATGATTTAAATAAGAAATATGAAGATTGTACGGATTCTTAATAATTATGACACTACACTGCTGGAATGTAAAAACAATATACATATTAATCTGTTACTTACTCACACTTAGTTATCAAACTATTGCTACTTGTTCATACATGGTATTACTATAATATTGTTTAAATTTTAGTTTTAAGTAACCTTTTTAACCTTAATATTATTTAAATGTAAATTTATAACTTTTTACATTTATTTCGTGCAGAAAATCAAGTTTTGTTAAGAATGTTACCGGTAAATACACAGCATTGAACAGTCTCGGAAAATTAACCAAACGGCTTTTCATTAATTGAATGATATGTGTTAAAACAGTATTGATTTAACCATAATGAATACGTTTAACAGGTTTAAACAGTGACTGGAAGAGTAATTATCACTTATTAGTTTAAGACCTGTTTAGAACAAATTGACAGTATAGTTTCAAAATTAATATACCATTGTATTTGTTTTCAATATCGACTTTACCCATGAAATAAAATAAAATACGAAGCATTATTTGTGAAAATGAGCACACGAAAACTATTAAAATACACCAAATTAGTAAGCTTGATGTACGTTTCGTCTACATTAGCCATTTGAAATTTGAAATCTTTTACGGAAAAAGCATTGAAACAACACATTCATCCTGTTCCTTTTATATAAACATTATGAGTTTTGGTATGATTTCCAATCGGAAGTTATCAGTCACACTATATGACAATGATGTGAGCAAGGACAGGTCACCGTATGACATTAAGAGGCTGTCCATTTGAAAACCAGGCAAGGGATGCATAAATGTTGGCACATTAAATTTTCTTAAAATTAGTTTTCTTGCATTAAATGCCCTTGTTATTAGATGCAACAAATAGTGTGTATTTGTTTTTTGGATGAAAGTTTGATATAGTCTAAAAATTTGGGAGGTTTTAGTACCTTGTTTTCCCCTTTATGTCCATTGTAAAAGTGCAATTTTTAAAATTGTTTTTTTTTTGTTCCACATTTATTTGAAATGTAAAAATCGTTTAAATATTTACTTAGATGTGTAATTAATACTCTTAAGCTAAAAAAATATTGGGATCTACATTATTAGTGCTTATTTCTTTGTTTGAACCATATCATAAAACTAGTATCTGGATTACCTCCCTTTGAATACCAGTGGGAATATTTTCAATGAATACGTTATTTTGTCAATAAAATATTACAATGAATATTCTATCAATGATAATAAATTACAATATTGGGGAAAACACACAAAGATTGTGATAAAACTCTTTTTATTGAAAAAATGAATTAAAAAAAATATATTTGCTGCGGATTCATTTACTGCATTTGTATACAAGAAAAATGGAGGGAACAAATGACTTCTGCAGTTTCAGCAGGTTAGGAGACTGTTCTGGCCATATCATTCATTTTCGTGACTGCCAAAAAGATGTTGTTGCCCACCTTAGATATCTCAAAGTGTGCACTACAGGTGCAAACGTAAATGAGCAGGATCTAATACTGTATCGCGCCGGATTATTTGATGTTGATGCAGCCTGCAGGCAATTACTACTTATTTGCAAAGCCCATAGAGATTCACTTGGGACTTATTGGAAAACAAACAGTTTGAAGTGTGCCTATCCAGTCCATACAACAAAGTGTAAAGGAGATAGGGCTATTGATTTTAAAACATCGAAAGAACTATTTTTCCTTTATCAATCCTTGATACCTGTTGTTGGAAGTGGCCATGGTAAGTTACATTTTGTACATGTACATTTAATTCAGGTTGTGCCCTTTCCCTAATATGTGTCCATTACCGGTAGGCTGCCAAGCCTACAGAACAGGTACATGTACACATGTAGTATATATGGTAGACTCAAATCGAAGGCCAATTTAATTTTATATGTCATAATATAAAACAAGCATCCAAATGAACGTCTGATTTTTGGCTCCTCAAATGGACGTCCATTTTCGAGGAACTGCTGCATGACATTTTGCAGCCAATGACTTTATTTATGGCTTTTTTGTGTCTTTCGAAATATAAATAAAATACAGAAATAATTGCAGGATAAAGACAATAACTGCTAAAAGCTCGCATACACCTAGTTTCCTAGCATCGTACAAATACAGCTGATTTTTAAAGACACTAAACAGTTATAGTATATATATTATATGCAGTAAGGGAGCTACCATTTGGTTTTTAGGGGGGGGGGGTTTAGGATGAAAAATTTTGTCCTGCATTTTTGTTTAGTTGTAATCTCAGTCCTGCCTTTTTATTTTTCACTATATTTGCATTTGTCCTGCATTTTTACAAGTTTATCTTAATTTTTTTGCCACCCAGTTGCTCATCTTGCCTTTTTTTACTCAAAACTCCTGTCCTGTCTGTTTTTACCCAGAATTCCTATCCTACATGTACCTATAAATGTTTTTGTAGCAAATGTGCAAAGGACAAAATCGCACACAATACATATAAAATATACAAGTTTTCAATCAATAGGGCCTTTATTCCTGTTCTCCATCTTGATATTCACCCCACGGTCTTCAACATTGAAAGAATCATTGTACCCTACAAGATGGCCACTAGAATGAATAGGGTCCGCTGAAACAGTACTATTGATAAACATAACCATGTTCAGGTTCTTGCTCTCTGCCCACTGTGGCGTGCCTACTAGGATGATACATTGTATGTGTGTACTGCATTTTTCAAGTCAAATGCACCAGGGATACAAGAAAAAATGCAGTGATTTTAAAAGAAATTACCCCAAAAACAAGCTTTGAAGCTACAAATGTTGGAAGCACTCAATGAATTTCAAAACTTTTAATTACGGGCAGGTTTGCTGATGCCAAATAAAATAATGTGTGTGTTTCCTATTACATCTTTGAAAGAAATAGGGTAGGTACATGTAGGTAGTGATTCTAGTAGGGAAATCCTTACTTTTAAAAACAGTGCTTATTGAAAAATGGCAAAACAAACTTTAAGGTATATGTAGGCTATTTTTAAGCTTAAATATAGGGAAGTAGAAAACACACATATTTTTTATTTGGCCTTACACATACATTGTATTTGTCAATTACAGTCATATATTTCCCAACAAAAGACCAATACATATAAAACGAAACAAAAATGATAGAAGGCACTTAGCACATTGACATATAATATATCAGGCGCGGATCCAGATGGGGGTTCTGGGGGTTGGAACCCCCCCTTTTTTTTGGACGATCAATGCATTTGAATGGGGACATATAGTTGGAACCCGCCCCCCACTTTGTCCTGGGTTAGGAACCCCCCTTTTTAAAAGGGCTGGATCCGCCCCTGCATATTATTATCTATGATGAGTTTATTATATGTAAAAAATCATAGCAGTTTTAAAATGACACAAAAAAAACAAAAACGATGACTAGGTCAATATTTTGAAGAAATAAAAAAAATACTTAATAGCCATAGGAGGTCAAATTTGTTTATCAAAGAAAAAATGAACAAGTTGTAGATAAATGAACTCGATCTTTTTGTCTGTTTATGATTATTTCATATTCTGATTACATGAATATCTTGACTGACTTGAAATTTCCCATCTGTCAGACCTGTTTTCTTTCCCTTAAGTAAAATTCCGAATATTTTAATCTGGATTTTACCAGGGCGTTTTTTTTTTATTGTATTTACTTCCGATAGAAATTTTTCCTTTGTTTATATTGGCCTTGTAAAATTTGTTTATCTTTTTTAAAAACATTTTGCAGGAATATGTAAGCCATGTAGAACTTCTCACCCTCATGTGATTTCTACAAGGAGTCAAATGTACCGGACAACTTCATGTGGGGATGATACAGAATCAATAGAACTTGCAAATTTAGGTATGATATATATAAGTTGTTGTCTACTCTATATAATTTCTGTTATCCAGTGAACATAGTGAATCTGTAAATTTATGAAAAGCTTTAAGAAAAGCTTATGGTCTACGTCATAATTTCTGTTATCCAGTGTATCTGTAAATTTATGCAATCCTACGTAAATCTTACATTCGAAATTGAAGTCAACTCGAAGTTCAAATCTAAAAGTACAAAGTGCAAAGCTGCGTTATCATCTATCTTTTCTGGTTCTTGCATCCGTCTGTCAGTTTGTCCGTCTGTCCCGGATCAGTTTGAATTATTTAGTCAAGGAATTTTATTATGAAGTAAAAGTCACACTAACTTGAAACCTAGTCATGCTAGTACACACGTCCCTATAGCTAATGATAAGATTTTTAATCATAATTTAAAGTTCGGACTAGAAGTTATATGTATTAACTCTACAATAAATTTGAACATTTAGATTAAATTTTGGCCACGCTTTGCTAATGCAGCTTTCACTTATTTTTTTTTATTTCTGCAGCATGATACTTTTATTTTATGAATTGTTTTGGTGTTTTTTAAGAAACTTTTTTATAATTCACTTTCTTCATGAATAATTTTAATGCCAGTCTTTTTCTTGATTTTTAATTTTAAATTTAATTTTTAAATGTGTTGGGAACCCCCCTTTTTAAAATGACTGGATCCGCCCCTGATTAATATTTATTGCAGAAATAACTGGTAAAATACCCAACAAAATAAAATATTCATATACATGTATTTATTTTTCAGCTTATTTTTTTCCAACTCAAAGTACTGCCACGTTGAGCAGCCATGAAGAATGGGAACCTGAAATGTCTTGCTTAGAGAAAGTCAATGCTGTCATCAAACTTGTTTCTGATGGCTCTTTTCCACTATTGAGGTAATGTTATTTTTTGAAAATTTTTTGGTCGTACATTGGTATCACGTCGTCATAGTCGTTGTCTTCTGAAGACATTTGGTTTTCACATTCTAACTTTAGTAAAAGAAAATAAAAATCTATGAAAAGAAAGGTTGGGATTGATTTTGGGTGTTTTGGTCCCAACAGTTTAGAAATTAGGGGCCAAAAAGGGCCCAAATAAGCAGTTTTCTTTGTTTTCGCACAATAACTTTAGTATAAGTAAACAGAAATCTATAGAATTTAATACAAGGTCTATGACTACAAAAGGAAGGTTGGGATTGATTTTGGGAGTTTTAGTCCCAACAGTTTAGGAATTAGGGGCCAAAAACATTTCCAAAAGAAGCATTTTTCTTGTTTTTTGCACAATAAATTTAGTGTAAGTATATAGAAATCTATGAAATTTTAACACAAGGTTTATGACCACAAAAGGAAGGTTTGGATTGATTTTGGGAGTTTTGGTCCCAATGAATTAGGGGTCAAAAGGGTCAACTATTTAATCGCAATCCAAATTCAGAGCTGTATCAAGCTTAAATGTTGTGTCCATACTTGCCCCAACTGTTCAGGGTTCTCCCTCTGCAGTCGTATAAAGCTGCGCCTTGCGGAGCATCTGGTTTTACATGACTGCACAAAAATGTATTTGTAATTTTATATTGCTATCAGTCTATCATGTTAGTGTCATTGTCAGTAGACATTTGGTTTCTAGACAATAACTTTAGTATTTATAAATGAGTCTCTATGAAATTTTACCAAGAGGTTCAGTACCACAAAATTAGGCTTGAGATTGATTTTGTGGGTTATTGTCCCAACTGTGTATAAATAAGGTGTCAAAAATTGTCTGAAAACAAAACTCAGTATGCGCATCAGCACAGTATTGCACAACAGCAAGAAATCTTCAATTGAAAATAAAACGGTACAAATCTTTTTACCAATTTCAATGGGCATTAATTAATTTAAAATGCAAAAGATTAATATAGCAACCCTATTTAGATTTATGGCCCCTGACCTGACAATGTTAACTGTTCCTGCAGTTTTTGTCGATATTATACATGTATGCTTGAAAATAACAGAAGAATGATGTTTAAAAACAATTTTTTAAACTTTGTAGCTTAGTTCATCATCCAAGATGGCTGCTTATTTTAACTTAGGACCCTATAGGAATTACATACAAATGTCTCCTTTTAGAGAACCACTGAATGGATTGAAACAAAACATGGCATGAATGTTCCTTATGGGGTGCTGACTAAGTATTGTTTATTTTTATCCGATCCATCATCCAATATGGCTGCCAGCAGGGGACTTAGTTTAACATATAGGACCCTATAGGAAATACATGCAAATTTCTTCTTTTAGAAAACCACTAAATGGAATGAAACCAAACATGGTATGATTGATCCTTATGAGATGATGACCAAGTGTTGTTACTTTGTAACTTGATTCATCATCCAAGATGGCTGCCAGCAGGGGACTTAATTTAACTTAGGACCCTATAGGAAATACATACAAATGTCTTCTTTTAGAAAACCACTTTATCGATTGAAACAAAACATGACATGAGTGAATTTGAAAATGGGACCAAAACTTAAGAATCTACATACACAGTTAGATTCGGCATATCAAGGAACCCCAATTATTCAATTTTTTATGAAATCAAACAAAGTTCAATTTTGGACCCTTTGAGCCCCTTATTCCTAAACTGTTGGGACCAAAACTCCCAAAATCAAACCCAACCTTCCTTTTATGGTCATAAACCTTGTGTTTAAATTTCATAGATTTCTATTTACTTATACTAAAGTTATGGTGCAAAAACCAAGAATAATGCTTATTTGGGCCCCTTTTTGGCCCCTAATTCCTAAACTGTTGGGACCTCAACTCCAAAAAAAAAATCCCAATCTTCCTTTTGTGGTCATAAACCTTGTGTTTAGATTTCATTGATTTCTATTTACTTATACTAAAGTTATTGTGCGAAAACCAAGAATAATGCTTATTTGGGCCCTTTTTTGGCCCCTAATTCCTAAAATATTGGGACCAAAACTCCCAAAATCAATCCCAACCTTCCTTTTGTAGTCATAAACCTTGTGTTAAAATTTCATAGATTTCTATTCACTTTTACCAAAGTTAGAGTGCGAAAACTAAAAGTATTCGGACGACGACGCAGACGACGACACCAACGTGATACCAATATACCACCAAAAATTTTTTAATTTTTGCGGTCGTATAAAAACCAAGTACAAATGTAAATAATTGTTTTTTTTAAAAATATCAAATATACAATTGGCAAGGCTGATGGTAAATTGAAAGGCCCAAGTAAAAAATTGTATAAAAACAAAATATAGTTATGACAACTTTGAGGCAAATTTTTTGCCCTAGGTGCACTGTCTTCTCCTTTTCTAGAAACATTCTCAAGTTTAACATGGTATTACACTGTCATGCCTGTTATTTTTTACCCTTGAAATAAATTCACAAAAAAAAAAAAAAATTTTAAAGAAAAAAAAACCTGAGTCCCCTAATTTTTGAATGGATGTAAAAGGAAGCACAGAAACTTTTTCTTTTTGTCGAAGAACACACTAATGAATTCATATTGGATAAGAAGTGTACAATGTTATAACTTTAAAATTACTACAACTTAAGTTTGTATTATTAATATTTTTTTACTTGACTATATTGTAGATACTGGAAATGCCAAAAGTTACTAGAAAAGGAAAGAGTAAAATAAGACCAAGAAAGAGCCTTAAGAGGAAGCACAGTGAAACGAATAATGAAAAGGTTTTCATTTTTTTTTCTTAATTTTATGATGTACAATATGAATAAATGAATAAGAAGATGTGGTATGAATGCCAATGAGACAACTCTCCATTTAATACACAATGTAGGTGAAGTAAGCTAGGAGTTTTACCAAATCAGCTGTAAAGGGCCCCAAAATGGCCAGTAAAAAACTTTTCAAGCCAGAAAAACAACAACCTTATTATAACGTATACAAAATATAAATGAAAACTACACCAACACACGAAAACAACAGACTGAATTAGAAAAGGTTTATATAAAATGCAGCAAATTTGTATGTTTTAAGTTCATCTCCCTTTTGGACTCCTCAAATGTACATTTTACATGAATGTTGAACTAAGTAATAATATATAAGCTTTAAAAGTCCAAAGCTTGCTCAAAGATCCTTAAACTTACTAAGTTAAATTTTACATGTTTAAAACTGAGTTATGTAAAATTGACTTTCTTATCTGTTATCACCTATATTAATTTTAGATAACAACATTGGAAATATGTGTTTATGATTAGTATATTTTTACAGGAAAGAAATGAAACAGGAGATGCTGAAGACAATATAGAGGAAATAAATGAGCAGAACACAGAGGAAAATGCTGCTAGTCATGACCAGATGAATGAGGTAACAGATACATACAATGTATATTCTTTTATTGTTAAAATCACTATCCTTTCATCTTGCAAAAGAAATTAAGGATGGACCAATCTTTCTAGACTTTGACAATATTGTTCATAGATATAAGAAGATGTGATGTGAGTGCCAATGAGACAACTCTCCATCCAAATAACAATTTAAAAAGTAAACCATTATAGGTCAATGTACGGCCTTCAACATGAAGCCTTGGCTCACACCGAACAACAAGTTATAAAGGGCCCCAAAATTACTAGTGTAAAACCATTCAAACGGGAAAACCAAAGGTCTAATGTTTGTTTAGGTTTTGTTAATGTCCTGTGTTGTTAGTGTCTTTATACCCCCAAAAAACCAAGTTTTTAGGGATATATATAGGAATCACCCTGTCGTCCCTCCATCCGTCTGTCCATCATGTCTCATAAGTGCAACTCTTCCTTAATATTGATGAAACTTCAAACAGTTGTAGTACACAACCAAAGGATGTGGAAAAAGGAAAATATTTCTGGATGGAACTATTTCAAGGGAGATAATTGAATTTACATGTACTTAGTTAAATATACATCTAGCAATAAATGACAACAAGTCTTGTTAGCGCAACTACTCCTAAAAAGGTTAATACTGATGAAACTTTACCCAGTTGTTGTACACAACCTGTAGATATGCACGAAGGAGGATATTTCTGGTCTGATTTTTTTCAAGGGAGATGATTGAAATTACTTAATTTTTAATACCCACAAATTCGTTCACAGTATACATGTATGCATGATATAGTGATTCAATTCTGCTGTTTTTCACTTCTTTTATACAAATGTAATTTTTCTTTTGCAGACTGATGACTATACTTGTGGTGAATGTGGTCTAACATTTGTTAGTCTACATGAATATAACATTCACCAGGACATTGGAAATCATAATATCAGGCACGCTGATCGAGTAAAAACTTTTTGGAGTAGTAAATGCACTAATATAAAAGAGTCAATGACAAGTGTTTTTTCAAAAGCAACTGATGATCAGACACCACAGACTAAAACACAATGTTCACTACATTCAGGATGGTCATTGAAAGGAAGAAGAATGAATAAGAGATTTAGCATAGCTGTAAAAGACTATTTACTTAATTTATTTATGAAAGGTGAACAAACTGGCCGAAAATATACTCCAACAGAGGCTTCCAAAAAAATAAGAGCAGTCAGGGATGAAAATGGGAATAGGCTATTTCACCAGAAGAATGGCTGAGCTCACAACAAGTACAGGGTTTATTTTCCAGATTTGTCAATCAATCTGGAAAAATTCATAAAGAGGAATCTGATGATGAATTAAATGATGCTATTATAGAAATTACTCGTCAGGAAAATGAACTTGAACTAATTCATTCCATTTGTCAATGATTTTTCTTTTATGCTGGAACTAAAATATGTATTGCAATGTTTTGACCAACCTATTGTGATATTCCTTTAGATTTATATTTTGTATCTGCTTCATAATTTTTATCTAGCCATCATAGTACAAGATTAAAAAGTAGGGATGAAGTGTAAATATTCATGACACAAAATTCTAATATATATATTTATGTATTTGCATGAATCATAGCAATGCATCAGGGTTTTAGCTGAGGTGCTACCAGACTATTGGGGATGGCGGATAGGCTAAAGGTGTTAAAAATTGTTTTCAAGAAAATAACTCAAAAAGTTTATATCCCTGTCAAACCCTAAGAAATTCTGTTTCTTATGAAGTAAGCAAGCAATGATAGTTAGGGTAAATTTCGTCAAAAGGTCACAGGCACAAAAAATGAAATTACAAGTGGGTTTCAGGCTATAAATCTCAAAAACTTTACATTTTATCAAAAGAAACTTGATGATATGGTTAAAATGTCTAGTATGTAAGAATTGTTATAATTTACACTTACTTTGCTTGTTAAAGGTCAAGGTTTCAATTACTAAACATGATAAAAATATTTCAGAAATTAGTTTTTGAATGGAAGTTTGCTTGTGCACTATGGTACCATTTAGACTTTTATTGCTGTAAATTGAGAGACAAGAAACATGGAATAAATACTTGCACCTGACTGCAAGTTTAAGGAGGTCATGGTTAAATTCTTAGTTTATAGATTTGTAGTGCATGTACATACAATAATCATTGCTAAAGAAAATAGAATTTGTTGCGATTGGTCTTAGAAATGGGTATGCATGTGAAGTTCACCGATACTTTCCTTGCCTATTTTATTCTGTAATTTTTGCAATATTGTGTTTTT
The DNA here is from genome assembly GCF_965363235.1 of Mytilus galloprovincialis. Lineage (NCBI taxonomy): Eukaryota > Metazoa > Mollusca > Bivalvia > Mytilida > Mytilidae > Mytilus > Mytilus galloprovincialis. The sequence goes on from NC_134850.1 coordinate 25,169,577, forward strand.
TTCAACTTATCTTGAACCTTGTTTAAATATAAGATTGATCTATGGAATAAAAATAAATCTTTGCCATCACTATTTGCTTATTTGTGAGTTTGTGTGTAATTTAAATACATGATCATCTTGTATCGTGATCTTATCCATGTAGAAATTGAGGCTGCACCCATGTTAAAATATATTAAACATGAAAAGCAGTTATTAATTTTTAAGTTACTGATACCCCTTTCATTAAGAATAATGAGATTTGACTTTATTAAAAGAAAAATATGCATGCATGTGTAAAAGTTTGATCTGGCAATAATACAGTTTGAAGCTGTTTTTTGAGCTGAGAGGGGTATGCTGTTCCGGTTTTTTTTAGCCTTACAGGAATGTGATCCCACCAAATTTTTTGTTCTTTTTATTAAAGAATATGATAATCTGTTAGCTCTATATGGTACATTTCCAATATTTACCATGGATGGAATTCCAGAAGACTTCAAAAATGGCTGATTTTGGCAAAATGAACAATTGGCGTTTTGGATGTCCTTATTAGGTGTTTTTTTTCCTTTGTCAATATATTGATTATAACAAGTAATTTATGGAATAAAGACACTAAGGTGGATATTATCTTGTATCAATATAGTTAAGCTCTTCAAATTGTGATTAAGAAGAAATGTTGAATTGAAAATGTAGTAAAAATCAGTTTTTCTTGGCTGTTTCAAAGGCCAAAATGATGATGCTCGTGTTGCCATGGCAACCGTGCACAATTTTTTTCCCCGACATTTTTTTTTTTCATTTCATGTCTTTAATAGACTTCATGTAAAGTTTCATTGAAATCTGAGTCCCATGATGTGCCAACCATTGCCTGAGTTTTCCTTGGACAGCCTCTTAAACACATATTTTGAAAAATCCATACCGCATAAAATGATATTAAAGGCCCTAGGATAGGCAAAATGATAACACTGTAAATGAAATACAACAATGGGCTGATTTATATTTCGAAACTCACGAAATATACTTATAAAAGACGTTGTGAAACGATTTCAAATTAGCAACTACCAGTTAGACTACCCATGAGTGGCGCTCTAACCATTATATTTGTAAGTTGCAATCTGAAAGCATTGAACCATTGACAAATATGCGAACAATTAAAGGTCACCGTAAGCCGTTTAACAATATGAAAACAAATACCACATATACAAATTTACAAGGTTCGGGGGTAGTCACATTTAGTACTAGTTCATTGTAAATTTAAAAAATCCATCAAAGACCCGATTTTCACATTTACATGATTAACACAAACGGAAAAGAGTTTTGCCAGACAACAACCAACGACAAACACTTGGAACGAATTAAAAAATCGTGGCGGGAAAACTTACGTTCAATCCTTAATCTGACTTCTGTCAAACATAACAACAAACGAACAGAGATTAAAACCAGTTAGATAGGGCTTGACAAATTTGACATTTCTAAATACAAACAAACAAACTTTTCCCATCCGTTGCCCTGCCGAAAAAAAACACAAATATAAGAATAATCGCAATATGTTATCAGATTCAAAGCAATCTATCAACTAGGATATATATCATATTCCACAGCCATGAATAGGAGATATATCATAGAAGCAATTTGTAATTTAATCATTGAGGACAATAGATAATTTGTCGTCTTTTTCTTATGACACCACAAAAAATGATGGATTAAACCTGGTTTTATAGCTAGCCAAACTTCTCACTTGTATGCCAGTTGCATACAATTTCATTGACAACGATTTGTGAACAAAACAAACAGACACAATAGGTAAAAATGTCATAAATAGGGGAACAGCAGTCATAATTGTGTGAACTGGTACTGATATAAAACTTGGAATTGCCTATAAATAATCTCTTAGTAATAACATAAAAATATGAAAGATAATTACTTACTTAGTCATTGAATTTGAATTGTGAAACATCAGTTGTTGTGCCGTTATTTATACAAATAATTTAGAACAATTTCATAACACCTTTCTCGTATTTCCTTAATACTTTGTTTTTTTTAATGATTGTTTCAATTTACTTACCCTCATGTCACGTTAACTTATTTTTAAATGATTGTTTCAATTTACTTATCCTCATGTCACGTTAACTCTAGTCAATTTAGGAAAATATCTGAAATACGCCACAGATATAAAATTTTCATGACAATCTTTTGAATGATTTATACTATGTAGTCTTGCCTCCTATTGTATTTAAAATGTTCTGTTATGATATACATGTACATATTTATGATATACCTATACGCTGCATTGCTTTTGGTTTGAAATAAGCTATTAACTGTATTGTGCTAAGAATTATCAACATTGAACTTTTTTGAAAATCTCACATAAAAGAATCTTCACGAAAACAACAATGAAAACTATAAATATCTAATTAGAGTTAATCATTCTTGTTGCTTAAGATAGGCATATAAGAATGTACATCTTTTAAGAACACCTGCTCCTACACGATATTTAAAAAGAAAAAACCAAAACGACAAAAAATCAGACAATTCGACCAAATCATCAAACTCATTAAAATGTATTTAATAATGTTATGTTGAAGCAACAACATCGGCAGTCTAAGTACGTATTTTTTACTTCTAAACTGGTTTCAATTTGCAGGAGAGTTGATAAACGTTCTGTTTGTTCTCCTAATCTGGTTTTTTATCAGTTCTTTATTGAAACTTGTTTGTTTCTTGTAAACTGAAACTAATTTGTTTCTTGTAAACTGAAACTAGTTTGTTTCTCGTAAAGTGAAACTAGTTTCGCACATTTATTAAACCGTCTCATGTGATTTAAAAACCATTATCAAAACTTATATAAGGCTCATATGCGACTGTTGAATATTTGCTGTGTTCATTTTTGTGCGTTTCATATACATGTGTAATGCATTTCAATGAATTGTGAACTATTCGTGATTTGTATATTTATAAAATGTCTACCACGAAAATTGACAAAACTGCTCACAGGTGAAAAATTCCCTATGTATCAACTTTACAGAATAATATTTTATGCTAGAAAGGATCCTGCTCTATTTGTCAATATATACATGTACTGATAAAAACAAACAAATAAAATTATCACAATTTGAAAGATTAATCATTCTTCTTTCCTTTGGTGCCTCATTTATAAACTTTAAAGATAGCTGAGTGGAATAACATCAGTTTAAAGATGTCTGATTGGGGATGAAAAATGTTTGTATTGTGCTACTTTAAATTTAATGCCCATGAGGAGGTTTTCTGCATTTACGTTATCATTTATGCTATAATCTAAACATGAAATTGCGACAGATTGTAAGACCGGTCCGACAATCAAAGTTAGGATTACAAACTAAAGTTGGCTTTGTGAATGAAGAAAAATAATAAACATTTGAATAATTAAGTTAACTCAAAGATAAAATCCGAAAACAGTCCTGCACTCATGTCAACCTTTTCCCGTAGATGCCTGAATAAACCAAACCCGCATTCTTGTTTCACACTTTTAAACTGAATATAATTCGTTCTGTTCAAACAGATATTTCAAATGGACTACTAGTAATTATTTACATTTAAGTAGGTTATACTATTCCTGAAAATTGCGATCAAAGAACAACCATTTACCCCGAGAAATGTACCGGGATATAAAGGTTAATTATTACTTAAACAAGCATAATCGAAAACATTCGACTTGTATACTTCTCCAACTTAACGATCAATTATATAACTTTAGAAACATAAATAAATATGAAAATTGTAATTAAACATGTTAAAATGTGGTAAATAACATGGTATTCAAAGAAAAAAATATAGCCATAACGCTTTGCTCAATAAACTATTCATGACAAATTTAATTCTTCACACAACGAACCAGGAAACCTGCAGACGACAATCGATTGTTATTGCAAAACAAATCCCCAAGACACAATAATATTTCATTTAGCCACATTTGAATTTTTAGTCGAGAAAATCCTGTTCTTTTGCTTTCGTTTAAACGGAAATTTAGATGAATAACTGTTCATGATAGCAATTAACTTCTTATGTTTGTTCTTTGTCTCCATAAAATCTGTTAATATTATTGTTTTTATCGGTTCTAACATTGATTTTGATTTGAACTAGGCAGGGTACGATATATGAGGGTTTCAATTTTTTTATAAATTGCCTGGTAGAAGCAGTAATTGAAGACTGCTCAAAAATAAAATTTAAGTGGGAAACTATGACTTGTCACAATGGTAACGGACAATCTATTTTGTGGTCGTTGAACGTGGTAAAACAATTAAAAAAATCTGTCAAATCACTATAATTCAGAAGCTGATTATGAATAGAATCAAACTTTTTTCAAAAATTCCATATATAACATTGATATAACTTGGTTTAAGCTTCACTTTAGTTAAAGTCATAAGAAACGAGTGACCGGTGAAAAACAATGTTCTTCCAATTCTTGAACCAATGCATACAAACATCATAAACTTAGTCTTCTGTGCACGAACTTATTATTTTTTTCGTGTAAATTTCGTACAATCGTCAATGTTTTTTTCAATCGGTCAGTGTTGTTATCAAAAACATGTCAGGTAATTAAAGTTCTTGTTTTGAAGCCGAAGTTTAACGACTGTCACCTGTTTGTCAACAATCGACAAAACATCAACAAAAAAGCATGGAAATTGAGCACGTGTTTAACATGTAAATTCAGATAATAGTCTATTTTATCGACATCAATGCGTATTGTGATCACCGGATTTTTACGAGATGGGTCACACTGAGGTCACTTTGCATACGGAAAATATGTCGGGGAATTGCTTCCTGGAAGGAAGCAATTAAAATAAAGTAAACTTCTTCTAAATACGAATAAATTTAAGAATTTTCTTCAGAAAAAAGTATATGTGCATAAGTTTTATAATAAAAACTATCCAATGAGTTATAAAAGAACATATGCATTATTTTTTTTTATTTGAGGTTTCTTATTACTTTAATATTTTAGTTCTTGGAATTATTATCTTGTAATGATTTATAACATCAACATGAAACTCACAGAACATTTTGTAAAAATGTAGAGGATAAGAGATAACACTGCAAAGTACACACGAAGTCTGACTCCTCCAAATCGTTTTGACAGATATTCTGGCATAGTTACTGTCTGAAATATGACTTTAAGATTGCAGTTCAACCAAATTTGTAATTTATTTGTTTTTATGTTAAAAAAAAAAAACATATTTTCAACCTTTTCTGAATCATGGAATTTTGTGATATTCTCAAATTTTCTCGTATGTTTTTCTGGAAAGTGCAAACTTGTACAGCATAGTTAGCATTGTAGCAAGGTAGTAATTAAGATCGAATACTACTTGATTTTTTTCCCACTGAAATGGTGTTATTAATTGTAGAATTTTGCAGTTTAAGAACTTTTATGTTCTTAATTGTCTCCAAACCTTTAAGAAAATACATAGAAACATATATACTCTAAATCTAAGTTACCATCGTGAAATATTGTTATCAACAACAGCTACTTTGGAAACAAAAATAACCCATAACAGCATCCATTCAAAAGATATATCAATATAATTTTATGTAAACAAATACATAGGTAAATGATTCTTGAATTTTCTGATAGAAGTATAACTGCATACTTTGCTTTGGTTTTTTCAGTTTTGTCTGCTTTTTGAGAAAATTCAACAAATCGAATGTATAGAATGTGGCATTTTGGGTAGTGGGCGGGGGAGGGGAGTTTTTTTGCAATCTTTCAGATATCATTGTAAGGAAAATTGCTGCAACGTTTGGTCCTGTAATTTTCAGAGTTTTCAACCTGATAATCAATTCATGGAAATGACGGACTTTATGGGATGCAATAACCTATCCTGGCTTTTGCCAAGGTCCATATATTTATTGATAGTATTGCTCTATAAATACACTGTCCTTTGTGCATGGTTGATATCAAAAGTCCAGGTTGATAGCTATTAAATGCTTGTCTCATGAAAAACTTGTGTGTTGTACTACTATTCTTCAATTGGAATTCCGGACTCCGAAGATAGACGAAAAAATGAAAGTATTTTTTTTTTATTGTATACATACAGTGTATGCACATTCATGGCTCTATAATCTGTTGATACCTGTATTTTGACATTGCAAATGGTCATGTTTTTCTTTGACTGTTAATTACGTCTTTACATCAAATCCATTGGATGTTGATATATATTTAAGTCTGATATGCATGATTTTATATTAATTGTTATTGACTACGGAGTAGCTGTCAGTAACTGCGAGTACTCTGTACTTAGTTTCTTTTTGTTGTTGGGATAAAATCTACCCCGCAACGTCCACTCTGTGTTTCTATTTGTATCTTTCCGATGAATTAAGCCTTTTCAACTGAATTTTATATAGTTTGCTCTTAAGTAGTAATGTTACACCACTGTCCCTGGCTATGGGGATACTAGTTTAACTCCGTCACGTTCTGTATGTGCCTGTCTTAAGTCACGAGTCTGCAATTCAGTGGTTGTGGTGTGTTGCTCTGTAACATAAAATTGGAAAGGAAATGAGGAATGTGTCAAAGCGACAACAACCCGACCATAGAGCAGACAACAACCGTAATTGTTTTTCGTTCATTATTTTGTACATCAGTAAGGTCGTTAGTTTTCTCGTTTGAATTGTTTTACATTTGTCATTATTGCACCTTTTATAGCCGTTAATGCGGTTTTGACTATGCTCATTGATGAAGGCCGTACAGTGACCGGTAGTTGTTTATTTATGTGTCATTTGGTCTCTTGTTGAGAGTTGTCTCATTTGTAATCCTACCACATTTTCTAATTTTCATAAGTTGGATTTGCGCTTATCCCGCAAAAATAAGTTTCTGACGAGAAATATCTCATTGAATAAAATTTAAAAATGAATAATCAATAAAGCATAGTTAGTGCGGTGACTGAAGGCATATTTTTGAAAATTTAATCTCCCCACCGAACACACACCTATATAATATATCACTGGAAAGAGGAAACCTTGTACTACAACAATATGCCTGTCGTCAGGACTTGAGATGTTCACATTTTTTTTTTGATAAATGAGGTCAAAGGTCATATGTAAAAATCTGGAGGGTTTAAGTTTTGACATTTTTTGCTATTTCTAAACTCTACATAAATACAAACGATACTGTGTTTAGCTTTAGTAATGTTTTAGTAATGTTTGTTATTATACATGAACCTTAATCATTAAGATATTTTTATCAAAAAAATTCCTAAAATGACGTTTTATAAACAAAACTTTAAAAATCAAGTTTTCAACCTATAAAATGTTTAGAGCACCTTAACCTTATAAAAAAATTCAGTTTTAGGTAAAAATCAAGTGTCATGCAGGACAATACCTTAAGATAATTTTCTAAACTATCACATTGGGTGAGGTATCAAACCAAAGCAATAGAACACTATAATCAAATATGACCTCAAATTGAATTTGCAGATACTTCAGGTTTTTATAAAGACTACTCGTTGCTTTTGGTTTTTATTTCACATTTATTACTGCTTCCATAGTATTATCTGTTGTTGTGTATTTTACTCTGGTTAATATCTAATACATTATAGGTTTTGTACATATACTCCACTTTTTTTCCTTGAAACGTACCACAAACTTCAAAAGTATTCAATATAAAAAAAGAAGTTGTGATATGATAGTAAATGAAACTACTCATGCCAACCGAGACCAACTGAGACTTAAATTAACAATTTTAGGTACCATACGGGCTTCAACAATGAGTAAAACTCATAATGCAAAGTCTTCAATTCCCGAAATGAAAAATGTAAAACAACTGAAAAATCTAACGGCCAGATTAATGTACAAAATAAATAAGAAACAAAAAGTGTGTACCAGTGCAACAAGCTATATATAAAATCAAGCGTTATATCCATCATCTTCATTTTCATCAACCGTTTCAAGACATGTTTTAATATTTCTACACATGAAAGGTTCTGCTCAAAGCAAACACGTTATTTTATATAAGTACACACAAGGTATTGTAGGAAGTCCGAAGACATTTGTTCCTAAAAAAATACCAGCTTCAAACCATCCCTATCAATTCATCCAAAATTTAACGGAGATTTAAAGGGGGGGGGGGGGGTTAGGAAGGTGTGATGATATCCATAAGCTTGTCTGCAAAGATGCTGGGGAAACATTATACGAGACGTAATACTATCTTGAATTCGCTCAATTATGGTTGGCAACACTTATTAGATAGCGTCGCACTTCGCTTTAAGATTTAAGGTGTTTTGAACCAAACTCAAGGTACATTTGTAAAGCTAATCCTAAATGAAAAGGAATAAAATAAATTTGGCCACATAAACGATTGACTCAACAATTGCCAAGCATTTAGTCAATTTCTCTGGAGCTTTTCCCCTAGAATAGACTTGGCTGTCTGCAGTATCATCGAGAAACCATAAAATGAATTGCAATAAATACGAAGGCATTGACTGAATTGAAGAAGGAAGAGACAATTCATCCGAAGTTGGGTATTCTTCTGTGGAAATTTGTAGAGTTTCGATGTCTTTTCTAAGTATACTTGCAGCGGAATGAAATGTTTGTCTGTTATTTGTGTTTATAGTTTACATTGAGATTTTGAGGTCAGTTTTCAATTGACTAGCAGTTGATATGGCATCTCAAATAGTTATTTTGCTACTAAATATTATGTTAGATTTGCCTTGAACTTGTTGAAGTTGTTCGACTACTGAGTTTCTATAGAAATCAATTAGTTTAGACTGCATTTTAAAAGTAGAATATTTTAAATCAGAATCAGTAGGAAGAAAAGATCTATATTTATCGAGTAACGGTGTCATGCAGAATGTTTTGTTCAACTTTAACTTTATCTGACACGGATAAAACTTCTTAATACGCTCATCTGATTCAAACTTGCGTAGTTTTTTATCTTTCTAAAATGTAGCAACAAAATATACAAGCGCTCCAGTTGAACGACTGCATTATAGAACGCGTACAAACACCCGAAACGCAGGGACAACAGTCCGATAATTGTATATTGTCATTAAATATCAGATTAGAAGCTTCCTCGCTCTAAAAGGGGGAACAAGTATGTATACTTGTGTAACTTTTGTAGCATGAACGATGATAAACAGCCTGCACGGAGTTCTTCAAATTCACAGCTATCGCATGAAAAACCTTGATGTTCACCTCATCCAATCTTAGCGCACTGAGATACAAAAGTCGACTTCCCTATACATGTAAATTGACTCAAAATTTCAGTCAAGGTTTTTTTGGCATATTAAGCACTGCATGAAATTTAACGACGTTTGTCTTTTCTTTGGACTCAAATGAGCAAGTGTCAACGGACTTGACATGTCACGGAATATTTACTGAAACTATCCGTCAATTATTTTGATTTTTACAATAAGACCTTTCTAAAATTGTATATTTGATGTTTAAAAAAAATAGAATATAAATATATACAAACGAAGTATGTGCCATATATTAGTGAACTTAAATTAAAAATATTTGTATATAATAGCAAAAAAGGTAGTAATTTCAAATATCAAATTATTGACTCATACACAAAATGTAACGGAAGGCAAGTGATTAAGTTCCGTGTTGAAATTGAAGTTTTTTTACTCGATACTTTTTTCAATTGATTTCTTACGTTTGTTTTCAAATTTAAGTTCCAAAATTTTTATCAGTAATTAGTTTTATGAAATACTATATGCTTAAAATATTATGGGATGATTTTTATTACTACTATAAAGAAACTAAAGTTTGTATCTGAATTTGCAATTAAAATTACCTCAATTTTAAACAGTCCAAACGTAGCAAGTTTTATAGATTAGAAGAACATAAAATACTGAATAGAATATTTTGACATATGAAAATAGCTTCAGGAAATACTATTTCAATCAAATGTAAGCAAACATACACAATATTTCATTTTGAAAAAGGGGGGTTGAAATATACTACTAGTCATTAAAACGACTTTTTAGAAAAAATTTGACCATACGAAATTCTGACGACAGGGCAAAAAATAAAGAAGACATATTTGTCTTTAGGTTAAGACAATTTTAAGCCGTGTGTTAATTGGGGACATTAATCTCGCGATCTAGACGACTTTTTACACTTCTGTCACCGCACTAAGATTTTAATCTCCACACCGAACACACACCTAAATAATATATCACCCATAAAATGTTTAGAGCCCCTTAACCTTATACATAGTTTCAATTTCAGGTAAAAATCAAATGTCATGAAGGACAATACTTGAAACTGATTTTTAAACTAGCATATTGGGTTAGGCATCAACACCAAAAGCAAAAGTACACTACAGTTAAATATGACCTCAAATTGAATTTGCGGATACTAATGTTTTTCATAGGCTACTCGTTGCTTCTGTTTTTTTTTCACAATTATTGCTGCTTCCATAGCATTATCTGCTGTTGTGTATTTAACTCTGGTAAATGTCTATTAAATGATCGGTTTTGCACCTAAAATCCCCCCTTTGTCCCTTGTAATGTACCACAAACTTCAAAGGTATTGAATATACAAAATAAGAAGATGTAGTATGACTGTCAATAAGACAACTCTCCAATAGAGACCTACTGACACAGAAATTAAAAACCATATGTAACCGTATAGCCTTCAGCAAGGAGTAAAACACATACTGCATAGTCAGCTGTACAATTCCCGAAATGACAAATGTAAAACAAATTCTAACGAAATATTTAACGGCCTGAATTATGTACAAAATAAAATGCAAAAAAAAAAAAAAAAAATAATATATAGAAACAAATGGCAACCACTGCAGTACAGGCTTATGCCTTGAGATAGACTAATACAGAATGAGGTGGTATAAACTAGTTTGAAGGCACACTAACACTCCCCAAACCTCGGACAGTGTGTACCAGTACAACATTATCTTCATTTCCATCAACTAATCACAAGACGTGTATTAATATTTCTAAACATTTCACTTGCTTGAAATGGACACAGGTATGTATATGAAACATTCTGCTCAAAGCAAACACATCATTTTGATCCAGCTCACAGATTTTCCATTCGCGTAGAGACAAGCAAGGTCTTGTAAAAAGTCCGAAGACATTTGTCCCTCGAAACATACAGGCTTCAAACCATCCCTTTCAATCCATCCAAAATTTAACGGAGATCTAATAGGTGTTTAAGAAAGTTGTGATGACATCCATATGCTTGTCTACAAAGATGCTCGAAGCAAATGTTGCCTAAATCTTGATTCACAAGAGGGGAAGCTTGGTTAGAGACGCATCTTTAGTGGTTGTAAGCTTTACACGTAATTTATCATGGTCTCTTTGTACGTTTTTGCGTATGTCCTTTCAATCATGCAGCATAGCCACGAGCTTTCTTGCAACTGAAAGAGAGTCATCAACATCACAGTTTTCTATGTTTACTAAATCGGACACATCACAACACACCAGCTTCAGAACTTAACCGGTTTATTACCTATACCAAACATTTAAGATGTGGTGTCACATCCTGAAATTGCATGCACTGCAGGCATGCATTGACTGACGATGGCATTCACTCAATTTATTGGTTGGCAATGCTTGTTATATAACGTCGCCTTTCACTATACGCGTACAGATACCCGAAACTGAGGGACAACAGGCTGAAGATTGTCTGTCGCTGTTAATGTCAGGTTTAAAGCTTTCTCACACTTAAGGTGAGAGGTACGTAAATGAACGCCTCTAGCGGAAAACGGGAAAATCGACGTTTGTTGCTATGGGAGTTATCTCCCGTACACCAGAAAATATATATTCAAGATGGCGGAATATATTCCGCTTCGTCGGAATAATGGTCAGTTTGGTGGAAGAGAATTGAATGCATCTCACCAAAATGTAACAAAAAATGAAGTATGTAAAATGAAATACCTTGTAACAGTTAATGGCATGTCGTGATGGTCGGAGTCTGAGAGTGATTGAGTTGGGTTAACTAGCTGACCAACATAAATGCTTGCAAGAATTTCTATTCACCATAATAATTCTACAAAACTGTTTAAAGTACAAAGAATCGGTCTCGGAAGTAATTTGTTTATACGTTGGGGTAACTGCACATATGTTTATACGCTGGTAATCGGCACAGATCAGAGTGACTTGAAGATCGGGAATGTTGATATATGACGTGAAAACGAAATGAAGTATTGATAAGAATATCATAAACTCGTACATGCATTACACACATACAATCCCACATTAACAAATTACACTATATATTGTCATTTTATATATTGAAATTCCAAAGCAAATATAGTCACAGACTTACATTCAGTCATTTGCATTCAAAGAAACAAAATTTCCCAAAACAACTGTCACAGTGAAAGCGGCTAGGACGTATTCAATCCTCGAAAAAAATAGGGTTTATACTGATATTCATGATTTGATATTCCTGTTCTATAACCATTTTCTTATTTTTAAAAATATAAACATAAACCTTTCTTTACAGTGCTTTCTTTCACGTCCGCGACATGGTCTATAAATAGAGTTTAAAAATGAAAGTACTAGTACTATTTTAAAACAAATAATTTATAGTAAAAAAATATCGAAGCGAAAGAGTTTAATTGCTGCCTGTGTGACTTATGCAAGGACAAACGGGAAGTAAAACTGTCTTTTAAAATGAACAAAAATTTAAAATAAATGTTGTAAACACGTTGCTTTTCATTCAATTTGAATTGAATGGAACATTCCCAGCAGGCACAAAACGTTGTATCAACGTTGATCCAAAGTCAGTCTTCAACGTTGTTACAACGTTGAAACTTGGGTTAGTTTTGAAAGTTGTAATGACGTCGAAATTCTGACGTTGAATCAACGTTGCAGTTTCAACGTTGTATTGACGTTGATAACATGTTGAAATCGGGTCCAGTGACGTTGAAATCAGGTCGGGTTTAGGTTGAAATCAGGTCGAGTTAGGTTGAAATCAGGTCTGATTTAGGTTGAAATCAGGTCGAGTTAGGTTGTAGTTGGGACATTTGTAGGTTGGTTGAAGTGATGGTTTTGGGGTGTACATTAATCCTTATTGGCACGTGTTCAAATACAATAACAAGATAACTGAATTATGAAATGAAAAAGCCCCTTTCAAGTTTTATTTCAAGTTAGTGTCCATCAACAGTTCCTTTCTCAACAAGGGACTCCAAAAGAGAATAGTAGACAATAACAATCAGAAACAAAGAGAAGAGACAGTTACAATATCAACATTTTATTTGAAATCAAATATATCAATATTAACAAAGCTTACTTTTCTAGCACATCAATTTCTCAAAGCAAAGGAAAAAAGAAAAACTTACTACAGCACACTGGTTTGATTCTGGTTTGATTAAGTTTTCCAACTTATACAAAATTATGTAAATGCAGCAAATTTGACACAGTGACGCAAAATGCCTCCTTTGTTTTATGTGAATACATACAAATGTAGCAGGACCATAAAAAAAGATGTTCTCATTTTAAGTTTTTGTAAGCCGATATTTCATGTATTTACTTCTTTTTTATTGTCTTTTTTTTCATTTTTATTGATACTTGTTGATCTGAAATTTGACTTTTGACGGTATACCGTATGTTTTTTTTATTCATCTTGAAGGCATTTGGAACAAACCATACCATCACCAAGCTGTTTACTCATTCAATCATTATCTATACACCCGATACAATTGAGTAAACCGGAGAAAAAAAGATGCACCAAATAACTTATTTCTAAATTTCACTGCCTTTTTTTACTGGCACTTAATTGACTATAGAAATAAAAAAAAAAGAGGTTTTTAAAATGAAAAATTTATTTTGTTTTAATGATTTATTCTTCTGGCCTAGAAACTCCTTCTGCTCTCTGTGGGGCACACTTCAAATGTCCTGATCACTGCGCGGATATTTTGGATTCTGGTGTCTCTTTGTGGCAGACTAGAACAGCATCTGAAAGCATGGAAAAGAAATAACATAAATTTGAATTACATAAATAAAGTTGTGTACTTTTACAAGCCGGAAATGTTATCAAATTTTACCAATTATTAAACAATTATTTTAAATCATAGAAAACAACATGTTCATTTGAAACAATTGTACCAGCTTGCATCAATAACAAGACAAAAAACCAGATCTGTGTTTGCCAATATCCATAATGTTCATATACAGATAAAACTATCAAAGATGAGAGGTATTTAACGAAAAAATCTAAAAGACCAAAATAGTGTTTAAGAGCAGACCATTTCTATGTGTGTCAGTAGAGACATATAATACAATATGTATTATATGTCTCTGGTGTCACACACCATATCGAGTTGTATTGGAACGAATGGCTAGTTTTCGATGACACCCCTCCCCCTTTTTCTGATATTACTGACTCTGTGCATGGCTAGATATGTTTTATGTTAGTTTGCTAATTAGAGGATATATGCAATCATGTTTTGAAATGAAACGGAATTAGATTCAGTAAGATAAGACCTTCTCATAATTTCTATGAAGGTAAACATGCAGATAATCTGATAAATAATTTGAATGTGTTTGTTTATATTATGATTCCTCGTTAATTTAACTGTAAAATAGACTTACAGTGGCGTAGCTTGCATGTATGCTCAGATGCTCAAGCATCCACATCATTTTGACAATAAAAAAAAGGAAGAGATAAATATATAATTGCATGTGTTCGCAGCAGAAACACACAGGTAAACCAGTATCTGAACGTAACAAGAGTGAGGATATGAGAATAGCGTTCATTTTTTTCCGAAGCTGTATATATATACGTTGTCCTTCCTTTAGACTCATTTAGTTTATGGATAAATCACTGAAAAGTGCTCTCGACTTTTTTGTTCAAAGTCTACGTCGTCTACGACAAGTGCATAAGATGATGATATATATAGTTACGCAGTCCTGCGGACACGTTTGGACTGAGTTTAGCAAAGCATAGTGTTTCCTACAGGTGGTTTTGGCGTGTAATGGCGCCCTGCCGCGATTTCTCGACGCCCTGCCCTTTTTGGGAAAAAAAATTGGCGCCCTGCCCTAATTTTGTCGAAATTCCTGACGCCATGCCTTTATCGTCGTAATTAACAACCGGTACTGAAAGACATATTTTATGAATACCGCTCGAGTTATTTCCCTTCAAAACAAAAGTTCACTAGGTCGCCATTTTGTAATCGATTTCGTAATCAGCTGATTAGCAAACTGCAATAGATTGAATAGTGAATACCGATACTAATCACGGGTCCTGATTGTATCCCCCAAGTCCCAGAAACATCGTTTTGCCTAGAAGATTAATGATAAAACATCGATGTGATGCTTAGATAATTTTTTTTTACAGTTGATAGATTTCTAATTTACATAATTTACATTGTTTGCATGGTTGAACAAGCCAATGAACGGCGATCATGAGACATTTGTCAAATTGAAAAGTAAAAATTCTTTGCAAACTATTTTTTATATACAAATGCTTGACTGTACCTTAAATAAAATGAATAAAAATCCAAACTAAATTATTAAAAGCAGAATAATCCAGAAAATAAATGAATTCCTTGATCAAATGTTTTCTTTTGTTTACAAACATGTCACATGATCATTTTAGGCGGGAAAAATACTTGGGAAAACACCTAAGTAATAGTTAACTATGTCTGGCTATTTATAGACATTTAAAATAAACAGCTGATATGGTAGTGCCATGAAAGTAGTAAAACTTGTTGTATCTATATTAATTTAATTTGGAAAAGGGTGTAGAGGGGAAGGGGTTAATTTGTAAAGTTATTTTTTTTTGTAATTTAATAAATTTTGGTTACTAAAAATGACCCTGGATATCAGGGAATGTGTCAACCTGTTTTTAGGGGAAAAAAAGGAGGATTTGTCAATGACAATTGATATGACCAAAGCAATATTTTTATATACATGTATATGACATAGTGCTTTCTTGTTTTTAAAGAACTGATTTTGTTTTTAATTGTGTTTATTGTTTTAAATATTTCATATATATATGTTTTAAACACTTTTTCTTGTTTAACAATTTGTTTTAATGATTGATTACAGATGTATATGTCCTTTTTATAGTATTAAACTAGTATGTTTTAAATGAATCCATTTTATAGAAATTGCCTGTTTATGTTAAGTAAGTGCCCTAAAATTGTTGTCCATCGTGCTTAATGTGCCCTCTGAGCTAACAATTACCCTGCCCTTTTTAAAAGCTGCAGGAAACACTAAAAGCAGGGCATAACAGCGTTACTAGTTAACAAAAAATCAATCATATCCTGATATCGTTTCCAGTGACATGAAATACGACTGGTATTCATAACGGAGTGTGATCATTCCTGCATGGGCTTATATATTCCCTTTTCCATCTAGGTACAAATAATAATTTTATTTTCAATAAAAGAACGATAAATCTCCCCGCATTCCCCGCATTGTTCATATTTTATCTATCCAAGATACAAGTGTAATAACTAAAAAAAGCACTTTTTTCTTATTTTTTTTCTTTCTTAATATCTTAAGAGAAATAAAAGTTTTAGGCCAAATGCATTTGGATTTTCGTTATAATGTATATTTCAAAGGTATTAATTGGTTACAAAAAATATTCGATCAGGACTTATTATCGCAAGTGTCAAAGACATTTTTGATGATACAAGTTATTTAAGTATCACAAAAATATGTCAAGAATTGTACACATGACAGGGCTAACAAGTCCAGACGGAGGGACGCCCGGTATTTCCATGTCCCTGCAACGCGTTTAGAAAAGTAATCAAAAACCCCATTGGGAGGATCAAATTCCAAGAAAAGGGAGTCACTTCGGATCCTATATTCTGAAGTTTTATATACATAAGGGCCGCTGTAATGGGTCCGTTTTTTAGATTTCAAATATAAGATTGGACGTGAAACTTTTACATCAATTATTTCTGTATTGTATGATGGCAGTTTCGAGAAAACAATAAAATTCTGTCAGAAACATATATATTGGTGGGTATTCTGCCCAGTGTCGGATTGTAGGGGCGTACACATGCATACAGGGAAAATGTCAAAAAAGTATCATTTTCTGCATAAAATGGTCAAAAAAATAGTTCGTCTCGAT
The DNA here is from genome assembly GCF_965363235.1 of Mytilus galloprovincialis. NCBI lineage: Eukaryota > Metazoa > Mollusca > Bivalvia > Mytilida > Mytilidae > Mytilus > Mytilus galloprovincialis. The sequence goes on from NC_134850.1 coordinate 25,186,563, forward strand.
CCGCTCGGCGACAGTTTCGCATCCACATCATTTAAACCCTGGCTACGCCACTGACTTACGCTTATATCAAGATGTTTATACAGAAAAGTCTTCTATCTTCTTTATATTCCTTAGACGCAGTTGTTCACTTTTTGTTCATCAGTCTGGTGCGATAATTTCTCGAGGATGATTTTCAAGTTTTTCTAAACGGATGTTAAAAAGAGGTGCGCGTGCTTGCGTGCGCATCCAAATGTAAATATTCGGAACTCCAGTTGAAAAACCGCGAAAATCTAAAAACTTCTCAATTATTATGTCTATTATGATTACATTGTACATCGATGATATTTTAAGTTTATATATTAAATATTAATCGGTAAAAATAATTAAATAAATATACCGAATAATTTCACCTATTTGTTTAATTGAATGAAAGCAATTAAAAAAAATCGATTTGATTTAAAAAATATAAACTAAGAATATATCATATCTATACAGATATACATATAATTAAAATAGCATGAACAGGTTTTTGAGATCTCCCAAAATATAGATAATTAATAAACCAAAATTAGATCTTCTTAATAATTGGTTAGAATTGATTTTTTTTAAAGACACTTAAAAAAATAAACACAAAACAAAATTAATTTGAAAAAGCCGATTTGTTATTGTGATGTCTCCTGACCACTTGTTCTTGTCCAAAACTCCTTTCCATGCATCAACAATGCAATTCGGTCTACCCCCTTCTTTTGTGGGAAAAAATGATTGATTATTTAGGGATCATGGAAGCATGACAGGAGGAAACCCCTCACGCTTATCATATGGCAGTCAGTGGACCCCCTTATAAGTATTATAAATTCTAGATTAGACACTTATTATCCAATCGTTTATAATACTGCAGCACTGCTCCTTGTTCGATCTGCTCATCCAATATATCTGTACCCTTCAATTTTGACAATAAGATTTTTCTGTCTCGATTGACTGACGTTAACCCAACGTTGAATTAACGTTGTTGTTTAAACGTTGATTTTAACGACGTAAATTCAACGTTGAAACAACGTTGTGAATTCAACGTTGAATACCATGACGTTAGATCAACGTTGAATTTAGGTCGATCAACGTCACGACCATATTTCAACCAAATTTCAACGTTGTCACAACGTTGAGTGCCCACTGGGTTGTGAGCTTCCAGCGTGAAAAAGCAGCAAGGGAAAAATAGAGATCCGTTGCATGAAAAATACTCTTTCATGATAACCGCCACTTCAAAAATAAAATAAATAGCAAAGTATATGTACATATATAATATTGAAAATTTAGAAATTTCTGCGTGCATCAATCAATTCATTTTAAAATGCGCAAAATTTCGGAACTACGGTTATATCGATTTCAGTTGATACTATTTGTATACATGTACATGTGCAAATGCTGCTGTATTATTTTTTTAATTAGAGTTTCCATTTTTGCGTAACGTATTTCTTCTCGATTTTTGCAATAAATAAAACTTTGCAAACAATTCTACGAACAGGAATATTGTTGGCATAAATTACGAAGTACGTCATGCCGTTGGCTATTTCCAATCGCTGTAACATCTAATGCCTAATTCACAATTACATTAAATGTAAAAGCAGCATAAATTAATTAATACGTTAAAACTCCCTCGAAGACGGTTCTTCAAAATCACATGCAGCTTTTCTATTCAGTACATAATTAGCTTAATCATTACAGCTAACAAAATATAGACTTGATACATTTATCAGAACGTCCTATAATGTGTGTTCAAAGTCCGTGTTGAACAATTTATAAATAACACATAGCTGAGTTCTGGATAGAGCTGATTTGTACCCCGAGGAAACATTGTCTACCGCGGCGAAGCTGAGTAACAAACAACCAAAAGATGAATAAGTTGGAATTTATATACATTTGTTTTTAAATATTCACATACATGCACTGTCCTCACTATAATAATGGAACAAATCCAACGATAGGAAAAAAAAGTAGGGATAATATGCATCAAACTTTGAAATATTCTTTTTGTTTGGCTTTTGCCTATAATTTACATTTTCCCACATCTCCTTTCGTGTCATATTAAACACACCATTTAAGTTTGCAAATGACCAGTACTATTTGGATCGAAGTATGTGTTCATGTTTGCGTTGTGTTCTCGTGCCATTGAAACATACATTTATATATTTCATATGCATGACTTCCTGCAACTATCGGGGGAATAAAAGTTTACTGTTGTGTTTTTTTTTTATGCACCCACCGTAGTGGAGGGGGGCAGTAAGTTTTACACTTCTCCGTCTTTCCGTCCGTCCGTCCGTCCCAAAATTGGTTTCCGTTCTCTAACTATAGTTTGCCTCAACCAAATGTTAGGAATCTTACACACTATGCTAATTACCACAAAACACAGATCTAGTTTAAATTTTGGTGGCGTCACTTTTACCGTTCTAGGGTTATGCCCAATAATAAATTGAAAAATTGCTACATTTTTCGTTTCCGTTCTCTAAGTTTAGTTAGCCTCAACCAAATGTAAATAAACATATACACAATGCTTATAACAATTAAACTAAGATCAAGTACAAATTTGGGTAGCGTCACTTTAATGTTTTTTAGTTACGTCACTTTAATTAGAACTTTATATGCAAGCGGGGGCATCGTCTGTGTCCCATGGACGCATTTCCCCATTTATTTACTATTGTTTGTCTTTTGGTCGTTTTCCGTTTTTTTCCCCATGGCATTGTCAGTATGATTTCGGCTTATAAGTTTGAAATTCCCGTTGCGTGGTATATTTCGCCTCCCTTATTCTGAAGCAGCAAAATTGTGGTCGGAAATGTGAACATTGAATGTATATCGTCATTCGGAGAATCTATTTTAATGACAGATCTTTTATTGTTTCTGTTAAATATATTTATAAACATTTGTAAATCTTTTAAAGTGTCACTTGACACTGTGTTTAATCATTCCAGAAATCATGACGTTATAAATACATAGGATCTCGTATAATAAAATAGGCAATCAATTCTTTTTTCAAACAGGATAATATGCTTAATTGCGCATTTGAATAGCCAAACAAATTATAATGAAGCAGTCGTTGTCCTTACAATTCTGCTGATATAGCCTTGACGTTGGGTAATTCCTTTGGCGACGTCATGATTTTTTTCCCTCTTTTCCTGTCAGCAACACACTTTCAACGGCTGATATATAAAAAGGGAGTTCGGTAACCCCCTGAAAATTATATATCAAAAGAAAGAAAAATAATACCTTAAAAACATTTGATTTTTATAGAAAAATCGTAGGATTGGTTTAAACTCCAGAATAACTAAAGTTTGAAATTTCTTATTTTTGGTTTGAATTTGACGTTATGTCTATATACTTTATGTTGTTTCCTAACAATTTTCAAATGTCTGGAACTCGGAAATTAGATCGGTGACAAACTTAAATTTTTCGATTTTTCATTTTCTTTTTATAAGTTCTACGTGTATACAATTTCTTTTAAAAATCGTCGGACAAGCCATTTACGTACCTGTTACCTTAAAGGGGGAACAATTATGTTAACTTGTGTGTAACTTTTGTAGCATTAACGATGGTAAACTGCCTGCAATTCTTCGAATTCACAACTATCAAATAGAACAATTTATCTAGAACCTTGATGTACACCATGCACACCTCATCCAACCCTTACTATTCTATGCAGATACAAAAGTCGACTAATAAATTGACTCAAATTTTCAGTCGATGATGTTTGGCATAATATGCACTGCATAAAATTTAACGACGTTTCTTTTTTCTTATGACTGAAAGTACAAGTTTCAACGGACTTGACAAATCATACATGTCGCGGAATCGTATTATATTATACTGTTACATCATCCTACACTCTCAATATGTCTGTCTTCAAGGGTCATCGTTGGTGGCTTTCTGTTATAACTGTTTTAATCCTACACCTACGATAGTAGAGGGGCATTATGTTTTCTGTACTATGCGACCGTTAGTTCGTCCATCCATTCCTCCGTTCGTCCGTCTGTCCCGCTTCAGTTTAAAGTTTGTGGTCAAGGTAGTTTTTTTATAAAGTTGAAGTCCAATCAATTTGAAACTTAGTACACATGTTCCCTATGTTATGATCTTTCTTATTTAAACGCCAAATTAGATTTTTTACCCCAATTTCACGGTCCACTGAACATAGAAAATGATAGTGCGAGTGGGGCATCCGTGTTATTTGGACACATTCTTGTTCTTTTAGTTTTTTACTTTACTGATCTTATGCTTTTGGATTTGTTATTTTCTTTTGAATGTTTACACTTTTTTTTTATTATCTTTAAACGTTTTATATCTTTCTATAAGGTATGAGTTTTGATCATCTTTGAAAGCCGTACATTAAGCAGTTGTCCGTCGGTTATTGATCGCTTTGGTTATTATGACGCATCACATTACTCTGATATAAATAGATTTTTTTTTAAAATGACAAAGAAACCGTTTTCTCTCTAGAATCTGTTCTAAAACTAAAAGAAAAATAATGTCAACGAAATACTGGGATCAATCTATAACAAAACCTTCTGTGTGTAGGAAGAAATGAATATATATTTACCGAAAACCAGTTTTATTTTATTCCTTATTATAGTAATATCCTTCGTGTCAAAGGGTAAAGTGATTGATTGCTTGGTGTTAAATGCCACTTTCAACACTATTGTGCTATTTCGTGGCGGTCAGTTTTTATTTTTGGAGGAATCCCGAGTGCCCGGATTAAACCACCGACCTTCGTTAGGAAACCAGACAACCCTAGTCAATTAAGATTGTAGTCGAATGCGCATGCTCCGTGCGTTATTCGAACTCACAAACTCAGTGTTGACTGGCTATTGATACAGTAGTTCGACTACTTAGACTACTGGACCACCGATGCGTCCTAAGGCGTAGTGAAAATAATGATACGATAATATATAAATAACACATAGCTGAGAGGGTGATAGAGCAGATTGTTACCCCGAGAAAGCATTGTCAACCAGGCGAAGCCAAGGTTGACAATGCTTTTTCGAGGGGTACCAATCTATTTTTAACTTCTCAGTTATAGGACTTAATATTGAAACTACTGCTCATACAATTGTGAACTTTTAATATCTTTGTAGCAGGGTTTATATTTTCTATCATAATGGTTTCTTTGGTAGGAGGTTGCTGTTAAGAAGGACGTTTGACCCAAGAATCTCAAGTGGGGAAGTTGAAAACACACGTTCGAACAATTTACGGAAGCCATACCAAAATTGTCGTTAGCACAATAGCGTCCACTTTTCCTTGAATATAGCTACCGAATTAGATTTATCACCGATTTTGTATTAAGCATCGCGATGGGCGAGACATGTGGAACAGGATACCTTTCCGAAGCATCTGAGATCACCCCAGGTTATGGTAGGGTTCGTATTGCTCAGTCTTTAGTTTTTCTATGTTGTGTTTTGTGTTTTGTGCATCGTTGTTTGTTATTTGGTCGTCTTTAGCTTTTGCCATGCCATTGTAAGTTTGTTTTCGACATATTAGTTGGAATATACGTTTGGGTATGCTTCGTCAAGGAATACAGAATAAATCCGACAATTTGATATTTTTAGTCTCTAATTTTTTAGATCGAATGTTACGACGAACTCATTAACGTAAATCATCGCAGTGCAGGTACATTATTACGTTGAGATGTGGTTAAAGCCGTTCCCTGTTGATCCCCGTTGGATCCGTAGGGTGTAAGTAAATTTCATGGTGAATTATGACATCACGTTTACTGTTAATGGTGAAGATGTTGTTGTATTTTATTGTTTCTTTTTCTACAAAACGCTGCAGGAAAAGTCTGCGTTTCATGTCGACCTCAAATTTATTTTAAACATTTTAATGGATACAACTTGACGTTAGTCCTTAACTGACACTTCTCGTGTTCTTGTGTTGTTTTTTATTTTCAAACCGGACCAGTCATATGAATTGTTTAAGGCATCATGTTGACCACAGGTACTTATGAACATAATACTCTTTGGTTGCCGTTGAGAGGAAGTACCCCAAATGAACCCCTTCCCCTAATCCCATAAAATTTATATTTTGTTATATTTTTTTCATTTAATTTCAATTGTTTTCAATATTGGAATATATGTTGAAATTATTAAATGATTTTCTTGAAATATAATGTTGAAGTCGGTGACAGTAAATTTAACATGTATTCAAAGTGAAAACAGTTTAAATAAACGTTTTATGAAAGTAATAAATCAAATTAAATTTCATTCGGGCACTATCTCTCAGGGGCACTCAAAGGGTATTATATTCAAAAGTAACTGTGATGGTGACATGCAATTGTTCACAAATTTGTTCCTTGGCCGGTTGCGTACAGGTATGAATTGTGGCTCTTTATCATGTTTATAGTGAATGAAAAAGGTGAATATATCTTCAAACAGAAAACGAAGAAGACGTCTTAAAACAGTTTCAGATGATTTGTCATTGCAGCTGTTAAAAGAAAACTCAGATTGGATAACACAAATTGTATTAACACAATGACAGACATTTTATTGACAAAAACTTTAAAAAAAAAACTTATGAAAACAGATAAAGCATAAGAACATATAAGTCTCTTGTTGAGAGTTGTCTCATTTGCAATCATATCACATCATCTTATTTTTACAATTAATAAACTATTTGGTTAGGAAGTTTGGGTATACCTGTAGAGTTCTCATTAAAACAGGATATCACATCCTTATATCCACGGCAATGTTGTTTTTGAAGCCTATAAATTTAGATCCGATCCATGTAAAGTCGTTGATTCTTGAATAAAAGCAAGTAGTATACCGCTGTTCAATAGTCATAAATCAATTTAACTGAAACAAATCCAGGTTACGAACCCAAAACAAGGGAAACACATCAACTATAAGAGGAAAAATAACGGAAAAACAGAAACACTGAACTGCTACAAAAACAAACGCCAATATGCATAGTAACTTCTTAGAGATTATCACTTTAACACAATTTAACACAGTAGATAAATCTGTTAGTAGTCTTTTTATCGCTTGTTTTAAAACAATTGAAACACAACTAAATATATATAACTACAGATATGATCAATGTTTTAAGAAAAAAAAATGTTTTATTAATCAAGTCCCTGTGATCATTCACCATGTTTTTATGTTTTTACATACACGAAGGTCTGTTTAATTTTTCAATCATACTATAGGTTCGTTTCCGGATAAAAAAAATATGGGCTAAACATAGATTTAAAGCTTACTAAAAGAGGGAAGAAAGATACCAAAGGGACAGTCAAACTCATAAATCTAAAAGAAACTGACAACGCCATGGCTAAAAATGAATAAGACAAACAAACAACAGCAAACATGACACAACATAGAAAACTAAAGAATAAACAACACGAACCCTCCAAAAACAACTAGGGGTGATCTCAGGTGCTCCGGAAGGGTAAGCAGATCCTGCTCCACATGTTGCACCCGTCGTGTTGCTTATGTGATAACAAATCCGGTAAATAGTCTTATTCGGTAGGTCAAATTCATGAAAGGGAAGGGGGTTGTAGTTACTAAATCTCCCACTTGTATGATAGATGTTTATAGTTTCGTTTTATTATACTTCAGTGTGTTTTTTCTATATAAAAAGTAATGAAATAGTTGTGCTATTTCATTCCACAGAACCATTTGCCAGTCAATAGTTTCAAAGACTATTACACCGGTTAATAGTTTCATAATCATCTTTCCCGTACTTTTCATGCTTATTTTTCATTGGACGATAATTATGTCATTGACTACTCTGCTTGGTTACGTATGCTTTGCAACGTCAAACTCCCGCTAATATTGTAAACGGTGGAATCTGTTTGTGTTGATTGTAATTTCACTTATAAGAAGCAATTATAAAAAAGAAAAAAAAAATCTTCACTTGGAATTTTTTAAAGATCTAAAATATAGTACCTTATTCTTAATATGGGTTCGCTCTCCGTATATAAAAAGTGAATTTGCGTTTGGTGTATTTTAGCTAGAATTTTTTTTAAGCACAGAAAGTTTAACATAAGTATTTCTTGTCTTGATTGAAATTAATGAAATATTTATTAATACAAAACGAATTATAAAAAAAAAGTATAGTTCATCATGTGCATATAAAGTTATGTGACATTTTTGTTTTCTTTCAGATGATATATATATACACTTTTAGAAAATTATTTATTTGGTATATATATAAAATACTTAATGGCTGTGTTGTTCAGTATAATAAAACACCTAATGACTGGGTGTGCGGGTAATAGCAAGTTTGTTGTCCCTTCGCATACCAACTATTGCTCTCGGCTTTGCCTCGAGCAATAGTTGGTACCTCAGGGACAACAAACTTGCTATTACCCTCACACCCAGTCAATAGGTGTATAATATTGAACAAATTTGGTGAGCAACACAAAGATAATAATAATAGGTCAATGTGACAATAATTGGGATCCAGCAGCCAAAACTGTGTAAAAATGCATCACAGCCATACAACACCACTTACTAAATAATTCAAACAAAAATACAAGTACATCTAACTTTTACAGACAATACACTATATTGTTAAAATGCGACTTTTCACCTCTTGCCTAAGGTATGACCAAATGGAAACGAGTTGTACTGATAAAACTAGACTTATTAACCCTGAAGGGTAAATTGGTGGTATATTGATTGGGCTGTTCTGTTTAGACTTTGTTTATACGCACTCAAACGTGTTACCTCACTCACTAATATCATATGTTCAATGTGATCGATACCCCTACTGTTGAACTATCGGCATGAAAGAGAATTACCTACCCAGAAGCCATAACAGTATAATTGAGATAACTTATATGATATAGTATGTCTGTATAATTTTTATGGTTTTTTTTTAAATTTTGCTTTTGTTTTAAACTAAGGTTGCTTATTCCAACTAATTTTCACAGGCAACAAAATTTCAGTTTTAATTTCAAATATTTCTTATATTATAATGCACGTATTTATTGAGTTTTCTATGCTTGAAAGTAAAAAATAAAATCGTAATGTTATCATTGGTATGTACTACTATAAATTTGTTTTCTTTTTCGTTACATTTTGTATAAATTGTATCACACATTAGCATGTTTGTATGATGGACATTGAAAAGAAGTTACAAGATAGAGGTACCTATTTATTTACTGTGATATACTTGTTTCTCCGGTACAGGATAAAGGTACCTATTTATTTACTGTGATTTATACTTGTTTCTCCGGTACATGATAAAGGTACCTATTTATTTACTGTGATATACTTGTTTCTCCGGTACATGATAAAGGTACCTATTTATTTACTGTTTCTCCGATACTGGCATGTAATACGGATTTTTTGTTTTATTAAATTTGCTGTTACACTATGTTAACAATTATTATAAATTAAGGAATGTATCTCCCTCGTGCAAAGCTCTGATTTCTTTAACGGATTTGTCTACACTTTTTGGAACTTTTGGATTATAGCTCTTCATCTTTTATATAAGCTTTGGATTTTACATATTTTGGCCACGAGCATCACTGAAGAGACATGTACTGTCGAAATGCGCATCTGGTGCAGAAAAATTGATACCGTTAATGTTATTGTATAGACTGACCATAGAGACGAAATCAGGAGGACAATGATCAAATATATGTTTCAAAATACCTAAGATTCTCTACACTAGGTATAAATTACATTACCTTTATTTGGCAAAAAAAAGTTTTGGAATTTTAGGTCTGCTTTGCTTTTTAACTTTTATTTTGCCTCTTTTGCTTGATGATTCGGGCATCACTTTTGACTCTTTTGTGGTCGAAACGCGCCTCTGGCGTACAAAATGTTAATCCTGTCATATATGATGAGTTAATTCAAATACAAACATACTTAGTCTATACAATAATAAATGAACGACACACTATAAATATAATAGAGCACATTATTTTCATAAGCAGATCAAATAAGTTTGCGACAAGAATCTGTACTAATTCAACTAAATTAAGTTGCCCAAAAATTCCTTCAAGAGGTTTGATTTCTTTCTTTGTTAACGTAAATTAACTCGTTGCGAATATGTAAAACTTGGATCTTTCCTAATTCAACTGCATCAAGAAAAATTTAGACTCGCGAGTTTTAATCTCTGCAAAGTGTGCTACAAGGGAGCGAAACTTGAAAAAATTATTCGCGAAAATAAAGTTGTTTACATGGTATATAGGTAGTCTTGTGTAATACTAATGCCTATATACACGAATACAAACGCTTCAAAATTACCAAAACTCTGTTTCTAAATTGTCCACTAAGCCAACTGAATAATAGAAAATTGATTGGTATACTTAAGACTAGTAATACTCGAGTGACGGAAGCCAAGACGTCTAAGAATTTGTGTACAGATTCAACATAAAATAGATCCGTATACACAAGAATGGTTGAAGGAATTCCGGGTATGATGAATATGAGAGAAATTATAGTTGTAGCCATTGTTACCTTTGCAAGTCTTATGTCTGAAATTTCTCTTTCCGTACTTTCTCTTTGAAGATGTTTTCGGATCTTGATTTGTTTTTTTACAAGACGCCGAATACTTAGAAACAAGCAAATCATCAATATACCCGGTATAATATGTTGTACTAAATCATTAATGATCGTAATGATAAATTCTGCATTTCTATATCTCTTTTCTATGTCTTCGAAAATATGTGGATAGCGACATATTTCTTTTACTTCCTTTGTTGTCTTGTCAACTGTCATTGCCTTTACAAATCTAACATTCAAAAAATAATATGTAACAGATATGGTACACGAAATAAACACTGACATTGTTACAAATAATGCACTTGCTCTTGCATTAACAATGACTTTAAATGTCAAAGTTTTGTAAAACATAAGGAAAACAGTTAATGCTTGACCAACTTTCAGCCATTGTGAAATCGTTCGCATAGCATTTGGAAAGAATACAGCTGCCGCTTCATACACGTAACACAACTCATATTTAATGTAATAATTTTTTGTCGAATAAACGGCTATCAGAGCTATATTCTGCACCACTAACGCTGTTATGTCAAGGCTAGTGTAAGCTAGCATAAGGGCAAATTTTGTTATGTAATTCTCCGTCCTAATAAGTCTGATTGACATTATCAACCAAATCAGGAGCAAAATTATGAAAATGGGTTGGCAGTAAAGGTAATAGGCTATGGTTGTATCTGTGACTGCCTTCTTTGGAGCAAAAAAAGTACCTTCCTGTATTTTTTGAACAGTTTTAACATCAGGAACCCCATTAAACAAAGATGTTAACCATGCTGTTATATTTGATGGTGGCATATTGATGCAGACACCTGAAACAAATAGAAAATGTGCATGAATTAAAATCACACTCAGTATGTATAAATTTCCTGCTTCCAAAGGATTTTTATTGATATACTAAGAACAGGATCGCTCAAAACCACGCATTTGAAAGTCAGTGTTGAATAATTATATAGAAACGTTGTGACATGTATGACTAACACAGGCCTTAATTCTATTTTATTGTCTTGCTAGCTAAATATAAAAAGAAACATGTACATGTTTTCCACATCATTATAATTGAAGTTGTCAATTATTCAAATTATGAGATTTAGATACTTCAGTACATATTCTAATTTATTAAGATATGAAAATAATTTTCACTGAATGTTACGGAAGCGTATTAGCGCAACACATTTTTTTATTTTTATTTTTCTTCCTATGTTTACGTTATAACACAAACCTACGCAAACATAGGAATAAAAATAAAAATAAAAAATGTGTTGCGCTAGTACGCTTCCGTAGAATGTGGTAAATGTAAGTGTCTCCTTCTTTAGTTTGAAAAACTCGGTTCAAGACTTCTCAATCCTTAAATTAGTTTCTGATCAGGGCTGTTTTTTAGCAGTTGAGATTACATATTCTACAATACCCTTAGCTTGTTTTCCGATATAAAAAAATACATTTTAACTATTAATGGAATAATAATATATTCTGATTTGCCATGAAAAAAGAGAAGAGATATTGTTACAGAATTAAAAAAAAACGAGTTTGCACAACCTGGAAAACGCCGAATTTAAATTAAAAATCATATCCACCAGGACTGTTATATAATTTTAAATTCAATCCTTTTTAAAATATTGCAATTCATGTGCATTTGTCAGCTAACAACTTCTACTCCAGTGGTAAAAAAACATGTATGTAAGTTATACTCGTTGTGTCTAACTTTTTTCCAAACATTAGTGAAACTAACGCCATGCTATTTTATGTATGGATACCATTTTGTAACCAATTGAATTAAAAACACTGGTAAATGTGTATCATTCTTAAAAAATCATTTGATCTTAACATCATCTGAAAAGTCAAACAATAAATAGTCTAAAGTGTACTGAGTTTACTGCAGTGGATAAGTCTAGAAATTTAATAAAAACTGAAAATGACTTATTATTGTACTGTACAGTCAATTAAGATCTACTCATATCCAAATGATCGTTTCAGATACAAAATTTGTTTACTAGCCGAAAGTATTATTACAAATTGATACAAATAAAAACAAAACTAAACGATAATATACATATAAACATTATGAGTTTTTGTAGTTATCAGTCACACTATATGACAATAATGTGAACAAGGACAGGTCACCGTATGACATTAAACAAAAATTTTGAAAAAAAAAACATACCGCATAAAATGATATAAAAGGCCCTGGGATAGGCAAAATGATAACACTGTAAATGAAATACTACAATGGGTTGATTTATATTTCATAACTCACGAAATATACATATAAAAGACGTTGTGAAACGATTTCAAATTGTCAACTACCAGTTAGACTACCCATGAGTGGCGCTCTAACAACTACCAGTTAGACTACCCATTAGTGGCGCTCTAACAACTACCAGTTAGCCTACCCATGAGTGGCGCTCTAACAACTACCAGTTAGACTACCCATTAGTGGCGCTCTAACTATTACATTTAGAAGTTGCAATCTGAAACGGAAAAACATTGAACCATTGACAAATATGTGCACAATTAACGGTCACCGTAAGCCGTTTAACAATATGAAAAAAAAATACCACATATAAAAATTTACAAGGTTCGGGGCTGGTCACATTTAGCACTAGTATATTATAAATTAAAAAAACAATCAAAGACCTGATTTTCACATTAACATAAACGGAAAAGAGTTTTTTCCAGACAACAACCAACGACAACAACTTGGAACGAATAAAAAAATCTTTGCGGGAAAACTTACGCAAAATCCTCAATCTGACTTCTGTCAGACAAAACAACAAACGAACAGATATCAAAACCAGATAGATAGAGCTTGACAAATTTGACATTACTAAATACAAACAAAGTTTTACCATCCATTACCCTGCTGAAAAAAAAAAACAAATATAAGAATAATTACAATATGTTATCAGATCCAAAGCACACTATCAACTAGGATATATATTATATATCATATTCCATAGCCATGAACAGGAGATATATCATAGGAGCAATTTGTAATTTAATCATTGAGAATAATAGACAATTTGTCGTCTTTTTCATATGACACAACAAGTCAACCAAAAAGTGAGGGGCACATGCAAACGTTTCGTAGATTCAATGGAAGCCCATCATTAGTTATATGCTGGTACCTTGTTAAGCGAATTTTGTGTTCTTTAATAACACAATGAAAACAAACTTAATTTGAGACAGCAAACCATCAAGTGACAATAATTCAATAGGCAATAATCAATCGGTAGACATATTTTGATGATTTGAATATATTTTAATGCTTGAATGTTAAGCTAGAAGGCTGGTTAGTTTTACTGAAAAACGTAAAATAACAAAAATACCGAACTCCGAGGAAAATTCAAAACGGAAAGTCCATAATCAAATGGCAAAGTCAAAAGCTCAAACACATCAAACACATGAAACGAATGGATAACAACTGTCATATTTGACTTGGAATAGATAGAAAATGATGGATTAAACCTGGTTTGATAGCTAGCCGAACCTCTCACTTGTATGCTAGTTGCATACAATTCCATTATATCGACAACGATGTGTGAACAGAACAAACAGACATAATAGGTAAAATTGTCATAAATAGGAGTACAGCAGTCAACATTGTGTGACCTGGTACTGATAGAAATCTAATATAATCTCTTAGTAATAACATAGAAATATAAAAGATAATTACTTACTTAGTCAGAGAACTTGAATTGTGAAACATTAGTTGTTATCTCGTTATTTATACAAAAAATGTAGAACCATTCTATAACACCTTTCTCGTATTTCCTTAATGCTTTGTTTTTTTTAATGATTGTTTCAATTTACTTATCCTCTTGTCACGTTAACTGTATTGTGAGTAGAATTAGAAACATTGAACTTTTGTTGAAAAGTTCACATAAAAGAATCTTCATGAAAATTATAAATATCTAATTAGAGTTAACCATTCTTGTTGCTTTAGATAGGCATATAAGAATGTACATCTTTTAAGAACACCTACTCCTACACGATATTTAAAAAGAAATAACCAAAATGACAAAAATTCAGACAAATTTGACCAAATCATCAAACTCATTCAAATGTATTTAATAATTTTATGCTGAAGCAACAACATCGGAAGTCTAAGAACGTATTTGTTACCTCTAAACTGGTTTCAATTTGCAGCAGAGTTGATAAACGTTCTGTTTTTTCTCCAAATCTGGTTTCTTATTAGTTCTTTACTGAAACTTGTTGTTTGTTTCTAGTAAACTGAAACTAATTTGTTTTTCGTAAAGTGAAACTAGTTTCGCACATTTATTAAACCTTCTCATGTGATTTAAAACCATTATCAAAAATTGTATAAGGCTCATATGCGACTGTTGAATATTTGCTGTGTTAATTTTTGTTAATTTTTGTGCCGTTTCATATACATTTCAATAAATTGTGAACTATTCGTGATTTGTATATAAAATGTCTACCACGAAAATTTACAAAACTGCTCACAGGTGAAAAATCCCCTCTGTATTAACTTTAAAGAATAATATGTTATGCTAGAAAGGGTCATGCTCTATTAGTCAATCTATGTATACATGTACTGATAAAAACAAACAATTCTAAAACTATAAATTAAGATTATTGTGAAAAGTCTGATTTGATGGAAATAAATTATGTCTAGACAATTATGTACCTTTTCAATTTTCTATCAAAATGTTTGTTTTCCGAAACGATTTTGTTACGTTCGACATAACGTGACAATAGTAACTTAGTCAAATCACAGTGGATTGATACGAAACTAATCATTGTTAATTATAAAATCATTCAAACATATCCCACATACCATTCTACTTAAACAGCTGTATAACAGTTTAATACGTGGTGTTATTCTTTGCTTTTTAAGAAGGTTAGGGTTGTTGTCGTTGGTTCGACTAACCTCTTTTTGATAATGAATGTAACTTTACCAGGAATATAACGAGGACCTATACATTGGTGGAAAAAAGATAAATACAAACAGTTATGACACAAACAATTGTAGAGTAACGAAACAATGCCTATTGAGCTGGTGATACCCACAGGGACTTACTTTTGACCAGCACTTTATCGATCCCCTTTGTTAATAAAATTATTAGCGCTTTTAAATTCAATGTCCCTAAGGAGGTTTTTTGCATTATGTTATATCATTTATGCTATAATCTAAACATGAAATTGCGACAGATTGTAAGACCGTTCCGACAATCAAAGTTTACAAACTAGACTTGGCTTAGTGAATGAAGGAAAATAATAAACATTTGAATACTTAAGTTAACTTAAAGATGAAATTTGAGAACAGTCCTGCACTCATGTCAACTGTCTCCCGTAGATGCCTGATTAAACCAAACCCACATTTATCTCCATAAAATCTGTTAATATTGTTTTTATCAGTTCGAACATTGATTTTGATTTGAACTAGGCAGGTTGCGATATATGAGGGTTTCAACTTTTTTTTATAAATTGCCTGGTAGAAGCAGTAATTGAATACTACTCAAAAATTAAATTTCAGTGCGAAACTATGACTTGTTGCCATGGTAACGGACACTCTATTTTGTGGTCGTTAAGCGTGGTAAAACATAAAAAATCAGCCAAATCACTTTAATTCAGAGACTGAATATGAATAGAATCAAACTTTTTTCAAAAATGTTCATATATAACATTGATATAACTTGGTTTAAGCTTCACATTAGTTAAGATTGCAGTTCATCCAAATTTGTAATTTATTTGTTTTTATATTAGAAAATACATATTTTCAGCTTTTTCTGAATCATAGAATTTTGTGATATTCTCAAATTGTCTCGTATGTGTTTCTGGAAAGTGAAGAAAAAATCCACAAATCGAATTTATAAAACATGGCATTTTGGGTAGGGGCAGGGGCGGTGAAGGTGAGTTTTTTTTTAAACCCGAACTTTAATATGAACTAATTAGATGGATGGCCACACGCATTCTCAAGACAAATACAACATGGAAACCTATCTAAAAATAGAACAAGTTTTTCCAAATTGTTCACGTGGTTTTACCTAATCAGGTAAAGGGATAACTATATCAAAGAATTACAGGACCACATCAAAGAATGACAGGACCACATCAAATAATGAAACAAACACATCTAGTAGTGTAAAATCGTCAAATTTTGAAACACCATTACGTAATGTTAACCATATAAAGAATTAACAAATCATCCTTACGGAATAACAAAACCACATCATGTAATGAAACAACTACATTACGTTAAGTCACATACACATTAAGTACTGTTAAAACCACATTGACTAATGACACAACCATATTAAATAATGATGAAAACACATCGAGTAATAACAAAACAATATTGAGTAATGACAAAACCATATCAAGTCAATACGAAACCATGTAGTGTAATATCGAAATACCATTAAGTAATGACTATTCCATATTGAGTTATATTAAAACATCATTACGTAATGTCAAAACCATATTAACT